>NC_140987.1:132535578-133041336 GCF_052327205.1 Somniosus microcephalus
GAGAGTGTTAGTTGAAGGCCTTCGCTCCGGACTCCCGTGTCCGAGAGCCTAGCGGGTGAAGAAGGGCAGCCGCCATTTTGTGAGGTCGGCGGGAGAGAGAGAGGGGGGGGAAGGAGAGAGAGAGAGAGGGGGAGAGGAGAGAGAGAGCCGCCGCTCCTCCGGTTGATGTGTTGCGGGCCGACCCCTGATGAGCGCCCGATCCGCTGAGCCGGAGCCCTCGCCGCTGCTCCCCTGCTCGCTGTCTCTCGGGCCACGTGGTTCTCTGTTTTCCCGCGCAGCCGGCCAGAGAGAAGAAAAACAAAGAGATGAAGAGAGACGCGACTGAGTGAACGATCTAATTTAAAGCAGCCTCTCCCCCGCTAAAAGGTGAGAGCCGGAGGGAGATTTTGCGGGTGAAGAAGGGCGGCCGCCAGCGCTTCAGGCCCGGCTGGTCTTTAATGGCCGCCACTCACCTCAGCTCAGCTCCCGCTCGGCAGTTTGAAGGATTAGGGCCAACCCACAAATGCCATGAAACGCCCCCCAATTGGTCAACCATCACGTCGCTCAATGCTAATGAGCGGTAGGATTGGTCAACTGCTAATGAGCGGATTTTTGAATTTTTTTGTATACTGTCGGAACAATTTTTGTCTGACCAAAAAGTAAATACGCCTATGACACTCCCCTGATCATCAGCTTTCTTTTGATATAACATATGTGTAGGTACGCAAGGAGGGTGACTGGGGGAAGAGAGAGAGCAGCTGGGCGGAAGAGAGAGAGCGACTGGGGGGAAGAGAGAGAGCGACTGGGGGGAAGAGAGAGAGCGACTGGGGGAAGAGAGAGAGAGCGACTGGGGAAGAGAGAGAGCAAGAGACTGGGGGAAGAGAAAGAGCGAGAGACTGGGGGAAGAGAGAGAGCGAGAGACTGGGGGGAAGAGAGAGAGCGAGAGACTGGGGGGAAGAGAGAGAGCGACGGGTGAAGAGAGAGAGCGAGAGACTGGGGGGGAGAAGAGAGAGAGAGAGAGACTGGGGGAGAAGAGAGAGAGAGACTGGGGGGAGGAGAGAGAGAGAGAGACTGGGGGGAGAGAGAGAGAGACTGGGGGGAAGAGAAAGAGCGAGAGACTGGGGGAGAGGAGAGAGAGACTGGGGGAGAGAGAGAGAGAGAGACTGGGGGAGAGAGAGAGAGAGACTGGGGGAGAAGAGAGAGAGAGAGACTGGGGGAGAGAAAGAGAGAGAGACTGGGGGAGAGAGAGAGAGAGACTGGGGGAGAGAGAGAGAGAGACTGGGGGAGAAGAGAGAGAGAGAGACTGGGGGAGAGAAAGAGAGAGAGACTGGGGGAGAGAGAGAGAGAGAGACTGGGGAGAGAGAGAGAGAGACTGGGGGGAGAGAGAAAGAGACTGGGGGAGAGAGAGAGAGAGAGACTGGGGGGAGAAGAGAGAGAGAGAGACTGGGGGAGAGAGAGAGAGAGACTGGGGGGAGAGAGAGACGGGGGAGAGAGAGGGGGAGAGAGAGAGAGGGGGGAGAGAGAGGGGGGAGGGAGAGAGAGAGGTGGAGAGAGAGAGAGGGGGAGAGAGAGAGGGGGAGGGAGGGGGGAGAGAGAGAGGGGGAGAGGGGGAGAGAGAGAGGGGGAGGGAGGGGGTGAGAGAGAGAGGAGGGAGGGGGAGAGGGAGAGGGGGAGGGAGGGGAGAGAGAGAGGGGGAGGGAGGGGGGAGAGAGAGAGAGGGAGGGAGGGAGAGGGAGGGAGGGGGAGAGAGAGAGGGGGAGGGAGGGGGAGAGAGGGGGAGGGAGGGGGGAGAGAGAGAGGGGAGGGAGGGGGCAGAGAGAGAGGGGAGGGAGGGGGCAGAGAGAGAGGGGGAGGGAAGGGGCAGAGAGAGAGTGGGAGGGAGGGGGCAGAGAAAGAGGGGAAGGGAGGGGGCAGAGAGAGAGGGGGAGGGAGGGGGCAGAGAGAGAGGGGGAGGGAGGGGGCAGAGAGAGAGGGGGAGGGAGTGGGCAGAGGGAGAGGGGGAGAGAGAGAGGGGGCGGGAGGGGAGAGAGAGGGGGAGAGAGGGGGAGGGAGGGGAGAGAGAGAGGGGGAGGGAGGGGAGAGAGAGGGGGAGGGAGGGGGCAAAGAAAGAGGGAGAGGAAGGGGGCAGGGAGAGAGGGGGAGGGAGGGGCAGAGAGAGAGGGGGAGGGAGGGGCAGAGAGAGAGGGGGGAGGGGGCAGAGAGAGAGGGGGAAGGAGGGGGCAGAGAGAGAGGGGGAGGGAGAGAGGGAGAGGGAGGGGCAGAGAGAGAGGGGGAGGGAGGGGCAGAGAGAGAGGGGGAGGGAGGGGCAGAGAAAGAGGGGGAGGGAGGGGGCAGGGAGGGAGAGAGGAGAGAGAGGGGGAGGGAGGGGGAGAGAGAGAGGGGAAGGGAGGGGGGAGAGAGAGGGGGAGGAGGGGGAGAGAGAGAGCGGGAGGGAGGGGGCAGAGAGAGAGGGGGAGGGAGAGGGCGGAGAGAGAGGGGGAGGGAGGGAGCAGAGAGAGGGGGGGAGGGAGGGGGCAGAGAGAGAGGGGGAGAGAGAGAGGGTGAGGCAGGGGAGAGAGAGAGGGGAGGCAGGGGGAGAGAGAGGTGGGAAGAGAGAGGGGGAGAGGGGAGGGGGAGAGGGGGAGAGGGGAGAGTGGAGGGGGGAGAGGGGAGGGGGGAGAGGGGAGGGGGAAGAGGGGGAGGGAGGGGGAGGAGGGAGGGGGCGAGGGGAGGGGGGAGCAGAGAGAGACAGAGGGAAGGAGAGAGAGAAGACGAGTGGCCCGCGGCCGCAAATGGAGCCAAGCCCCGGGAACGGGCGTGAGCCAGCTTGAGGCTGTGAGAGACGGCCGGGCCCGGTTGCGGGGTAACCCCTTCCCTCCCTTCCCGCCCTCCCGAGCCCCACCCTCCACCCTCCCGAGCCCTGCCCTCCCGAGCCCCGGCCCCCCCGCCCGAGCCGGCTTCAAGACCGCCGATTGCGGTTGGCCTGCGCTGGAGCCAAGCCCCGGGAACGGGCGTGAGCCGGCTTGAGGCTGTGAGAGAGGGCCAGGCTCAGTTGCCGGGGTAACCCTTCCCCCCACCTTCCCGCCCTCCCGAGCCCCGCCCTCCCGAGCACCGGCCCCCCGCCCGAGCTGGTTTCAAGACCAGAGAGAGAGACGCCGCCGCTCATCAGCGGCTCAGAGCCGGCCGGTGCGCGACCTAGCGCGTGAGGCCCGGCCGGACTCAGTTCATGCTATGGACCGATGCTGACGTGCGTGGTCCGGGCCGACGTTGACGCGCACGCTGACTCCCGCCCTGCCCACCTTTACTAAGGTGGCGGTGGTGGCGACACTTGTCTCAGGCCCGCCCCTCCAGCCTTTACAAAGATGGCGGCGATCGCGGGCCGCTTGTTGAGCGGGACGGGAGCTGTCTAGCTCGGGCGTGGCTGGGCAACAGAGGCCCAGGCTTCGAGGCCTGCAAAAAAGGTGAAAGGTAGGAAAATTATAGAGGTTACAGAAAAGATTTACAAATTAATTAACTTTTTAAAAACAATTTGTGTTTTAAAAGCAACTTTTTTTTGCTGGAAATGTAGATTTGAAAAGAAACACGCAGAAAGTGGGAAAAAGAAATGAAGAGTTTGGAATCAAGATGGCGGCCACTCACCTCAGTTGAGAATGATTAGGCCCGCCCACACACGCACCGATTGGTCAACCGTCAGGTCACTGAAGTGTAGGATTGGTCAATCGTCACGTCACTCGACTCTAGGATGGCCCGCCCGCACACGCAACGAACCCACCCCCGTGACGCAGCGATTGGTCGACCGTTGGGTCGCTCGACTGTACGATTGGTCAACCTTGACGTCACTCGATGCTAATGAGCGGATAATGAGCGGAATTTTGAACGTTTTTTGTATACCGTCGGCACAATTCTTTTCTGAGCAAAAAGTAAATATGCTTATGACCGTTCCGGAATCATAAGCTTTCTTTTGATGTAACGCACGTGTATGTATGCTCTATAACTTTTGAGTGTATAGCGGACAGACAGACAGACAGACAGAAGGACAGAAGAGCAATTTTATATATATAGACTAGCTGGGGGTGCCCAGCGGTGCCGAGGGTTTTTTGAGGGCATGTTGTTGTTGGAAGAGAGAGAGAGAGCGACTGGGGGGAAGAGAGAGAGCGACTGGGGGGACGAGAGAGAGCGACTGGGGGAAGAGAGAGAGTGACTGGGGGGAAGAGAGAGCGACTGGGGGGAAGAGAGAGTGTGACTGGGGGGAAGACAGAGAGCGACTGGGGGGAAGAGAGAGTGACTGGGGGGGAGAGAGAGCGACTGGGGGGAAGAGAGAGAGCGAGTGGGGGAAGAGAGAGAGCGGGTGGGGGGAAGAGAGAGAGCGAGTGGGGGGAGAAAGAGAGAGAGACTGGGGGAGAGAGAGAGAGACTGGGGGGGAGAGAGAGAGACAGACTGGGGGAAAAGAGAGAGAGACTGGGGGGAGAAAGAGAGAGAGAGACGGGGAGAGAGAGAGAGACAGACTGGGGGAGGGAGAGAGAGAGAGTGGGGGGAGAGAGAGAGAGGGGAGAGAGAGAGGGGGAGGGAGAGAGAGACTGGGGGGAGAGAGAGAGGGGGAGAGAGAGGGGGGGAGAGAGAGGGGGAGGGAGGGGGAGAGAGAGAGGGGGCAAGAGAGAGAGGGGGAGGTAGGCGGGAGCGGGGGAGGGAGGGGGCAAAGAGAGAGGGGGAGGGAGGGGGCAGAGAGAGAGGGGGAGGGAGGGGCAGAGAGAGAGGGGGAGGGAGGGGGCAGAGAGAGAGGGGGAGGGAGGGGGCACAGAAAGAGGGGGAGAGAGAGAGAGGGGGAGGGAGGGGGCAGAGAGAGAGGGGGAGAGAGAGAGGTGGAGGGAGGGGGCAGAGAGAGGGGGAGAGAGAGATGGTGAGGCAGGGGGGAGAGAGAGGGGGGGAGGGAGGGGGGGAGAGGGGGGACGGAGGGGGGACGGAGGGGGGGAGAGGGGGGAGGGAGGGGAGAGGGAAGGGGGAGGGAGAGGGTGGAGGGGGAGAGGGAGGGGGGAGAGGGGAAGGGGGAGGAGAGACAGAGGGAAGGAGAGAGAGAGGGCGAGTGGCCGTTGCCGGAAATGGAGCCAAGCCCCGGGAAC
The DNA here is from genome assembly GCF_052327205.1 of Somniosus microcephalus. NCBI lineage: Eukaryota > Metazoa > Chordata > Chondrichthyes > Squaliformes > Somniosidae > Somniosus > Somniosus microcephalus. The sequence goes on from NC_140987.1 coordinate 132,540,654, forward strand.
GGGTGTGAGCCGGCTTGAGGCTGTGAGGGCCGGGCCCGGTTGCCGGGGTAACCCTTCCCCCCTTGACGCCCTCCCGAGCCCCGCCCTCCCGAGCCCTGGCCCGCTTCAAGACCGCCGATTGCGGCTGGAGCCAAGCCCTGGGAACGGGCATCAGCCGGCTTGAGGCTGTGAGGGCCGGGCCCGGGTGCCGGGGTATCCCTTCCCCCCCTTCCCGCCTCCCGAGCCCCACCCCACGCTCTCCCGAGCCCCGCCCCGCACGTCCCCGAGCCAGCTTGAAGACCGCCAATTGCAGCTGGGTCTACGCTACCACGCTCTGTGTCTCGGGCTTGAGATGCCGCCCGGGACTGGAGGGAGGGAGCGAGTGAATCGGAGCACGCCCAGTTACACCCTGAATGCGCATGTGCAGCACGCACACAGCATGCTGGTAGTTGTAGTCGTTCTTTGTCCCGTTGGACTAAGGCTTCCCTGGTTACTGTTGCTAGGCAACGCGAGGAGAAGGAGCCGAAATGTTTTTCTTAAAAAGATAAAACCCCGAGAGAAATAAGGAGGTATGAACAGAGAGTTTATTTATATTTTTAGGAATAAACTGAAGTAAAATTTTTAAAAGTCGGTAATTAAAGCGGGGAAAAATTTATTAAACGTTCTCCGCCCCCCCCCACCGCCGGTCTGCCTCTGAATGAAAACCGTGATGTCTTTGTTGGAAAGCGCTCCCTGGGTTTAAATTTTTTTTTAATTTAAGTTGATTTCCAATGCAAGTGTGGAGGAAATGGCCGAAATGTTTGTATTTCTTTTAAAAAAGATAAAACCCCGATGGGAAAAAGAAATGAAGAGTTTGGAATCAAGATGGCTGACACTCACCTCAGTTCAGAATGATTAGGCCCGCCACACATGCACACATTGGTCATCCGTCAGGTCACTGAACTGTAGGATTGGTCAATCATCACATCACTCAACTCTAGGACGGCCCACCCGCACACGCAATGAACCCGCCCCGTGATGCAGTGATTGGTCAACCGTTGGGTCGCTCGACTGTACAATTGGTCAACCTTCACGTCACTCAATGCTAATGAGCGGATAATGAGCAGAATTTTGAACGTTTTTTGGATACTGTCGGCACAATTTTTGTCTCACCGAAAAGTAAATACACTTATGACCGTTCCGGAATTGTAAGCTTTCTTTTGATGTAACACACGTGTAGGTACGCTGTATAACTTTTGAGTGTATAGAGGACAGACAGACAGATAGACAGAAGAGCAATTATATATATACTAGCTGGGGGGGGTCCGGCGTTGCCAAGGCTTTTTTGTAAAACGGCAGTTTACAGGGCCACGCGGCTTACGGCCGGCCGCTGCCGCTCCCCCGCTCTGTGTCTCGGGCCGAGCGGTTGTGAGGCCCGGCCCGAGTGACCCCATCTCACCTCCCGCTCTGGCGGGCCGGGAGCGGGATACTGTGCCGGAGCCGCACTGTGGGGGTTTGTTGTGCTGGTGCTGTCGCTGTCGGTATTTAAAAAATGGTGGCGATGTTTCGGGAGGCTACAGGATTAGGCCTGCCCACACATGGAATGAAACGACTCCCGTGATGCAAGAGACAGAGAGAGACTGGGGGGAGACGAGAGGGAGAGAGAGGGAAGGAGAGAGAGAGAGAGAGGGAAGGAGAGAGAGACAGAGAGAGAGAGGGAAGGAGAGAGAGAGAGGGGGAAGGAGAGAGAGCCAGACAGAGACAGAGAGGGAAGGAGAGAGAGAGACTGGGGGGAGAGAGAGAGACGGGGAGAGAGAAAGAGTAGAGAGACTGGGGGGAGAGAGGGAGAGAGAGACGGGGAGATAGAGAGAGAGAGAGAGACTGGGGAGATATAGAGAGAGAGACTGAGGGGGAGAGAGAGAGCGACTGAGGGGGAGAGAGAGAAACTGGGGTAGAGAGAGAGAGACAGGGGAGAGAGAGAGAGTAGAGAGACTGGGGGGAGAAAGAAGAGAGAGACTGGGGAGAGAGAGAGAGAATGGGGAGATAGAGAGAGAGAGGGAGAGAGACTGAGGGGGAGAGAGAGAGCGACTGAGGGGGGAGAGAGAGAGAGGGAGAGACTGGGGGAGAGAGAGAGACTGGGGAGATAGAGAGAGAGAGACTGAGGGGGGAGAGAGAGAGCGACTGAGGGGGACAGAGAGAGACTGGGGGAGAGAGAGAGACGAGGGAGAGAGAGAGAGAGTAGAGAGACTGGGGGGAGAGAGAGGAGAGAGACTGGGGAGAGAGAGAGAGAATGGGGAGAGAGAGAGAGAGAGAGACTGAGGGGGAGAGAGAGAGAGAGACTGGGGGAGAGAGAGAGAGAGATGGGGAAGGGAGAGAGAGACTGGGGAGAGAGGGAGAGACTGGGGAGATAGAGAGAGCAAGAGAGAGACTGGGGGGGGTGGGGGGGGAGAGAGAGAGACTGAGGGAAGAGAGAGAGAGATGAGGAGAGAGAGAGAGACTTGGGGGGAGAGGGAGAGAGTGGGGGAGAGAGAGAGAGAGACTGGGGGAGAGGGAGAGAGTGGGGGAGAGAGAGAGAGGGACTGGGAGAGAGAGAGACTGGGGAGAGAGAGACTGGAGGAGAGAGAGACTGGAGGAGAGAGAGAGAGACTGGGGGGGAGAGAAAGAGACTGGGAGAGAGAGAGAGAGAGACTGGGGGGAGAGAGAGAGCGACTGAGGGGGAGAGAGAGACAGAGAGAGAGAGAGGGAGAGAAACTGGGGAGAGAGCAAGACTGAGGAGGGAGAGAGAGAGCGACTCGGGGAGAGAGAGTTCTATGCGGACGACCTGGTTCTGCTGTCTCCCACAGAACAGGGATTACAGCAACAACTAGACCTACTCGACAAATACTGCCAAAATTGGGCTCTAACAGTAAATCTAAAGAAAACCAACATCATGATTTTTCAAAAAAGGCCCAGATGTCAGGAAAACAAATACCAGTTTACCCTCAGTGATACCACTATAGGACACACTATGAGCTACACCTACCTTGGTCCAACTATTACAGCATCAGGGAGCTTCAGCATAGCAGTGAATGCACTAAAAGAAAAAGCACGAAGAGCCCTATATGCAATAAAAAGAAAATTCTACAACATCCAAATCCCAATCAAAATCTGGCTCAAAATATTTGACAGCATAATCCTGCCCATTGCACTGTACGGTAGTGAAGTATGGGGCCCGCTAAATCACCAAAGCTACACTAAATGGGAAAAACACACAATAGAAGCCCTACATGCAGAATTCTGCCGAAGCATCCTTCGCACCCAAAGAAAAACGCCAACAAATGCATGCAGAGCCGAACTAGGCAGATACCCACTGATAATAAACATCCAAACACGAGCACTAAACTTCCTAAATCACCTCAAATCTAGCTCCCCAGACACCCTCCATTTCAAAGCCTTTCAGACCCAAGAGCTAAACCCAGAAAAAAGTCCCCTGAGTCAGCTGCTACTGAAACTAAGTACTCAGCCGGACCCTGACCAGCCCCAGACCATCACAGCCGTCCAAACACCAATCCGAGTGAACCAAATCATTAAAAAATGCAAAGAAACCTACCTGGAACATTGGAACAAAATAACCGAAAGCCAAAGCAGATTAGAATGTTACCGGGCCCTAAAAAGAGAATATAAACTGGCAGACTACCTCACGACCATCAGAGACACAAAACAGAGACAGACCCTCACCAGGTACAGACTAAGCGACCACCAACTGGAAATTGAAAAAGGCAGATACAAGAAATCCTGGCAGCCTAGAGAGAATAGAATATGCGATCAATGTCTGGCCGGCGAGGTTGAAACAGAGATGCATTTCCTCCTAAAATGCGAAAAATTCAACACATCAAGAAACATATTATTCAACAAGCCAAGCCAAACAACCCCAGATTTCAAGGAATTGGATGACCTGTCAAAATTGAGATTAGTCCTAGGAGAAGGAGACAGACCATACCTAGGGGCCAAATATGTAACAACATGTCACAACCTGAGGACTGTTTAAAATTAAGACTGTTTAAAATTAATATTGAACGTACCAAATGAAGTACAAAGTCTGTTTAAAATTAATATTGTTTAAAAGTAATATTGTATGTACCCAACAAATGTCAAATCGATTGACACCTACAGAATGTTGGAAAACTGTACCTTTTTGCTATGTAAGCTTTGGCAATATGGTTCTCTGTAAACTTTCATGCCAATAAAGTATTTGAACTGAACTGAACTGACTGTGGGAGAGAGAGGGAGAGAGAGTAGAGAGACTGGGGGGAGAGAGAGGAGAGAGACTGGGGAGAGAGAGAGAGAGACTGGTGGAGAGAGAGAGAGAGACTGAGGGGGAGAGAGAGAGACTGGGTGTGATGAAATATGTCATTCATCAGACTCTGTAGTTAACTGTATATATTGTATTGCCTGCTCCGGTGTTTGTACCTTGTATTGTGTATAGGGCACCGCCCCCTTTGTGTGTCCCATACCTGGCCCTACTTAAGACAAGTCCAGGCTTGTCCTGCAGTAGAACAGCAGTACGCCAGGTGAAGCTAGGTGCAGCCACCGGCATCTTTTCTTTGCTAATAAAAGCCTTGTTTTATTCTGCTAACTTCGAGTCTTGAAGTTATTGAGGCACGTCAATTTTATTAGCAAACTTTTAACGATGGATCAACTTTTGAAACCGGAACGCTTGGATTTGGACCCGCATGCTTCGGATGCATCGGCACGGTTTGGACACTGGTTCCAGTGCTTGGAATTCTTTATGGTCAACTCCGAAGCCGTCACAGCCTCTACAGCCACCGGAGATGTGAAACTCGGGATCCTACAGAATCAGGTAAGCCACCGGGTTTTTCCACTCATACAAGATGCCGCCAGCTACCTGGATGCCTGCAACATCCTAAAGGCCCACTATCAGCGGCCTACCAACGAAGTGTACGCCAGGCACCTGCTTGCTACCTGCACACAGCGACCTGGAGAGTCGCTAGAGGACTTTCTAGTCACCCTAAAAGTGCTTGGCAAAGACTGCAAATGCAAAGACATGAAAGCCGCAGTATACACAGACGAGCTGATTCGGGATGCCTTTATCGCAGGCCTTAGCTCTAATTATATCCGGCAGAGACTGCTAGAGAAAACGGGCCTAGATCTGACACAGGCTGTGGACACAGCGCGATCGTTGGATGTGGCTCAGAAGAACTCTGACTCCTACTCGGCAGGCCGCGCAGCCCACGCCGCCTCTGTTTCCCAGCCCGGTAGCCCAACACCGTCGGGGCCCTGCTCTCCCCCCAGAAGCCCTACGACCGCCGCGACGCATCGGGGCCCCAAATGCTACTTCTGCGGGCAGCCGAAGCACACCAGGAACCTGTGCCCGGCGAAAGGCACCACCTGCTTTAAGTGCGGTAAGAAGGGGCACTTTGGGAAGGTGTGCAGAGGGAACCCCGCAGGCAAAACCGCCACCGCCGCATGCGCGCCGTGGGAGCGGCCATCTTGGACGCCATCTTGTCCGACCTCGTGGGGTCCGCCATCTCGCGAGCAGACAGCGTGGACGCCATCTTACCCGGCCTCGTGTGGCCCACCATCTTGTCCCGATCAGGGCCCTACAGTGGCGTCGATCACAGTGGACCAGTCCAGACCGCACCCACTATCCAAATCGATGGTGGACATTGAGGTAAACGGGTGCAAGGTTAAATGTTTAATTGACAGCGGGAGCACAGAGAGCTTCATTCACCCTGATCTGGTACAACGACTCTCTCTAACTATAGTCCCTACTCAGGGCAGGATCTCTATGGCTGACAAAACCCAGATATCGACTATTGCGGGTTACTGCGTGGTACGATTGTCCGTTAAAGACACTGGCCTAGAAATTCGGTAGGCTTAGCGCCACATTTGAGGCGCTAGAGGGCCTAGCGCTGGAGTTATGGCCAGTTGAGAAATTCCCTGGGGCCCTAAATCGGCGTTGCACCGGTAGCGCTGCGCCGGCACCGATGACGTCATCGGTGTGCGCAGCGTCCCGGTTGCCGTGGTAACCCGGCCCCAAACCGAAATTCAGTTGCGCCCGCCTCGCCCGTGGCAGGCGCAACTAAGACTCTGGCAACAGAGTCTTCCCCCAGTGTGCGCCGGCGCATAAAGGTGGAGCGGCGGCCGGCCGCGTTCCCGGCGGCCGCCTGCCCGCACCTCCCTTCCCGGACTCCTGCATTCCCCCCCCGCGGCCCTGATCAGTGTCTCATGCGAGCCCGGCACTTCCCCGAGGTGCCGGGCTCAGATGTCGGGTCAATCCGCCGGACAGTTGTCGGCTGCAGGCAGCTCCTCCTTAACAGGAGGAGGAGGCCTGCAGTTCCCCCGCCTGCCGCACCGCATCGGGTGCCGCAGCGGGGGATTAGCGCCGGGAAACCCAAGTTCACGCCCGTTTTGAGGCGCTAAAGGAGGGTTTTAGCGCCCGGCGCACCCGAATTTTCGTCGCGCGCTGCCGCATTACCGCTGGCGCAAACTTTCTGGCGCTACAGCCCTGGCAAGACCAGAACCCAATTTCTAGGCCAATAATTATAAACTGTTAATTATGAAAGATTTATGTGTGAGCGTGATCTTGGGCCTGGATTTTCAGTGCCACCACCAGAGCATCACGCTCAATTTCGGTGGGACCCAGCCGCCCCTCACAGTGTGCGGTCTGGCTACCCTGAAGGTAAAGCCGCCTTCGCTATTCGCGAACCTTACCCCTAACTGCCGGCCAATAGCGACCAAAAGCAGGAGGTACAGCTGGGAGGACAGGCGGTTTATCGCGACCGAGGTAGACAGGCTCCTGAAGGAGCGCATTATTGAACGCAGCAACAGCCCGTGGCGCGCCCAAGTGGTGGTGGTGAGGGGTAGCGAGAAGAAGCGGATGGTGATTGACTATAGTCAAACAGTCAACATCTATACCCAACAAGACGCCTACCCGCTACCCCGCATATCCGAGATGGTGAACCAAATCGCCCAATACCGGGTGTTCTCCACCATCGACCTCAAGTCAGCGTACCACCAGCTCCCTATCAGACCAGAGGACCATTCGTACACCGCCTTCGAGGCAAACGGACGCCTCTACCAGTTCCTCAGAGTCCCCTTTGGGGTGATGAATGGGGTCTCGGTCTTTCAGAGGGAGATGGACTGCATGGTCGATGACCACCACTTGCAGGCAACCTTCCCCTATCTCGACAATGTCACCATCTGCGGCCACAACCAACAGGACCACGACTCAAACCTCGCGAGGTTTCTGAAAACCGCACAAAAACTCAACCTCACCTACAACGAGGACAAGTGCGTTTTCAACACCACGCGCCTTTGCATACTAGGCAGCGTGGTGGAGAATGGGGAAATCGGACCAGACCCCGACCGATTGCGCCCCCTATGGGAGCTGCCCCTGCCCAACACTCCCAAAGCCCTGAAAAGGTGCCTGGGGTTATTCTCATATTATGCCCAATGGGTCCCTAACTTCTCCGATAAAGCCCGTCCCCTCTTGAAAGCATCCTCTTTCCCGCTCTCTGCTGAGGCCCATGCTGCCTTCAAAAGCATTAAGCAGGATATTGAGCGGGCCACGCTACAGGCAGTGGCCGAGAACACTCCCTTTCAAGTGGAAAGTGATGCGTCTGACTTTGCCTTGGCGGCCACCCTCAACCAGGCAGGGCGGCCCGTAGCTTTCTTCTCGAGGACCCTCCAGGGGCCCGCGATCAGACACTCCTCCGTGGAAAAGGAGGCCCAAGCCATCGTGGAGGCAGTGCGCCACTGGCGGCACTACCTAGCCGGCAAACGCTTCACCCTACTTACCGACCAGCAGTCGGTAGCGTTTATGTTCAATAATAAACAGAGGGGGAAGATTAAAAATGATAAGATTCTTAGGTGGCGGATCGAGCTCTCCACCTTCGAGTACGACATCATATACCGGCCGGGGGCCCTTAACGAATCCCCCGACGCCCTCTCACGAGGAATGTGTGCCAACGCCACTGGGGATCGGCTACAGACCCTCCACAATGACCTCTGCCACCCAGGGGTCACACGGCTGTTCCACTTCATAAAGTCCCGCAACTTACCCTACTCGATTGAGGAAGTTCGGTCTCTGACCAGGAACTGCCGCACTTGCGCTGAGTGCAAGCCTCGGTTCTACCGCCCTGATAGAGCCCACCTAATCAAAGCTACACGGCCCTTTGAGCGGCTTAGCTTAGATTTCAAGGGCCCCCTCCCGTCCATCGACCGCAATGTTTACTTCCTGAACATTGTGGACGAATACTCCCGTTTCCCATTCGCCTTCCCCTGCCCAGACATGACCAGCGCCACGGTCATTAAATGACCGTGGCGCCTGTTCGGTATGCCAAGCTATATCCACACGGATAGGGGGGCGGCCTTCATGAGTGAAGAGCTACGCCAGTACATGCTGTCCAAGGGGATTGCCACGAGCCGTACCACCAGCTACAACCCCCGGGGTAACGGTCAGGTGGAGCGAGAGAACGGGACAATATGGAGGGCAGTCACCCTAACTCTAAGGACCAAGGGCCTCCCTATCTCCTGCTGGCAGGAAGTCCTCCCAGATGTGCTCCACTCAATACGGTCACTATTGTGTACCGCCACTAATGCCACGCCTCATGAGCTAATGTTTGTGTTTCCCCGGAAATCCACCTCAGGCGTATCCATACCATCATGGCTCTCCACCCCAGGTCCGGTACTCCTGCGGAAGCATGTGAGGGGCCACAAGACGGACCCCCTCATGGAGCCAGTGCACCTGCTCCATGCCAACCCACAATATGTGTATGTCCGGCACGCCGACGGACAGGAGGACACTGTGTCCATAAAAGACCTCGCCCCAGCCGGTGACAACAGCAACAACGACAACGACTTCAACAACAACAACAACAACCACAACAACTATTACCCACCCACTCCACCCACGAATTTTTCATCACCCCCGGAAGAACACCAGCCAACGGTACACCCACCACCTACTCCCCCACCACCTACTCCGTCAACAACCCCGGTGGCGCCCCCGGCAGAGACCCAGGAGACCACCCGGGACACCCAGCCGGCACCCGCGGCACCGCAACCATTACGTCGGTCACAGAGGACTATCACACCCCCGGACAGACTAAATCTGTAGAAGGGGTGAATGTGATGAAATATGTCATTCATCAGACTCTAGTTAACTGTATGTATTCTATTGCCTGCTCCGGTGTTTGTACCTTGTATTGTGTATAGGGCACCGCCCCCTTTGTGTGTCGGCTCCGCCCATACCTGGTCCTACTTAAGACAAGTCCAGGCTTGTCCTGCAGTAGAACAGCAGCACGCCAGGTGAAGCTAGGTGCAGCCACCGGCATCTTTTCTTTGCTAATAAAAGCCTTGTTTTATTCTGCTAACTTTGAGTCTTGAAGTTATTGAGGCACGTCAATGGGGGAGCGAGAGAGACGAGGGAGAGAGAGAGAGTAGAGAGACTGGGGGGAGAGAGAGGAGAGAGACTGGGGAGAGAGAGAGAGAATGGGGAGAGAGAGAGAGAGAGACTGAGGGGGAGAGAGAGAGAGACGGGGGAGAGAGAGGGGGAGAGAGAGAGAGAGACTGGGGGAGAGAGAGAGAGAGAGATGGGGAAGGGAGAGAGAGATGGGGGGAGAGAGAGAGACTGGGGAGATAGATAGAGAGAGAGAGAGAGAGCGAGAGAGAGACTGGGGGGGGAGGGAGAGAGACCGGGGGGTGGGGGGGAGAGAGAGAGACTGAGGGGAGAGAGAGAGAGATGGGGAGAGAGAGAGAGAGACTTGGGGGGAGAGGGAGAGCGTGGGGGAGAGAGAGAGAGACTGGGGGAGAGAGAGACTGGAGGAGAGAGAGAGAGAGACTGGGGGGAGAGTGAGAGACTGGGGGAGAGAGAGAGAGACTGGGGGGGAGAGAGAGAGACTGGGAGAGAGAGAGAAAGAGACTGGGGGGAGAGAGAGAGACGGGGAGAGAGAGAGAGACTGGGGAGAGAGCGAGACTGAGGGGGGAGAGAGAGAGCGACTCGGGGAGAGAGAGAGACTGGGGGAGAGAGAGAAAGATGGGAGAGAGAGAGAGAGAGTAGAGAGACTGGGGGGAGAGAGAGGAGAGAGACTGGGGAGAGAGAGAGAGAATGGGGAAATAGAGAGAGAGAGAGAGACTGAGGGAGAGAGAGAGAGCGACTGGGGAGAGAGAGAGAGAGACTGGGGGAGAGAGAGCGAGAGGGACTGGGGGAGAGAGAGAGAGACTGGGGGGGAGAGAGAGAGACTGGGAGAGAGAGAGTGGAGAGAGAGAGAGTGGAGAGAGAGTGGAGAGAGAGAGAGAGAGGGGAAGATACACGCACGCTGAAGATGGGTTGCTGAATTTTTAGTGTTTAAAGTGTTTAAAGTGGGGAAAAAAGTTTCATTTCAAGTTTTAAAAGGTTTAAGAGTTAAATTTAATTTTAATTAAGTTAGTTTAGTTTAGTTTAGTTTAAGTTTAAGTTTAGGTTAGTTTAGATTAAGTAAGGAAGGAAAAGACCGCCAAAGACAAGAGTCGACAGAGAGAGAAAAAAAAAAAATCAGAGGAAAACAGCGGAAAAGAGCGGAAAGAAACAAAGACAAAAAGAAACAAAGCAAAGGGACAGAAGAAGGAAAGGAATAAACCCGGGGAAAAACCGGGAGAACAAGGCACCAAGGAGGAGCCCGAGCGGCGGCCGGGAAACAGCCGGAGCGGCGGCCGGGAAACAAAGCCCGAGCGGCGGCCGGGAAACAAAGCCCGAGCGGCGGCCGGGAAACAGCCCGAGCGGCGGCCGGGAAACAAAGCCCGAGCGGCGGCCGGGAAACAAAGCCCGAGCGGCGGCCGGGAAACAGCCGGAGCGGCGGCCGGGAAACAAAGCCCGAGCGGCAGCCGGGAAACAGCCGGAGCGGCGGCTGCAACACAAAGCCCGAACAGCGGCCGCAGCACAAAGCCCGAAGCCCGGGAAAGGCCCGAGGAGCCAGGCCGAGACAGAGGCCCAGAGACCTCTGAGGAGGAGGGGAGCAGCCCGAAGGCACCGGCTCCCAAAAGCAAACCAAGACAGTGAGTACAGGGCCCGGGGAGGGAGCCTGAAGCCAGGGAAAGGCCCGAGGAGCCAGGCCGAGACAGAGGCCCAGAGACCTCTGAGGGGGAGGGGAACAGCCCGGAGGCACCGCGAAACAACCTGGAGAGTGAGCGAGTCTGGGGCCTGGGAAAGTCCGCGAGCCGGGAGAGGGAAACACCAAACCCGGGGCCCCAGAAAAGTTTACTCCAAGGTCAGCAATAATTTTTACTATTTCTGCTAAAAATGAGCGAGTCAGAGGAGCCGCAGCAGCTCCCGTGGCGCACTGAGAGCAACCCCTTCCAGCTTCCCCCCGACGTCAAAAAAAATGAAAAAAAATCGCTCAAGCATGATGTGCCTCAATAATTCCGAGACTCGAAGTTAGCAGAACAAAAACAAGGCTTTTATTAACTTAGAACGTAACACGTAAGAGAGAGAGATGTCTTCCTTCTGGAGACTGAGGCCAGACTGAGCTCGCTTACAAATGGGGCCAGGTATGGGCGGAGCCCTACACACAGCACATTCCAGCACATTCCAGTATACAATACAGCACATTCCAGTACACAATACAATGAGGTCTGGGGGAAGGGAAATGACATTGAAACCGATCTCAGTCACAGGCAGTGATGAATGGAATATTTCATCACAAAGCAAAAGCAGCTGAGAGCGAAACCAGAAACTCTCTTTGCTGACTGGTACGCCACTGGGAACATGAGTAATCTCATTTTTTACTCAGAGCAGCCAGCGGCTTGGATCAAAGCAATAAACATACACTATCCCAGGGTTAAGCAGGAAAAAACCGCGAATGGGTCCAAACTGAAAATAAAGAAATCAGGGGACCCTGGTAGTGAAACCACGACGGTCAACATGTACAGAAACGGTACAATAATGGTGCAAGGCAACCTCAAAAACTTTGAAACGGCCTTCCAGAAACTGAGAGAAATAATTGAGGAAGGAAAGACCAGCCCCAGGGTAACTACCAGCGAAAAAGCCACACACACCACTTACAGCTCACCTGGAGTAATTCAATCTGGCCAGGAAGTGAGTGAGCCCTCCAGCTCCGACCAGACACACACTCTGGGGCCCCACAACCCCAGGGTACATTTGACCAGCCCCAGCGGAAATATCAGAGAGAAAGCCACACACTCTCCCCCTACCACCTCCAGCTCACCAAGAGAAAAGCAGCCTAGCCAGGAAGTGAGTGAGCCCTCCAGCTCCGACCAGACACACACCCTGAGACCTCACAGCCCGGTACAACTAAAGGAGAAATTTAACCAGCTGGAGACACAGCTGGTTAAACTTACAGAGGAGGTCCTTAAAATGAAAACCGACCAAGAAAACACAATTTCAGCAATAAAACAGGAACAAAAACAAGAGAGGGAGAGACACAGGAGGGATCTGAACTTACTTGAGAAGCAGGTGAAAGAGCTGCAGAAAGACAAAGAGAGACACAGGGGAGAGAGAGCGGCATTAGCCCAGCAGCCAGAGGCTAGAGATAAGACAGTACAGAGCCCGACTGGGCAGCTGCACTCTCACACTGAACAACAGCAGCAGGCCCACAATACAGGGGGAGCCACACAGACCGACCAGCACACTGAAACCCAGTCTGCCGCCACCACTTTGGAACCACAGCCGAGCCGCTCACAAGAGGAATGCACACACCAGACACGACCACCCCAGTCCAACACACAACCTGGGAGTCCAGATGAAAGCCACAAACCAGTAAACACCAACAAGGCTGACATCGTAATACTCATTGACTCAAATGGGAAATACCTATGGGAGAAAAGGCTCTTCCCTAGACATAAAGTAGAAAAGCTCTGGTGCCCAACGACAGACAGAGCCCTAGAATGGCTGACCAAAACCCAATTAGGCTCCCCCCAACACATAATAATACACACCGGCACAAATGACCTAAGGGCCCAGCAGAAAAAGGTAGCAACACCGCTCGGATCAGTGATTGAGAAGGCAAGCGACACCTTCCCAAACACTAGAACCACTGTTTCCACACTATTGCCGAGAAGAGACTTCAACAACAAAATGATCCACGAGATAAATGCAAGCATAGCAAGAGACTGTGAATTAAAACATAACGTGCACCTGGCCCAACACCCCACCCTCGATGTGGAATGTCTTTACGACCAAGTCCATATCCACAGGAATCGAATGTCGGTCTTTGCGAAGGACCTGAAGGACGTCGCTTTTAACCGGGTCCACACCCAGATCCCAAAAGGACCCCCCCCCCCGATCACCAAAGACCAACGGGATACAGACCAGGACTACTACAGAGACCACCACCACACCAACCGGGACCAAAGAGGATCCCCACGCACAACAACAATGTCGGACCTGCACCACTCCTGTCCTACAGGGGAACAGGACCACCCCCAGCCAGGCAGAGGGAGAGGTGTTCAGGGTGTACGCAATACCACAGACAGAGACAATCCATTAAGAGACATAATGCAGGTGATCAGCAGCATCCACTCCCGCCTTATGGATCAGAAAAAATAAGGACTAGTTGTTAGAAAAAGTTGTAACCAATTATCCTCAGCATTTATAGACAATTGAAATGTTCTTTTTTCCCCATTTAGACATGACAAACACATATCACTATTTATCATATTTTAACCCATCACAGTAAAAGATCAATTTTAGCATGAAATCCTTATATATCTCAACCTGGAATATCCAAGGTCTACGCTCTTCTATGCTTGGCATGAAGAGTGGGACCCCAGAGTTCCTAGATGAGATTAAAGATCTAGATATTATCTTTTTACAGGAAACCTGGTGTAGAGGAGAAGGGCACACTGGCTGTCCCATTGGGTACACAGAGCTGGTGGTCCCCTCCAATAAATTGCCAGGAGTAACCCAGGGCAGAGAATCTGGAGGCATACTGATTTGGATTACAGCAGAGCTTAGGAATTACATTAAATTTATAAAAAAGGGCGAAAACCACTTATGGCTCAAAATTAAGAGGGGCATCATCTCTAGCATGAAAGATGTTTTCATTTGCACACTCTATATCCCCCCGACAGAATCACCATACTTCAAAGAGGACACCTTCTCCAACATAGAGAGGGAAATTATCCAATTCCAGGCCCAGGGAAATGTGTTGATCTGTGGGGACCTCAATTCAAGAACTGGCGAAGAACCAGACTTCACCAATAATCATGGGAATAATTACATATTTGGAAATAACCACTTTGATCTCCCTTCCCATCCATACAGGCATAGCTGCAACAAACAGACAAATGCTAACGGAAAACAGCTCCTGCAGCTCTGTCGAAGCCTGGGTCTGTACATTGTCAATGGTAGGTTATTGGGAGACTTCCTAGGAAGATCGACCTATTGCTCACCTCTTGGCTTCAGCACCGTAGACTATATGATTACGGACTTGGACCCATCCTCTTTCAGAACATTCACAGTCAAACCACAAACAACACTGTCAGATCACAGTCAAATTACTGCATATCTTGAAAGGACAGAAACAACCAACACAGAAACAGAACCCAGTAAGCTGTACAACACCAAAAAATCGTACAGATGGGCCAAAAACAGCACGGAAAAATACCAGAAAGCAATTAGCAATCAATCAACTCAAGCTCTCTTGGACACCTTTCTGGAAAACATATACACTCACAATAAAGAAGGCGTAAACTGGGCAGTGAATAACCTAAATAATATTTTTGATAATTTGGCAACAAGGTCAAACTTGAAAGCTCGCAAGAACAAACCCAAAACAAAAAACTATGAAAAATGGTTTGACCCAGATTGCCATAACATGAGGAAAAAACTTAGAAAAATATCAAACCAAAAACACAGACAGCCAGAAAACGAGCCTTACTTATTGTCAGACACTAACACAATACAGAAAACACACTCAGAACCAAAAAAGAGCAGTATATTAAGAATACACTCAGCTCATTGAGGAATCCATTGATTCCAATTGTTTCTGGGACAACTGGAATACATTACACAAAAAACAACACGACGAATTGGCCATTCAAAATGGAGACACATGGAGAAACCACTTTGAAAAATTATACCAGAAAAACACACTAAGGCCAGAGCAACACCAAATATGCAAAAAACTGGAAAAGCTCGAATGGCCATAAAAAGATAACCAAAACCCGTTAGACTCCATAATAACAGAAAAAGAACTATTTGAAAAACTCAAGGACCTGCGACCAGGAAAAGCTTTGCGGTGCAGACGGCATACTAAGCGAGATGATTAAACACACAGACGATAAAATTGAAACTGGCTATCCTAAAACTCTTCAACTTGGTTCTGAGTGTCGGTTACTTCCCTGATATCTGGAACAAAGGACTCATAACGCCCATATACAAAAGTGGGGGACAAAGTCAACCCAAATAACTATCGAGGCATTCTGTGTAAACAGTAACCGGGGAAGGTATTCTGTAGTATCATAAACAAAAGACTTATAAACTTCCTTGAGGAGCACAATGTCTTGAGTAAAAGCCAAATTGGATTCCTACCAAACTATAAGAACATCAGATCATATCTTCACCCAACAGACCCTAATTGACAAACATGTTCATCAAAACAAAAGCAAAATTTACGCATGCTTTATAGATTTCCAGAAGGTTTTCGATTCCATCTGGCACGGCGGTCTATTCCTGAAACTTATCGAAAGCGGGGGTAGGGGGAAAAACATATGATGTAATTAAATCAATGTATACAAACAATAAATGTGCAGTTAAAATTGGAGACAAACAAACAAAATACTTCCCACAGGGGCGTGCTGTGACGCAGGGCTCGCCATCTCACTGACACTCTTTAATATTTACATAAATGAGTTGGCAAAACTACTTGAACAATCTACAGCACCCGGCCTCACCCTATATGAATCCAAGGTTAAATTCCTCCTCTATGCAGATGACCTGGTTCTGCTGTCACCAACTAAGGAGGGTCTACAGCAGAACCTTGATCTGCTGGAGTCGTCCTGCCAGGCCTGGCCCTGACAATAAATCCCAAAAAACCAAAGTCCTTGTGTTCCAGCAAAGATCCAGACATCAGGGACCCAAAATAAATTTCACACAAGGAACAACCAAAATTGAACAAACCACTAACTACACATACTTGGGCTTAAAAATCAGTTCTACGGGAAATTTTCATCTGGCTGTGAATGAACTGAAAGAGAAAGCAAGAAGGGCTTTCTATGCCATTAAAAATCAATCCAAATAGCTAATCCCAATTAGCATTTGGCTCAAAATGTTTAAATCAGTAATTGAACCAATTGCACTCTATGGCAGTGAGGTGTGGGGACGCTAAGCACAACATAATTTGCAAAATGGGACAAACACCCAATTGAGATCCTACATGCAGAATTCTGTAAAAGTATCCTCCGGACTCAAAGGAAAACCGTAAACAATGCATGCAGGGCAGAACTAGGCCAATATCCATTAATAATCACTATCCAAAAAGAGCCACCAAATTTTGGAAACACCTAAAAATGAGCAACCCCCACTGCTATCATTACGAAGCCCTGAAATGCAAGAGAGGACCATAAAGAAGAATACCCTCAGTCAACTAGTCCTGGGGACTCAGTGAAGTAACTACTAACACTACTAACAATAACCAGCCCCAGGACAGTAACACAAAGAATTCGACCCAACACAATCGTCACTAAGCAAAAGGAAAAATATCTGTCATATTGGGCAGAAACAACAAAAACCCAAAACAAACTCAATTGCTACTTGGCCCTAAACAGACAATACAACATGGCTGATTACCTGACCATGGTAAAGGATAGCAAACTGAGAAAAACCTTGACAATGTACAGACTTAGTGAACATAGCCTGGCGATCGAAAAAGGTAGACACAGGCAGACCCGGCTACCAAGAGAGGACAGGATATGCTCTCACTGCAATCGGGGAGTGGTGGAGACAGAGATGCACTTCCTCACAGCTTGTAGAAAATATCAGGGCATAAGGGAGAATTTCTACCCAAAATTCACAAAAATATGCCCGGAATTCAGAAATTTGAATGACGACCAAAAACTCCCATACCTACTAGGGGAAGAGATAAATTGTGTAACCTTAGCGGCACACTATGTTACAGCTTGCCATATGTTCAACCATGAATGTTTTTCGATGCTTTGGCAACATAAGATGTACCTTGTCATGCCAATAAAGCGATTGAATTGAATTGAATTGAATTGAGAGGGAAGGAGAGAGAGAGAGGGGGAAGGAGAGAGAGAGAGAGGGACAGGAGAGAGAGAGAGACAGAGGGAAGGAGAGAGAGAGAGAGGGAAGGAGAGAGAGAGACAGAGAGAGGGAAGGAGAGAAAGACAGAGAGAGAGAGGGGGAAGAGAAGAGAGACAGAGAGAGAGAGGAAGGAGAGAGAGGCAAAGAGAGGGAAGGAGAGAGGAGGAGAGAGAGAGGGAAGGAGAGAGAGAGACTGGGGGGAGAGAGCGACTGGGGTGGAGAGTGCGACTGGGGGAAGAGAGAGAAAGAGAGAGAGAGAGACTGGGGGAGAGAGAGAGAGAGAGACTGGGAGTGTGAGAGAGAGAGGAAGGAGAGAGGGAAGGAGAGAGAGACAGAGAGAGAGAGAGGGAAGGAGAGAGAAGGAGAGAGAGAGGGAAGGAGAGAGAAGGAGTGAGAGGGGGAAGGAGAGAGAAGGAGAGAGAGGGAGAGAGAGGAGAGGGAGAGAGGGAAGGAGAGAGAGAGCGAGGGAAGGAGAGAGAGAGAGAGGGAAGGAGAGAGAGAGAGAGAGAGGGAAGGAGAAGAGAGATCGAGAGGGAAGAGAGAGAGAGAGAGAGAGGGAAGGAAGAGAGAGAGAGGGAAGGAGAGAAAGAGAGAGAGGGAAGGAGAGAGAGAGAGAGGAAGGAGAGAGAGAGAGAGGGAAGGAGAGAGAGACTGGGGGGAGAGAGAGACAGGACTGGGGAGAGAGAGAGAGAGACTGGGGGAGAAAGAGAGAGAGAGAAGACTGGGGGAGAAGAGAAGAGAGAGGAGATTGGGGGAGAAGAGAGACTGGGAGAGCGAGTGTGTGAGAGAGAGAGAGAGAGAAGAGACTGGAAGTGTGAGAGAGAGACGGAATTTGAGAGAGAGAGAGAGAGAGAGACTGGAGTGAGAGAGAGAGAGAGAGACTGGGAGTGAGATGAGAGAGAGAGAGAGAGAGAGAGAGAGAGAGACTGGGAGTGAGAGAGAGAGAGACTGGAGTGAGAGAGAGAGACTGGAGTGAGAGGGAGAGAGAGAGACTGGGAGGGTGAGAGAGAGAGAAACTGGGAGTGTGAGATTGAGAGAGAGAGAGAGAGACTGGGAGTGAGAGAGAGAGAGAGAGAGACTGAGAGTGTGTGAGAGAGAGAGATAGAGACTGGGAGTGAGAGAGAGAGAGAGAGAGACTGAGAGGGTGAGAGAGAGAGAGAGACTGGGAGTGTGAGAGAGAGAGAGACTGGGCGTGTGAGAGAGAGAGAGAGAGACTGGGAGTGAGAGAGAGAGAGAGAGACTGGGAGTGTGAGAGAGAGAGAGAGTGGGAGTGTGTGAGAGAGACAGAGAGTGGGAGTGTGAGAGAGAGAGAGAGAGACTGGGAGTGAGAGAGAGAGAGAGAGAGACTGGGAGTGTGTGAGAGAGAGAGAAAGAGGCTGGGAGTGAGAGAGAGAGAGAGAGACTGAGAGGGTGAGAGAGAGAGAGAAACTGGGAGTGTGAGATTGAGAGAGAGAGAGAGAGACTGGGAGTGAGAGAGAGAGAGAGAGACTGAGAGTGTGTGAGAGAGAGAGATAGAGACTGGGAATGAGAGAGAGAGAGACTGAGAGGGTGAGAGAGAGAGAGAGAGACTGGAGTGTGAGAGAGAGAGAGACGGGCGTGTGAGAGAGAGAGAGAGACTGGGAGTGAGAGAGAGAGAGAGAGACTGGGAGTGTGAGAGAGAGAGAGAGAGAGTGGGAGTGTGTGAGAGAGACAGAGAGTGGGAGTGTGAGAGAGAGAGAAGAGAGAGACTGGGAGTGAGAGAGAGAGAGAGAGACTGGAGTGTGTGAGAGAGAGAGGAAGAGCTGGAAGTGTGAGAGAGACGGAATTTGAGAGAGAGAGAGACTGGGAGTGAGAGAGAGAGAGAGAGACTGGGAGTGTGTGTGAGAGAGAGAGAGAGAGAGACTGGAGTGAGAGAGAGAGACTGGGAGTGAGAGAGAGAGAGAGAGACTGGGAGTGTGTGAGAGAGAGAGGAGAGACTGGGAGTGAGAGAGAGAGACTGGGAGTGAGAGAGAGAGAGAGAGACTGGGAGGGTGAGAGAGAGAGAGAAACTGGAGTGTGAGATTGAGAGAGAGAGAGAGAGACTGGGAGTGAGAGAGAGAGAGAGAGAGACTGAGAGTGTGTGAGAGAGAGATAGAGACTGGAGTGAGAGAGAGAGAGAGTGACTGAGAGGGTGAGAGAGAGAAGAGAGACTGGGAGTGTGAGAGAGAGAAGACTGGGCGTGTGAGAGAGAGAGAGAGAGACTGGGAGTGAGAGAGAGAGAGAGACTGGGAGTGTGAGAGAGAGAGAAAGAGTGGAGTGTGTGAGAGAGACAGAGAGTGGGAGTGTGAGAGAGAGAGAGAGAGAGACTGGGAGTGAGAGAGAGAGGGAGAGAGAGACTGGGAGTGAGAGAGAGAGAGAGAAAGAGACTGGGAGTGTGTGAGAGAGAGAGAGAGACTGGGAGTGTGTGAGAGAGAGAGAGACTGGGAGTGGGAGAGAGAGAGAGAGAGAGAGACTGGGAGTGTGTGAGAGAGAGGAGAGAGAGTGGGAGTGTGTGAGAGAGAGAGAGAGAGTGGGAGTGTGTGAGAGAGAGAGAGAGACTGGGAGTGTGAGAGAGAGAGACTGGGAGTGTGAAAGAGAGAGAGACTGGGAGTGTGAGAGAGAGAGCGACTGGGAGTGTGAGAGGAGAGAGAAAGAGACTGGGAGTGTGAGAGAGAGAGAGATTGGGAGTGTGAGAGAGAGAGAGAGACTGGGCCGCCGCGGCCGCTCACCTGGTGGCTTTGGGTCGGGCTCTGGGGCGGGGCTGTTGATGCCGCGGGAAAATTTTGTGCACGGCGGCTCCCGGCATGGACCCCCGCGGCCGGTCACCTGGTGGCTTTGGGTCCGGCTCTCGGGCAGCGCGGTTGACGCCGCGGGGAGCCCCGGGACCGGGCCGAAGGGGTGAAAGCCCGAGTGAGTCCCCGGGCCACAGCTGCAAACTGAGCCGAGCCCTGATGCCATTGGCCGAGGCGAAGACGGTGACCCTGGTCGTGGAAATGAACGGCCTTCAGCAGGTTCTGGGCATTGTCTAAACTGGCGACTAAAACAAATCGATCGCCGTCTGCCTCGGGCCCAGGGGGCAGCGGCATCGCGCCGGGAATCCGCTCAACTCAAGCCCAGGTTTCCCGGGCTGCTAGACCGCACCCGGCGCCAGCACAGCCGCTCGAAATGGCCGTCAAAGTAGGCGAGCCTCCGGGCGAAGGGCAGGGGATCACTTCATTTCTAACTGTTCCTAAATACAATTTAAAACTGAAATAAATTGTTCTTTTCCTTAGTTCCCTAACACACAGAAAGTGGCAAAAATACAGTTAGGAATCAAGATGGCGGCCACTCACCTCCGGTCAGAAGGATTAGGCCCGCCCACACACGCAATGTGACGCACCGATTGGTCAACCACCAGGTCACTGAACTGTAGGATTGGTCAATCATCACGTCACTCAACTGTAGGATGGCCCGCCCGCACACGCAATGAACCCGCCCCCCGTGATGCAGCGATTGGTCGACCGTCAGGTCGCTCGACTGTACGATTGGTCAACCTTCACATCACTCAATGCTAATGAGGGGATAATGAGTGGAATTTTGAACGTTTTTTGGATACCGTCGGCACAATTTTTGTCTCACCGAAAAGTAAATATGCTTATGACCGTTCCGGAATCGTAAGCTTTCTTTTGATGTAAAACGCGTGTAAGTACGCTCTATAACTTTTGAGTGTATAGAGTACGGACAGACAAACAGACAGACAGACAGACAGACAGACGAGCAATTATATATATATAGATAGATTGTCTCTAGCATTTTCCCCACTACCGATGTCAGGCTTTACCGGTCTGTAATTCTCCATTTTCTCTCTACCACCTTTTTTGAATAGTGGGGTAACATTAGCTACCCTCCAATCCATGGGTACTGTTCCAGAGGAGGATCAAGAAATTGATAAAGGGAAAATAGAATATGAGAGTAAACTAGCAAGAGACATAAAAACAGACTGTAAAAATCTTTTATAGGTATGTAAAAAGGGAAAGATTAGCGAAAGTAAACGTGGGTCCCTTACAGGCTGAGACAGGAGAAATTATAATGGGGAATAAAGAAATGGCAGAGAAATTAAACAATACTTTGGGCTCATTTTTGCCAGACCGAGGAGGCAGGTTGGAGTCGTGTGAGGTGTTAAAATTGCAAAAAATGGTGGGCAGATCTGATCCCGCCTCCATCCCACCTCTGAGCAATTTTCCCACATTCGTGGTTTCAGACCCCGTTTCCATCCCGCCTCCAAGAGGCGGGATAGGCCCTTACAGCTCTTAACAACAGTTAATTGCCTCTATAATCCCATTTTGAGAGGCCTTTCTGAATTTAACACATTTCCTCTGTGCTGTAGGTCTCCTCTGGAACATGCCAGTTAATCCTGGCGGCCTCACAAGTGGATTGCTGACTAACAGCTGCAGTTCCACCATTAAAAAGCAGATTTCACCAATGATCATTTGCAGGTGGCAGAACTTTGTTCTCTCAGGTCTGGGGGAACTTTTAGCAGGCCTACTCATTGTTGTGGAAGTTTGGAGCCTGACACCCATCTCTAGTGTGACCTCCTGGGAAACCCCTCTCCCCACCTTGATTGAGCGCTTCCTCAACCCATCCTTTCCACGGAGGTTGTCATCCTTTCCATGGTGATGCGTTCATGCGCCAGTGCCTCCACAAAGGCTCTGCTCATGTTCGCGATGGACTCCTCCATTCTCCAAACTTGCAGCGACCCTGGAGACAAAACCTGCCAGAGACTCCTGCACCTGTTCCTGGAGTTCCAGCACCACTCTCCTTCTGGATGGACCGGAGGCACAGGGTCGACATGCAGCTGAGCCGAGCTGGCAGAGTCCTGCGCCCTCCGACGAGGATTCTCCACTGCTGTCCTTGTCTCCACCATCTGCTGATGCTCACTTGTGATCTGTGATACACCAGGTGACAACACTACTCTATCTCGCGAAGGTCCCACCGAGGTATGAGGGTCTGCGCTGGTGCTGGGTGCACTGAATTCTGCTGACGCTGTGCCCTCAGAGGGTACAGCTTCCTCTGAAGAGCCTTCAGGCTCAGGCTGTTCCTCCTGGATAGTGGGGACAGGGCCTTTCGATGGTCCTGTGGAGGAATAAAGGAAAGAGTTAGAGATGTGAGATAAAAGTTGCATGCATATTGAATTGTGCAGATGATCATAAGTCAATCTGTTAGAGCATCAGAATCATTATCAGTCACTCATACAATGTCAATGAGAGAGATGCAAAACTATTCTGTCACCAGCTTGCTGTGATTCGCCCGTCTGTCCATCCCCCACTTGTGCATCCTCCTCCACTTCCATGACCTCCAGGACTGCCTCCTCTGCATTGGTAAGCTGTGCTATTGAAGGTGGCCCTCCTCCTGTCCTTGCCCTTTCCCTCTTATTGTGGGCTCTTTTCCTGCAATGAGGGACACAAGTGGAGCTTGAGTGAGAATGAAGGAGTGAGTGTAGAGAATCCATAGCATAGATGCTTAGAAGGAGACAAAGATGGAGTGAGGTGCCAAGACCAAGGGCCCTCCCTGTGTGCTGTAAGTTGTTGTCATTACATCATAGTGATAGGGAGTGTGAGGGCTGCATAGTTGAATAGTTAAGTGAATGTGAACATAGAGAGAGAGGGAATGGGTAAGGGTGCAGGGATGTAAGGGTTATGTGGGATGTGGAGGAGGAGATTGACAAAGCAGAGTGCTGGTGATGAGAGGCAATGGGGATCAGATTGAGAGTGATGGGAATGTAATACTCACTTTTCCTGTGTGGAGAAGGTCATGAAACCTCTTTCTGCACTGCAGCCAGGTTCTGCTACACATAGAAATAGCATTGACCGCCTGTGCCACTTGCAGCCACACAGCTTTAGTCTGTTGTGGAGGCTTTTTCCTCCCTGAGGAAGGAAAGAGCACCTCCTTATTTGTTCTTGCTCCCTCCACCAGAGTTTGGAGGGAGGCCTCATCGAATCTGGGTGCACACTTTGGTCTAGTGCTGAACATACTTGCAGAAGGAATCCCTCAGAAGAATGGTCATAAAGTTGTAAGGCTGAAAAAGAAGCAAGGCTGCTTGCAGGCCTTAAATCCAGCTGCATAGATGACGTCATCGGAGGCGAGTTTCTGTATGAAAAAACTCAGTGGGCCAGGGGTTTCCACATGCTGGAAATCAAGAGCCCAATCAGGGGAAAATCGGCCAATTGTCACGAATCACATCGGAGGCGGGGTCGGGAACCGCCGACCACCTGATGTGAGGGAATAAGCCATATTTCAGAAAGATACACCATAATATGAACAGAATACTGATATTATTAATACATGATATACTGGGTTTAAAAATCTAAAGCCTCGGAGACACAGGCTGTAAACAGAATACAGGCTTCTGAGATAAAGATCAGTTGTTTAACAAAGTTGTAAAGACCAAACAAGTTTTGAAATGGGAATTAGTTAAATATACTAAAACAATTACCCTATTGAAATGGCAGTTTGGCGCTTCCGAAAGGTCTGGAATTTGGGAATACTGTAACACAATGAAAATGCCCAGTTTAAGGTGTTATAAGTTAACACGTTGAACAGAAACACAAACATTAAAAGAGGCATGTGCCTTTGAAAAGATGACATCTAGTAAAAGAAACACCTGCTGGTCAAATAGTTCCTATGTTAAACTTGGAAGACAGGAAACTTAAGATTAAATATGCAACCAATTGAGATAGCTAGAAATGCATGAACCACCCTAGTCAAAGTGTCTTTAATATATACATAGTAAATATGATACCAACAAGAACACTTTGAAGATATGACTTCAATAGATACACCAAGCAATTACATTGTGTTTGTATTGAACTTGGAGCAGTAAGGAGACTCAGCATCTGCTAAAAACCAATTTACCCAATATTAAAAATTGAATGAAAGAATTTTATAATAATGGCATCAAACAGATACCATAGCTGTCATATTGTTTTTATGATGGTTTTTGGAACACCTAAAGGTAGAGACATAATTATGCATGCAATCATTGAATTGATAGTAAGATAGAAAGCATTCAAAAGAGAGAATGAATAAGACAATTAGCTGACATCAGCAGAGAACTTCAAAGAATAAACCACTGCAAAAAGGGTATAAAAACAAGAGCTTTTCAAACAGAAAGTCAGAACTCACTGAATGGGCCAAGCGTTTCTCAACTTCACAGGCATGCTCTGTAAGTTTTTAACTTTGAGTCTCGGGTAATCAAAGTAATTGATTTTGGTGGATGTTCTGGATTTAGAAATAAGTAAGAAATGTAGAAATGTAACGAAGTAAAGGTTTGAAAATAAGGATATCTGAGAAATAAGAAATGTAAGCTATCTGTATTTTGAATTGTTAATGTTGTGACTGATTCAACAGCCGTTAAATGAATGTCGGCTCTTAAATAAAACTATATATTTATAGAATTGTCTCAAAGAGTAATTCCGTATAAACTCACGAACCCAATTTCTGTACACTCTTTTGTAAGGGGTTGCAGAATTCTGGGGGGTATTCTGGACCCTCATAATATCCGGAAGGTTACAGTCTAGTTCAACTTATTAAAAGTACTATCTGGAGGGCGGTATCATCTTCAGTCATTCCTTTCCTTTAGGAAGAGGTAGCCTGAACCTTTAGACCCACTTAAGCATCTTATGGAATTCGGCTATCTCTAACTTAAGTTGAAGGTCTGGGAATACACCTGACCTGGGGTAGCCCGGGAAGGGCTAGGACTTGTAATTATCCCTTCACTGACATGCACCCAGGCTGCCCGATTGGCAAAATCCAGCCCAGAGTGTCTGTCTTCACGGAAGAAGGTGCAAAAAATTTCCCGGAAATAGTGAACAACTAAGGGTCTAGCGAGAATGAGGAACAGAAAGATATTATTATTAGCAAAAAAGTAGTACTGGTGAAGTTAATGGGACTGAAAGCCAATAAATCCCCTGGACCTGATGGCCTACACCCTAGGGTTTTGAAAGATTTGGCTATAGAGGTAGTGGATGCATTGGTTGTCATTTTCCAAAATTCCATAGATTCTAGAACGGTTCCCACGATTTGGAAGGTAGCAAATGTAACCCCACTATTTAAGAAATGAGGGAGAATGAAAACAGGGAACTACAGACCAGTTAGCCTGACATCAGTAGTAGTGAAAATGCTAGAATCTATTATTAAGGATATGATAACAGGGCACTTAGAAAATAATAATAGGATTGGGCGGAGTCAACACAGATTTATGAAAGGAAAATCATGTTTGATGAATCTGTTAGAGTTTTATGAGGTTGTAACTAGCAGAATAGATAAGGGGGAACCAGTGGGTGTAGTGTATTTGGATTTTCAGAAGGCATTCAATAACGTGCCACACAAGAGGTTATTAAATAAAATTAGGGCTCATGGGATTGGGGGTAATATACTTGCATGGACTGAGGATTGGTTAATGGACAGAAAACAGAGAGTAGGAATAAACAGGCCATTTTCGAGTTGGCAGGCTGTAACTAGTGGGGTACTGCAAGGATCAGTGCTTCGGCCTCAGCTATTCACAATCTACATCAATGTTCTGTAGAAGGATTTCGACCCGCAACATTGACTCTGTTTCTCTCTCCACGGATGTTGCCTGGCCTGCTGAGTTTTTCCAGCGGTTTCTGTTGTTATTTCGGATTTCCAGCATCCGCAGTATTTTGCTATCGTAATATATTCAAGTTTGCTGATGATACAAAGCTGGGTGGGAATGTAAGTTGTGAGGAGGATGCAAGGAGGCTTCAAGGGGATATGGACAGGCTAAGTGAGTTTGCAAGAACATGGCAAATGGAATATAATGTGTAGAAATATGAAGTTATCAACTTTGGTAGGAAAAACAGAAAAGCAGAGTATATTTTAAATGCTGAGAGATTGGGAAATATTGGTGTTCAGAGGGACCTGGGAGTCCTTGTACACGAATCACTGAAAGTTAACATGCAGGTACAGCAAGGAATTAGGAAAGCAAATGGTATGTTGGCCTTTATTACAAGAGGATTTGAGTATAAGTGTAAAGACGTCTTACTGCAATTATATAGAGCCCTGGTGAGACCACACCTGGAGTATTGTGTACAGTTTTGGTCTCCTTACCTAAGGAAGGATATACTTGCCATAGAGGGAGTGCAACGAAGGTTCACCAGACTGGTTCCTGGGATGTGGGGATTGTCCTTGTGAGGACAGATTGAGTAGACTAGGCCTATATTCTCTAAAGTTTAGAAGAATGAGAGGTGATCTCATTGAAACATACAAAATTCTGACAGGGCTTGACCGGGTAGATGCAGGGAGGATGTTTCCCCTGGCTGGGGAGTCTAGAACCAGGGGTCACAGTCTCAGAATAAGAGATTGGCCATTTAGGACGGAGATGAGGAGAAATTTCTTCACTCAGAGGGTGGTGAATCTTTGGAATTCTCTACCCCAGAGGGCTGTGGAGGCTCAGTCGTTGAGTATATTAAAGATAGAGATCGATAGATTTTTGAATATTAAGGGAATCAAGGGATATGGGGATAGTGCAGGAAAGTAGAGATGAGGTAGAAGATCAGCCATGATCTGATTGAATGGTGGAGCAGGCTCGAGGGGCTGAATGGCCTACTCCTACTCCTATTTCTTATGTTCTTAGAAAGCTCCAAGTGTTGCAGAAACCTAGACAGAGCCAGTAGAACTGAAAAAGAACATCAGCTGCAAGTTGTTGATGATAATCCCTTTAAAAAGCGCTGCTTGGGGCTCCTTCCTGCTGCTGAACGCTTGCTCAGCTGTTCGTGATTAGGAAAGGGTGGTAAGTGGAGTGGTGGCATCCAAAATAGGAGATTGTGTGTCAAATCAGCATTTGCATTCATTAACGTCATGATCTGCCTAATCAAAATATCTGCAGCGAGCGCAGGCAATAACAGGGCTGCCGACCTGCCCAAAATGGTGGCCGCCGCAAGACCCATTGGAAGTGGGTGGAAGCATGTTGGCCGCCATTTTTTCTTCAAAACAAGCCTTAGCGGCCGGTGCTAACCCCTAAATTTCTAGGCCAGATTATGGAAAATTGATGTTAGAAACCCTGATAAGGTCAAATGGGAAATCCTGTATTTTTTTTTTATTCGTTCATAGGATGTGGGCATTGCTGGCAAGGCCAGCATTTAGTGCCCATCCCTAATTGCCCTTGAGAAGGTGGTGGTGAGCTGCCTTCTTGAACCGCTGCAGTCCGTGAGGTGAAGATATTCCCATAGTGCTGTTAGGGAGGGAGTTCCCCTCTTCTTGTTCAAACACTAGCTGAGCAGGCTGGATTTCTTGGGTGTCTGAAATGAGAAAGGCACAAAGGTAGGGTTGTGGTGAGGGGAGAGGTGGGTAAAGCAAGAGGTGCCTGCTTACACCATTTGCAGCTTGTAAATCAGAAGAGATGGTGGGATGAGGGGTAAGTGGGTTGTGAGAAGGATCACAATGTATGAGGATACCAGCACCTTGTATTCTTTCAGCGCCGCTGTTGGCCACGTGCTCAGCCATGCCCCTGCCAAGAATGACCAGCACTGTCTCCTCCAAGGGGGTGAAGTGATGCAGGCGAGCCTGTCCCCTGCCGGTTAAGCTCTGCTGCCTGCGGTTATGCGTCACCTTTTCCTGCAAGAGAAAAGGAAGTGTGTCAGTGAGTGAGGTGTAATGTGTTTGGGTGATGTGGCTGCCATAGTTGAATAGCTGACAGTGTCTTCAACCTGTGAGAAGTGGGTGTGAGCCTTGCAGCAATGGTAAATGTGTGCAGGTGAGCTGAAGCTATGAATGTGAGGTATGAGTCGTGTCTGATAGAGATTGTTGGTTGGTGAGTGATAGGGGTGTGCTGCATTGAATAGTGTGTGAAGCTTGTGGTGCAGGTGGTGGGATATGGCATTTGCTGAAGCCTTCACTCACCTTGACCAGCCGTGTGAGGTCATTAAACATTTTGCGGCACTGGATCTGGTCCTTGTTAAGCCTGTGTGTTATAGTGAGAATTACTACACAGACCACAAGAGTAAATTTTAACAGGTCTTTACTATTCGAAGGTCTGGGCGGAACTGCCCAATAAATCATTACACAGCACTTATATACCGGTGTGGTCACCACCGGTATTACAGTATACAGCAGCCAAGATAAAGTAGTGCAACTCTTAAAATAGTTCTCTTAAAGGTGGAACGGTTACATACACCACAATCCTCCCTTTTTAGCTTAACAGTATATATTCCCCATTAAACATAACATACTAACATATATACACAACTTCATGTAAAAACAGTTCACAGATTCAGTCTCTGAGGAGGCCTCCTGACTCGGTCCGGATAACGCCTCGGTGGTGTAGTAGTTTTCGGTGGTGTAGTAGGTTCTCGTTGCTGGGGTGACTCATCTAATAGTCCTTCACTGGACTTAACAGCTTGAACTTTCGTAACTTCAGAAACAGCATTGCTGACTTCTAAAGGCTCGAGTACCTTGGGAAGTTTTTCTACTTCCAGACTGATTTGGCTCAGTTCGGAGGGACCACGTGCATGACCTGATAGGGGTGATAATGGTTCAGATGAGTCATCATCTTCTGCTTCTTCTCTATTGTCTTCTATTTCCTCCATCACTTCAGCTTTTGCCTCTGCCACCCATTCCCTGAGTGGCCTATTACTGCTGACACTGCTCACAAAAGGGTGCTCTTTCTTCTTAGCTTTCAACTGATCGATGAATTTGACATATTCCCTTTCTTGCTCAGCTTTGATTCATTTGGCCTCATCGCGCAGACGGTTTGTGTGTTCCTGATCCATTTTCTCAATCAGCTGCTTCTGCTGTCTTCCCAGATTCTCCAACTCTGTGTCAAAGAACTTTTTCTTTGCATTCATCTCTTGCTCAAAACGGCGAATCATGTGTTCTAATTGCTGTTGTAGTTTGAAATTGAGTTGAGTTCGAGCCCGGTGTTCCTCAGAAATGTGCATGTCTGTAGACTGGACAGACTCAGAATTCTCTGTCAAACTATGTTGTTGTTGTTCAGTGGAATTCTGTTCTGATACTTTGTTCTCTTCTGAAGCATTTATGCACTCCTTCATTTTTCCATCATTAGTCTGCAAGTCCATTTTAGACTTGTCTTTTGCACATGGGCTGGTCTTACCATCATCAGTTCCAGAGTCTGAGCTGATTGTCTTCACCGAGTTCTCACTCTCTGCTTTGTCACTGTCACTGCTGCATATGCCCTCATCCAATATTCTGGACAATTGTTCAGGTTTGACATCTTTTTTTCCGGAATCTACCGTTATTGCTTTTAGGGAGTGCCAGTCCATATTTATTTTCCTGATCCACTCCCGTCCCAGAAGTGGTGGACCTCCCTCAGGTAGTACATATATGTCCATTCCTTGGTGTTCTTTGCCCTTGTGTACCACCTTGACTTTTATCTTTCCGATGGGGTATACTCTTTGCCCCGTGTATGTCTGCAATACTATCTCCATATCCCGTAGGGGAATATGTGTGAATAACCTTTTGTAATCTTGCTTATTCATGACCGTCAACGCCGATCCGGTGTCCAATTCCATCTTCACTTGGACTCCTGCTATCTGAAGTGTGACCCAGATAGTTTGTAGGTCAGCTTCCTTACTCACATTGTGAATTCTCAGACTACCCAGTTCCTTGCTGTTGGAGTCCGAATCCGAATTCTGTTCATCCGAACTCTTCTCAGCCACCTTATGTACCTTTCTGCACTTTTCCTGCGGTGACTTTTTGTTGCTGGTCTTCTTTCCTGACCGGCATACTTTAGCTATGTGACCAAGCTTGCCACATTTTCTACATTCCTGGTTTTTAAACCAGCATTGGTTCTGATCGTGTGTTGTCTTCCCACAACGATAACATTTCATTGTACCCAAAGCCATTTGATCTACGCTGAGTACCGCTGCCTTCAGCTGCATTTCCGCAGTGCCTCTCACTGCGGCTTCGTGTGATGCTGCAATTGTGACAGCCTTATCAAGTGTAAGATCATTCTCTTCAAGTAGCCGCTTTTGTGTTCCTTCTTTTGACAATCCACACACGAATTTGTCTCTCAGTGCCTCTGTCAGTCTTTCCCCAAACTGACAGTATTTCGCTAGCTTACGCAGTTCAATTAAATACTCCGCGTTGCTTTCCTCTTTCCGTTGCATTCTCGCATAAAATTTAAATCGTTCCGCTAACATCAGCGGTGTGGGGTTCAAATGATTCTTCAGGACAGCAACAATATTAGCGAAGGTCTGATCCGCCAGTTTAGCTGGTGATAGAAGATGCTTCAATAGTCCGTATGTCTTCGCACCCATTGAGTTTAGTAAGGTTAGTGCTTTATCTTTATTTGATATTTTATTTGCCTTCCGATAAATCTCTATGCATTCTACATACGTGGCCCAATCTTCAACATCGGAATCGAAATCGTTGATGTTACCACGCTTAGGCATCCTCGCAATCTTCTTGAGAAACAAAAAGAAATTTTTATTTTTCTTTTTTTTTTTTAAATGGCGGTTTCCTGCGCTTGTCTTCTTCCCCCGCCTACGAAAATGGCGGCTTCCCGCGTTTGGCTTTCTCCCCCGCTGGCTGTAATGGCGATTGCCGTATTGCTGCGTTCGCCCTCCCCAGCGGTTCTCAATTCGTGCCTCCCAGCCCCTCTTGCAGTCCGGTCCTTTCCCCCCCCGGCTGCGGCTGAGTTCTCCGCGGTCTTTTTTTAAAATTTTCTCCCGCGCCTTACGCTGTCCCGGTCGCTGCGCCTCGCGGCCTCGGTAGCTGCCTGGCCTTTTTCACCGGTCACGGTCGAGCTCTCTCTCGACGCTGTTGTGTCTCCCAGCCCGCTTGCAGCCCGGTCTTTTACACCGGCTGCGTTTGCATTCACCGCGGCTCCCGTGCCTTACGCTGCCCCAGTCTCAGCGCCTCTGGCCCCCACTTCTGTCCGGCTCTTTTCCCCGGCCGTGGACGAGTTCTCCGCCCTTATATCCTCCGTTTTTCCCTCCCCTACTTCACAGCCAACTTGGCCGACTTGCTGCTCGTCGCTGATCGGCTTACCCACCACCGTGATAGAAGGGATGATCACTGCCTGTTGCTGATGGAAGGCTTCGTGTCAGAATTCTTCCTTTGCTCTGCAGACCCGAGTCTTTTCTCAGCAGAATGATGAGGGCGGATGCCTCTTCTCGACGCCCGTTAAACTGCCTTGGATGTATCTCTGCCGCAGGGTAAGATCGTACTCGTCGCCACTGTTAAGTCTGTGTGTTATAGTGAGAATTACTACACAGACCACAAGAGTAAATTTTAACAGGTCTTTACTATTCGAAGGTCTGGGCGGAACTGCCCAATAAATCATTACACAGCACTTATATACCGGTGTGGTCACCACCGGTATTACAGTATACAGCAGCCAAGATAAAGTAGTGCAACTCTTAAAATAGTTCTCTTAAAGGTGGAACGGTTACATACACCACAGTCCTGGGGATAACATTGATGGCCGTGACGGATTGTCGATCTCTTCCCAAATCCTTCTGGTGACGAGCTTAGATGGCCTCTTACCTCCCTGTGGGTAAAGGACAGCCCGCTGTCGTTCCACCCCCAGGACCAAAGCCTCCAGTGCAGCATCAGAAAAACATCTTGCTCTCTCTCTCTTGGTTGTTGGGCCATTGTGCCTTCTCATCTGACAATGAGGTGCTTGTGCAACAAAGCACCTCCCCTTTAAATAGTGAAGAAAACCTAGGCCAAACTTTATTGGCCAGTAGACTGCACCTGATATTGGCCCCCCCATTGAGTGCTAAGCCAATCAGCAGTGTGTCTAGTGCTGAGATCAGCGCTCCAATCATGTTAATGAGCAGGCAGCACAAATTTTACGTGCTGCCTGCACCACTTAGAAGAGGCGCAAGCAAATAGGGCTGGCTGGTGCCCCCGCCCGCTTTCGGGTCTTATCCAATTTCTAGGCCACTAAGTTCAGAAGAGGCGAGCTCCTTTCTCACAGGATGTGAGGGATAATCATTGGGTCATTCACCCTCACCACTGCTGTGCACCTCCTAGTAGGTATCTATTGAGCAATGTTGACAGGATCTGGAGCAGGTCTCCAGCCATGCTTGGTCATGGAATGAATATGGCCTGGGGAAAATTAAGAAGGGAAAATAAGACCATGGTAAAGTAAATCTGACACAGGTGACAGTCATAGCAAGGATGCTCCCACTTACAGTAAGGTCCAAAAGAAAGCATCCAAAGTAAAAATTCAAGGCCTAGAAATGCATTAGCCCCC
This sequence comes from Somniosus microcephalus, assembly GCF_052327205.1. Classification (NCBI taxonomy): domain Eukaryota; kingdom Metazoa; phylum Chordata; class Chondrichthyes; order Squaliformes; family Somniosidae; genus Somniosus; species Somniosus microcephalus. Next base: position 132,573,089 of record NC_140987.1, read on the forward strand.
GAAAAGGGGCACAGGGATCATGATGCACAATCAACCCGTGCCTGTTCAAAGGAATTTAAGCAGCACACGAACTTTGTGCTACCTTCTGATTATCATGATTGCGGCGTTCAGCCCAGCACCGAATGCACTGTTGAATGGCTGAACACTGAACAAGGGGTCCAAGTATGTGCGAGGCTCGCACCTCTTAAAGGGGAGATACATTCTGCCTGCAGCAGCTCATTGAACTGGCTGGGGAAGAGATTGAGAGGAGGAGAAAAGAAAAATTATGTCGTCACAGACCGTGTGCCCAGATGCTTCGATTCAGCACTGAAGCCCTTGGTGCAGGAGGTTAACTTGAGAAGAGAGATGCTGTTTCCACAGTGGTGCCAGGCAACAGTGTGAAGTTTAATGGGAGCAGATAGCCACTGTGGTGAATGCCAGCAGTTTAGCCCCGAGGACCTGGATGCAGAACAGGAAGAAGTTTAATGACCGCACACGAGTGGTTAAGGTCAGTGAATTCATCCTCAAATACCATATCCCACCATCTGCACCACTAGCCTCACACACTGCTTGATGCAGCACACCCCCATCACTCACCCACCAACAATCTCTACCAAACATGACTCATACCTCACATTCATAGCTTTACCTCACCGTCACACACTTACCACTGCTGCAAGTCGCACACCCACATCTCACAGCTTGCACACACTTTCAGCTATTAAACTATGACAGGCACATTGACCAAGCACATTGCACCGCACTCACTGACACACTTCCCTTTCTCTTGCAGGAAAAGGTGGCTCACAACTGGTGTCAGCAGGATCTAATCATCAGGGGACAGGCTCGCCTGCATAACCTGACCCCCATGGAGGAGACGGTGCTGGCCAATCTTGGGAGGGACATGGCCAAGCCCGTGGCCAGCGGCAGGGCCAAAAGAATACAAGATGCCGGTATCTTCATGCGTAATCCTCCTTCTCACATCCCACTCATCCCATAATCTCTTCTGATTTACAAGCTGCACATGGTGTAAGCATGCACCTCTTGCTTCCCCCCCCCATCACAACAACCTTACCCTTGTGTCTTTCTCATTTCAGAGACCCAAGAAATCCATTCTGCCCAGCCAGTGGTGCAAGAGGAAGAGGGAGAGGAGAGTTATGATGAAGAAGAAACACTGTCACTCGATCTGATACTCGCAGTCACCAGCTCAGATACTGGCACTGTGCAGACTTTAGAGGGCAGCTTAGAGGTGTGATCTGCACATGGTGAGTCACCAGGCTGCAGCCAGGGCAGAGGGAAAGGTTAGCGCAGGTACCAGCTCCCCGGAGGGCAAGACCACACATGAGTTTGGCTGCAGAGGACTCAGATGAGGACTTCGATGGGACAGCCTACAGAAGAATGCTGATGGGTATGCACACTGAAATGCTTGGTGCATTGGCAGGCCTGCCAGAAAGCCTGAGTGCAATGTCAAGGAGCATGGAGGAGTCCGGCACCAACTGGGGCTCTGCCCAGAGCTTGGAACCCATGATTTCCAAGATGGAAGTGACACCAACTCCATTAATGCACTTGTGGATCCAACCATGATGCAGCGTCTGATGGCCAATGAATCAGCTTCTATTGTAGCTCAAGCAGAAGCCACCCAATGTCTGAGTACTGCAGTAGAAGCTCAGACTGTTCTCATGTCGGCTCACCTTGCTGCCATGCAAGGTTGGGCCTCTACTCATTGGAGTTCAGAAGAATGAGAGGCGATCTTATCGAAACATGTAAGATTGTGAGGGGTCTTGATTGGGTGGATGCGGTGAGGATGTTTTCACTGATGGGTGAGACTAGAACTAGGGGGCATAATCTTAGAATAAGGGGCTGCCCTTTCAAAACTGAGATGAGGAGAAACTTCTTCACTCAGAGGGCAGTAAATCTATGGAATTTGCTACCCCAGAGAGCTGTGGAAGCTGCAACATTAAATAAATTTAAAACAGAGATAGACAGTTTCCTAGCAGACAAGGGAATTAGGGGTTACGGGGAGAGGGCAGGGAAGTGGACGTGAGTCTAGATTCGGATCAGCCATGATCCTATTGAATGGCGGAGCAGGCCCAAGGGGCCGTATGACCTACTCCTGCTCCTACTTCTTATGTTCTTATGTTCTTATGTTCTCAGACCGCTGCCATCGTGGCTGCGTTTACCAATGTGGAAAGGGGCTTGCAGGGTTTCACAGCAGTCCAGAAATCTGTCCCCCAACAGATGGCTAGGAATGCTGAGGCGCCACCCCGGAGGAGTGGCTGTGACTCCATGGAGCATGAACTTGCTGTCCTCTCTCAGAATGACAGAATTCGTCCTCCCACCTCTGCCACTCCACCATTGCCCTTGATGCTTCCTGTCAGCCACCCAGCCCAGACTGCTGCAGCCCATGCTGGGGTGGTACAGTCTGACGCCGGGCCTTCGAGGCCCAGAGTTCCTCAAGATCATCCTGCAAGGCCATCTGCAATCTCCTCTACTGAAAGTCAGCAACCTTCCACAAGCCATGCTGCATTCACTGAGGTAGCACTTCGTAGGAGCACTAGGACAGGCAAAGGCATACTGAAGACAGGCACTAAGGGAATCCACAAGGGTGATTAGTTGACCCTTGATAAAGCTGGATTGGAATGTTCCTTTTGTGATGGTTTTTATTTCAGCATTGTGGCCAAGAGGATGCTGTGATTGTCAATAAAAGAGGGAAGGTAAGGTGTGGCAGTTTTGTTGAATGGCGAATTTGAGATGCGTTCATTGGTATCACAGTTGGTTGAGTCGATCACGGACAACCCGGGCGGAAAGAGGCTGTCTTCCTCCCCTTTGCTTCCTTGTCTTCCACTTCCTCACCTTCTGCTTCCTCCTCTTCCTCTTCTGCTTCATCCTCCTCTTCCTCCTCCTCCTCCACAGTTGGTTGCCGTATGCCTGGTGGCAAGGTTGTGGAGTGTGCAACAGACCACAATGAATCTTGAGACATGCTCTAGTGAGATGGTAGGGCTCCTCCTGAGTGGTCCAGGCAGCGGAAGTGTTGTTTAAGGATGCCAATGTTCTGCTCTATCATGATTCCACGTGGCAGGATGGGTCTCATTGTACTCATGCTGCTCACGTGTGGTTGGGTTACGGAGCAGATTTATGAACCAGGTGGTCAGCAGATAGCCCTTGTCACCTAGTAGCCGCCCTCTGCTTTGTCATAGTGGCTCAAAAACTGAGGGAACAGCGGACTGGCACAGAATAAAAGCATCATAACTGATACTGAACATTCACCATTGTGATGTGCTGAGCATGTTCGCCCACCAACTGCACATGGGGAAGCCCACAATCCTGGCAAAGCTATGTGGACACTCCACCTGCTCCTCTCTGGTCAGAGAGAAAATAATGAAGCCCCCTCTCCTGGCATAAAGAATGTCTGTCACCTCTCTTTTGCCGCAGTGGACGGCGAACTGGGAGATGTTACAGATGTCTCCTGGTCCATAAGAACATAAGAAGCAGGAGCAGGATGTAGGGGGTTTGTCGGCGTGTGTGCCCAGTCAGCTCTGCCCCTGACTGTCTCTGAGCAGTTCGAATCGCTCCACACCCCCTGGGTTCTAGACACTGGACTTAGGTACAGGCGGCGATACAGAAAATCGAGTAGACAAGTGGTTTGGTGCAAGAAAACCAAATTTTATTAAAAGGCTGAATAAAACACAATGCTGCTGAGAATTACTGGTATAGTTACAGGCATAAAACAGTTAATACACTTATATGGGAATGGGGAACACACGGCACATCGAGGGAAACAAATACATTAAAAATCCCCTTATCCTTAATCCCACCCCCTATACCTAACTAGATCAAGCTATGAGGGGCCAGGAATTCATGCTCACCAATTCAAAACCTGTCACTTTAGATCGTGGGGTTTGTGGTCCGCTCTTCCTGTCCTTTGGGGTATCCCTTCGCCATGTGGTCACAGGGTGCAGCGGCGTTGAAGTTGTTTGTGCAAAGGCACCCTCCCTTTTTCTCCATTAACATCTTCGTCGAGTACTTCGTTGCGATGGGCCTTCTTCTCCTTTGGGCGGTCACTGACGGTATTGCTGTGGTCGGGGGTCGGTTGGCGGTCTTTACCGTCTAATGATTTTTGCTACCCATGCTTGGAACACCAGCTTATTCTTCAACTGGGCTAATTACTGTCCATGTGATAAACGCCAGCTTATAACTAGGCTGTTTGTCTAGATTTTGCTACCCATTCTTCGAATACCAGCATATTCTTAAATTGGGGTTTTACTGTCCATGCATGTAACGCCAAATTATTCACAAAACGCCAGCTTATAACTAGGCATTTGTTCCCCAATGCGTCTTTCGCTGCCCTTCTCTGCTCTTATCGGTTTACCGTATTCTTCGTCTCGTCTCATCTCATCTGCCCGTTTGTGGCCTGTGTGTCCTGTGTGGTTTCGCACTCGGATCTCGTTTTCCTCCCGCGTTGGGCCCTCGGTGTAGTAATGGTGTTGAGCGGCGCGGGGAGCGAGAAGAGAGCCCGCCACGAGGCCTGGGCACGAGAACGAGCGGCAGCAGGCCAAAAGCCAAATGATAAGAGGCCAGAGCAAGAGAGCTAAGAGAGCAATCACTACCGACGGGCCTACAATTATAACCGATTCTTCATTCCTTATCTGCGCGCCAAATCAGGTCAGTCCTTTGTCTAACTTTTGGCAGGCTCGTTTAAACTGATTACGGCCATTTACTTTAACGACTCCTCAAATGGCTGTCTCTGTGTTTTAATGGTTTCGATGTCCTGGCTGTTGGTTATGTATGAAACTCAATCGGGTTTTCCTGACTTGATGGTTTCTGTGAGCTGTTACCGATTAAATATGCAGAAACCTGATGGCCTTGATTGCGGCCCATTCTAACCTGATCTGTTTCAAGGTGAATGGAATGCATATTCTGTGTTTGCACTGTCTGGCCCCACAGAGTCTATTCACAGGTCTATGCATTTTAAGTTTCGTTCCAGGCTTGAAAAAAAGGTGTCTGCCTGTTTGCAGAGCCTTGCTTTTAAAATCCTGTCCTTTTGGTTATGAGGTTGCAGAAGCCATTTTGGGTACCCTGTCTTTTTTTCATAACTTGTCCATATAGGGTCCCTTTATCCACAACTTTGGGGAATGTGGGAATTTTGAGAACCCTACAAGGAGTAGGCCAATCGGCCCCTCAAGCCTGCTACGCCATTCAATAAGACCATGGCTGATCCAATCTTGGCCTCAACACCACTTTCCCATTCTCTCCCCATTCCCCTTGACTCCCTTGTAGTTCAAATGTCTGTCAATCTCCACCTTGAATATATTCAATGACTCTGCCTCCGCAGCTCTCTGGGGTAGAGAATTCCAAAGATTCATGACTCTCTGAGAAAAGAAATTCCTCCTCATCTCCGTCTTAAATGAGCGATCCCTTATTCTGAAATTATACCCCCTAGTTCTAGATACCCCCAATAGGGGAAACATCCTCTCAGCATCCACCCTGTCAATCCCCCTCAGAATCTTTTATGTTTCAATAAGATCACCTCTCATTCTTCTAAACTCCAATGAGTATAGGCCCAACCTGCTTAACCTTTCGTCATACATTAACCCCTTTATCCCAGGAATCAACCTAGCGAACCTTCTCTGCACTGCCTCCAATGCAAGTATATCCTTCCTTAAATATGGAGACCAATACTGTATGCAGCACTCCAGGTGCGGTCTCACCAATGCCCTGTAAAGTTGCATCAAAACTTCCCTGCTTTTATACTCCATACCCCTTGCAAATAAAGGCCAACATTCCATTTGCCTTCCTAATTACTTGCTGTACCTGCATGCTAACTTTTTGTGTTTCATGTACCAGGCCCCCCAGATCCCTTTGTACCACAGCATTTTGTAGTCTAACTCCATTTAAATAATAATTTGCTTTTTCATTCTTCCCTCCAAAGTGGATAACTTCACATTTTCCCACTTTATACTCCATCTGCCAACTTCTTGCTCACTCACTTAACATATCTACATCCCTTTGCAAACTTTTGTGTCCTCCTCACAACTTGCTAACCCACCTATCTTTGTATCATCAGCATGTCCAGCTTGGAAGGATCCCGATGTGAGGAAATTCAGTCATGTTCACAGCCGCTGGCAGTGCTATCCTTGCCCTGGTGTGAGGCTGCAGGTCTAGTTGCAAGAGGTGGCAGAGTTCCGTGAGCATCTCCTTCGTAATGCACAGATGCCTCACACACTGCTCCTGGCTCAGGCTGAGGTAAGAGAATTGCTCTCGGCAAACCCTAGCTGGGTAAAGCCTCCTGCTGAGAGCTCTTCTCTCACTGCCTCTGTTCATGCTGCAGGCCAAGGGGGATGATACCTCGAGCACTCATGACTGGGAGCAAGTTGTCTGACCAGAACCCTTGAAGTCAGAAGCAAGGCCTTCTCCACTTACAGCATCACTCCCTGTCACCTCACCAACTTTAAACAACTCTAAAAAGTTCCAAACACTTCCACAAAGTTACACAGAGCCAGTGGAAATTAATCAGCAACTAACCTTAGAGCGGTTGCTGATCCCTTTAAATATCGCTGGTGGGGGTCCTTGCTGCTGCTAAATGCCTGTTCAGCAGTACGAGGTTAAGTCAAGGCATTAGCTCCAGGGTTGAGGATGAAAATGGCAGCACTGGCGTCACACCAGCGTTGCAAGCTAATTGACGTCACGATCTGCCTACTCTACATATTTCTGGTGCACGTTCCTAACGCCCGCCATGCCGCCCTCAACAAGGTGGCGTTCAGTGCGGTGTGCACCAGAAGTGTGTGTGCATTCCGTGGACGCCAGTTTCATCACAAAATGGCACTCGTAGCACCGAAAAGTCAGGTGCTATGGAGCTGTATTTCTAGCCCCTATTCTCTGGTTGACTTGAAAATGGAGATTTGTTCTGTCAATTTGAGTGCTTTCCTAAAAGATAATAAATGAGTATATGTGAGGTCCACAAAAATTCTACATTTCAACAATGCCATCTGCTAATGAGTTATTTGAACATAATGGAATACAGTCCAATGATGGAGCTACATAGAAAGCAGCAATTCATGATATTCCCTAGTGCTTTGAGGATGTGCAGATTGTACAAGCAAATGGAAAGTTCTAAGCCTGTTGATATTTTGGCAGTTCAGAGCCAACTATATTTCCAGAGTTTTGGTTTGGATTCAGACTTTAGTGCTTTTTATCTGCACCCCTGGCAAGGCTGGTGCATGGACAATGATACGCTGAAGCACAAAGGTGATGCTTTTCAATACCCTGCTGTAATATTTATTCCCAGATAAATACAAATGTAAGAAGTCACACAACACCAGGTTATAGTCCAACAGCTTTATTTGAAATCACAAGCTTTCGGAGCGCTGCTCCTTCGTCAGGTGAAAGGTGAAAGGAGCAGCGCTCCGAAAGCTTGTGGTTTCAAATAAAGCTGTTGGACTATAACCTGGTGTTGTGTGACTTCTTACATTTGTCCACCCCAGTCCAACTCCGGCATCTCCACACCACAGATAAATACAATATCACCTATAAAATTCCTGGTCCCACGACTTCAGAAACAGGTATTGAATTAATTGCAGAGTCAGATTGAGCTCTGTGTCTTTCCCTGGAATGTAATAAAGGCATTACTAAATCTCCCAGGTGGTGATTGAATGAAATGTATTCCCCCAGGACTCCTAGTGCACAGAGATACTCTCTAAATCAATTGGTGAATACCTGGAAATTAATGCACTGATTTCAGGCTGATGCCTCACAAAAAGAAATAACATGAAAAGATTCACCTCCCTAGAATAAGAAGAATGAAAGGAAAATAAATAATATTCTCCAGTCTGTCTACTTCAGAATCATCAAATAGGATGAAAAAACAAAAAATGTTAACATAATTTTGGGAAGCCAAATTTAATGACTACAAAAGGGGCTTAGTTGAGCAGGTGGAGAAAGCCAGAAGGCTTCTATTGCATCAAATTCATATATATGTTGAATCATAACCATAATATATATTTCCACTGTTTTTCATCGTTACTGTCCTCAAACTTCAAATGTTAACATTTATTCTAAGTTATTTATCATACAGATTGCTTACTGTTTTATGTATCAGGTTGCTACTTTTATTTTTGACAAATCAGTCAGTAATACATTTACATTCCAAAGTTCTATTCTTTCAGATATTTTACCCCTTCCAATAGCTTCTCTTATCCAACTGCTTCTGAAGGTAATAAATCATGTTGGTCCCCTCTGCACTTTGCCCCAGTTGTCATTCTTCATGTTTGAACCTGGACAGTGTGTATCAGTGCACTACAGTTATGAGGTTCTCACAGCTGAGCCCAACATTAGCATCCATGTATTTTCAGGAGGGATCACTGGATAGTGACCAAAAGTACAAACTCTGGCTGAAATCAGCTAACCCAGTGCAGACCAACGATATAACCAGAGACCTCCGTGGTATGTAACACAGCATATGATGCAACAACCATTGAGCCATCAGGAAGCCTGTTTTTTTAGACCTTTTTAAATTATGAGGGTAATTTTAACCTACCCACCTGGTGGGAATGGGGCGGGTTTAGGTCAGATGCCCATTTTACATCCCACCCTATTTTACGGTCCACTAACTATTTGACTAGAGAGAAAAGCGGGCGGGCTGTAAAATGAACACCCGACCTGAACGCATCCCCTTTCCACTGGGCTGATTGGAGTAAAATTACCCCCCCTAGTTTCAGTTACATGAGGAAAACTGTATCCATTTTAACATTTTAGAACAAAGTTAATTTTGTAGTACACATCTTATACTGTAATTGCCCCTCATGTTATTTTAAACAAAACGATAGTAAAACCTTCATTCACACTCTTAAAAAAACTGTTTTTAATTTGTAGTTGGACTGCTTCTCAACATTAGAGAACATCATGGTTAAGTGTTTGGGAAATTTTTTACTTCGAGATCTGAACAGATTTATTAATTCCATACCATTCATTCTTATACCTGTTTGACTGATGCTAACGTGCAATAAATGCTATTTCGCATCATAATTGCAAACAAGGTGATGGTGTTCCAGAAGAATAAGGGGGAAAAATTTGGTTGATTAGTGCCTCCCGTTTAGGCCCTAAGAGGGTGCTAACGGGGCGCAAAGCAACTGGCACCTGGGCGCGGCGATGTTTGCACTGCTCGCGAAATTGACCAGAGTTTTTGCGGCGGCGCTAAGCTCTACCGCCACGAACTCCTGCGCCCGCAGATCGTGACATCAGTCGAGCATGCAACGCCCCGGTGGCGCCCCGGACTGGATATTGAGTGGTGCCCCCTTCCTTTCCGCCTGCCGCAAGCAACGATAGGGAGAGTAGAACATTTGCAGTCGGGAAGGGGCTGGGGGAGCACTATTTAAAGGCGGCCACTTCCTGCCTTTTTTTGTTGGAGACATTTTTGCACCACACATTCTGAGAGAGAGAAAGATTCTGAGAGAGAGAGAGACTTCTGGAGAGATTCAACACTGTGTGAAGTAGTTTTGGCTACGGAGCATCACTTTGCAGGTTCTTTTGCTTCGATTGTCAAGAGACTATGGGGGCTGTACTGATTCGGGGCTTCGTCCTGTGCCTGCAGAATCGGAGGCATCAGAGACGCAGAGAGAGAGTGTGGCAAACATGGCCAGAGGGAGGAGAGCCAACAGGCCTCTGCACAGGAGACCTTACCCTCCCAGAGAACAATTCTCCTACATTCATTTGTCTGAGGAGCAGTGTTTGTGCAGGCTGCACTTCAGCAAGGAGGTGGTCACTGAGTTCTGCCACCTGCTGCAACCAGATCTGCAGCCTCAACTGAGGACCAGGACATCTCTGTCAGTGGCAGTGAAGGTGACAGTGGCTCTGAATTTTTATGCTACTGGCTCTTTTCAAACAGCTACTGGGGACATCGCCAATATCTCCCAGATCGCGGTCCATTGCTGTATCCGGGAGGTGACAAATGCCCTCTATAAAAGGAGACCCGGGCCAAACAGCATGAACATGCATTTGGCTTTGCGAAGATAGCTGGCTTCCCCATGCAGGGCGCCAATGACTGCACGCACGTGGCATTGCGGGCACCGCATGAGAATGCAGAGGTTTTCCGAAACCGCAAGAGTTACCACTACTTAAATGTACAGTTGGTCTGTGACCACAGACAGCTGATACTCGCCGTCAATGCCCGCTATCCTGGCAGCAGCCACGATGCTTTCATCCTGCACCAGACTGGTGAGCCAGACCTTTTCCAGGCACCACATCAGCCAAGTGGATGGCTCCTCGGGAACAAGGGTTATCCACTCTGCACCTGGCTGATGACACCGCTCCATAACCCCAACACCCCTGCCGAGCTGCGGTATAATGAGAGCCATATCGCTACCAGGAACATATTTTGGCAGACGATCGGCGTGCTCAAGCAACGGTTCCGCTGTCTGGACCAGTCAGGAGGAGCCCTGCAGTACTCTCCTGAGCAAGTCTCCTTCTTCATAGTTGTGTGCTGCATTCTTCATAACCTGGCAATCCTCAGGACCCAGCCAATGCCACCAGGGATTGGTGCACCACCGGAGGAGGAGGAGGAAGAGGGGAAGGAAGAGGAGGAGGATGAGAGGATGATCAGCTGCAGCACCAAGGCGGGAGGGAGGCCCACAATGTTGAAACTGCAAGGGCCGTCCGTCAACGGCTGATAACAAGCCGCTTCTAGGCCCCTACTCAGAAGATGGCTTCTGGCATGGAGGACAACATAATGGAAAGCAACCCGCAACCCCTATAGCCGGCCAAGGCAGCAATGATTCCAAAAGCCAAACATGTACATTTTGAATACAACAACTTTTTTTATTTTACAAACTCCGTGTGTGTTATTTATTCATGACAAACTAATAGAAACAAACACAACAAATCATTAATTAACATAACTGGGTCTAAAAAGCTGGAGATAATGACCAAAACACTAAACAAAAGTTATCAGATGAACCTCGGCCTTTAATAAAAACATTCCCAACATTTCTTGAGACCTCCTACTTTTTGCTCTTTGAGGGTGATCTCCATCCCCTGTGCACTTCCCCCTTCCCACCCTACTGCTCCTCCTTAATGGCGCCCCAGTGGCTGCAGCAAGTCTGGTGGAAGGCTGCTGAATGTCAGATCCTGAGACTACAGATGCCCTTGAAGGATGCCCTCGACCAACTCTGGGCCTGGAGGGCCCAGCTGCAGACTGCATCAACTCTGCATGGGCAGCAGCAGTCTGGGCTGGCTGTGTTGCAGGCAGTGGCAAGTGCAATGGGGAAGTGACAGTGGTTGGAGCAGGAAAGCTGTCATCCTGAGAGAGGACAGCACCTCCCTGCTTGAACGATACCCTGGCACTCCCACAGGGCAGCACCTCAGCATCCGGAGCAATCTGCTCGAGCACAGATTGCTGGCCTGCTGCAGCGCCGTGAGAGCCCCGGGGTAATGTGGCCGAACCAGCAACGATGGCAGAAGACAGTGCTTGCGTTGCCTCAATCTGAGACTGCATGAGAGCAGTCTGAGACTGGATGGCAGCAGCCAGTGACTGAATTGCAGCACTAAGCCATTGCATGGTGTCTGCCTGTGCTGCAGCGGACTGCTCCACACTCCTTGCCAGTCCATCAATGGTTTTGGGCACCCTTCCCATTGCACCCATGAGCTGAGTGTGCATGTTCACCACCTGGGTGTTCATTTCTGCAATGAGACGCTCCTCCTCCACGTCCGGTGCAGCAAGACTCGCTGGCCTGCTCTCCGGGGGATGGCCCTCCGAGCTTTCCTACACCATGGCGTTGCTGCAGCCCGCTGAGTCCCACAGCTTTGTCCTCATCAGACCCTTCCCCCCTGCTCCCCTCCAGGGAAGACGTGCTCCCAGTGTGGGCATGAGCTCCCTTGGGAGATGCTGGCGCTGCGGCTCCGGCTTCCTCTTCCTCCTCGCCTGCGGCATTGCTCCCCCTGGCTGCCCGTCTCCTCAGCTGGTGGTTCACCATCTGAAAGCAGGGAGGTACAAGAGTCGCTTTAGCGTCAGGACAGGGGGGCAGTAAGGGAGGAAGGAGTGGAGTGATTTAGTAAGTTAGATTGAAAGTGTAAAAGGCTGGTGTTGTGAGGGACAAGTGGCATGAGAGAGGAGAGAAAGCTAATGACCTTACCATTGCTGTCCCGAAGGGGGTCGACCTCTCCAGCAGCCACGGGACCTATCACCTGGCTTGCTACGATCCTGTGGACGTGCGCCTCCAGATCACTGAGGGTTTGCAGCTGAGGCGGCCCTCCTCCACCCGTCCATTGCTGCTGATGCCTATTATGAGATAGCTTGGCCTGCAAGAAAAAGGACGGCGTCTGAGTAAATATGCAGACATGTGCTTGCCTGATGGGCCTCCCATAGTTGAATAGCCCTTAATGTATGCAGCCATGTGCTTGCCTGATGGGCCTCCCATGGTTGAATAGCCCTTAATGTATGCAGCCATGTGCTTGCCTGATGTGCCTCCCATAGTTGAATAGCCCTTAATGTATGCAGCCATGTGCTTGCCTGATGTGACCCCCATAGTTGAATAGCCCTTAATGTATGCTGCCATGTGCTTGCCTGATGTGCCTCCCATAGTTGAACAGTCCTTAATGTATGCAAGGTGTGGAATGTGCGTATGTGTTTTATGAGATGGCCATAGGTTTTGGATGAGTGTTGGGCATTGGGGTTTTTACACCCTCTGGCCATAGAGTGAAGTTGAGATGGAGGGATGGAGAGGTATTGAAAAGCAGCCACTCACCCTGACCACCCGAGTGAAGTCGTTGAACTTTTTCCGACATTGTGTGTGGGTCCTAGGCACCATGATCCTGGAGGAGACGTGCTGACCCACCTCCCTCCACACTCTTCTATCGTCGCGGGCCAATGGCCTCCTGCCATACTCTGGGTACAGCATTGATCTTCGACGCTCCACTGCGCCAACCAGAGCCACCAAGGCCCGGTCGCTGAAGTGCTGAGCTCGTTTCTTGGCCCTCTCCATAGTTCTTTGCAGTAGCTTTGAGGTTGAGATCTGTCCAGGCCGAGATTCAACGCTGCAATGAGCAGGGTGTGACTGGAGAGCTAGGTCGACCCTCCCCTTTAAGAACTGGCCGGCACCAGTGTGTCTGTGTTCCATATCTAACTGATATCACCTGAGCTTCACCAGCGCTCTGAGTTAGCACCTCGCTCCTCGGCCTTTGTGCCTTAGGACAGATGTGTAGCGTCTGATTTAGTGCTGCAATCACCTCCAGGGGCGATAGAAGACAAGTTTGTAGTCGGAGGCAATAATTTGCGCCAGGTGCTAAACTTTGCGCCCGGCCGATAATTGCGCCCCAAACAGGGTGATACTGAATTTCTCCCCCTAAGACTTTGCAAGAGGTGTAGGCATGCATTAATACTGGAGCTCAGACACAGGAATAAGACTTTTCAGCAGCTGGTCAATTAAAAAAAAATCAAGGGCCAGAAATTTGGGTCCCCACGGGTGAGTACGCGCTGGGTACTCACGCATAGGGCCAATGAAAGTGCCGGTTTCATGCATGCACTGCGCATGCGTGGGAAACCGGAACTTCCATTCCCTTGAAGGAAGGGGTTCACAGGTCGAACGCGTGCGCCGGAGAGGCAGCGCATACGCCTGGAACTTCTGTTTTTTTTACAGGTTTCTCGGGGAGGGTAAGTCTCTAACAGCTACGCTTTTAAAAAGCAGTCGCAAGGCCTGCTTTTAACAAGGTAAGTGGAGAATTAAGTAAAATTAAAACATTTTTTCCACAGGTTTATTATTTTTAAATACTTTAAAGAAAGGTAAGTTTATTTTTAACACCGTTAAAAACTGTAATTAATTTTTTCAAAAATTTAAATTATTGTTTAAAATAGTTATTTTATGTAATTTATAGTTATTTTAAAAATGTGATTTAAAAAAAATAATTATTTGAAGTTTTAGTTAGGTTTTGGGGCCGATCTCTATTCATAGATTTGACAGGTCTTCCTGTCAAATCTATGAATAGAGATTCCCTGCTACGATTGGCTCTCCATGGCCCACGTGATCCCAGGGAACGCTTCGAACTAACTGCGCCCCTGCGATACGCAAGCACTGTGCGCCGGCAGCTGGAGGAGGCCCAGGATTGGAATCCCACGTGGGCCCACAGCACAACGGCCGGTGCGCTAGGCAAGTGCAGGCCGGGGGCTTGCACCCACGGGAAGCCTCCGACCCGAATTTCTGGCCCCAAGTCTTTATACCCCAACTTTCAACTTCATGAGAAAAGATTAAGGTCTTCTGCTCTTTGCATTGACTAGCTTGAAAGACACGGGGGTCAAATTGATGGATGACTTCCATTCTTTCAAATAATCTGTTTATTGTCTGTGGTTTGCTGGGAGATTGAGTATCTCCCAGAGGTCCATATAACAGAAAAGAAACACCAACTATTGTATATGTTTCCAGTTAACGAAACTTTGTGGCATCATGACCTCTAGCTATATTGTGCAGTATCATTTACTCTTGAATTCTGTGTGTTCAGTGTCAATATGTTCAAGGATAAAAAAAGCATAACACTGTTTAAACACACTGCTTGAAAAATATAGCTGGCTCCTTCTGAAATCGCAGCATGCTTCGAAACCAATCAAATATTGAAAGGGCAACCTAGTCAGGCTCTTACATAGACATCTATAAGAGACTGGTTGGAATGACAAAGACCTACTAGTGCTGCAGCCAATTTTATGATTGAGATTATTTCTCTTATTATTGACCCATGTAGCATTTCCTTCAGTCTAGTAACATTTTATTCCGTTTTAATCAACCATATTTCTAGTTAACTGTACTAAACAACGCACTACTGTGGTTAATTCAGTGGATTTTTTTTGCAATCTTCATATTAATATATATTTTATTGTGGTTTATATTTCAGAAAATCCTTTATTGATTTTTGTTCTATCAATGTGTGATGTCTGATTGCTAATATGGCTTGAGTTTCAAAAGAGAAGTAGGGAAATTTAAATACGTTTATATGTAGCCATTTATCCAGTTTTTCCAGGTCACCACAGCTCTTCTGCTGAAGTTATAGAAAACGAGCAGGGGAACCCCAGCAGCAGGTCACCATCATAGACAGAAACTAAAACAAAAGTTTTCACTTTCACTATTTTGCCTATTTTCCCTCATATTACAGAGATAGGCGGTAGATATTTGTCTTGGGTGGTAGGACAAAACGTGCGGTATCGCATTGGCTGTCTGTTATAAGCCCCACCTGATATTCAGTTCTATTGAAGTCAATGGAACTGAATTTCAGGCGGGGCATAAAGCGGGAGACCGATGCAATACCGCACGTTTTACCCTACCGCACAAGATGAATTTCTACCCAACTAGAGTGTAAAATTCTTTAGCTGGTATAGTTTTCAAGATATTAGTTTTTAAGAGGGTAAATTGACTCTATGAAGAATTAATTTACTACTTGCTAACTTTGCAAGGCTCTGATCTGGCTGCAGAGCCTTGCCAGCGGTGGGCATTGTAACAGAGACAAGGGGCTGGATTTTATCAATGGGGGTGCATTGGGGGCGGGACTGCCAGTTGTCGGGTTTCAGTCCCTCCCCCAACGACGTCTGGTCAACCCATGCTATTTTCCCTTGATTGACCTTGTATATAGTTTCATCTGTCAAAAAATTTTTGATAGATGAAGTGTCAGCTTTTGACAGCTTAGAGAAGCTGTCAATCACTGACAATCTCTGTTCTAAGGTAAGCCCTTACTGAAGGCTTGCCAAAACCTCTCTCCTCAGCAGAAATCAGATGGCTGCTGCACCGGAGAATGCAGCAGCCATCTGTCATCTCTGCCGTTGAGATGAGGCACCTCCGATCCCCAAGGGTTGAAACCTGTAGGAAGAAACAAAGGTAAGTAAGCTTATTCTAACACTTTACACTCACCTCTCATACTTACCTGTCCACACTTCCACCCATCACTCACCTCCACAGCGGACTTTTTGACCCCTCTCACCCCCGCAGACCCACTGCTTGCCTCGCAGACCCTGGCGGGGTTTCCCGATTTCGGGAAGCCTGCACTTGAAGGGGTAAAATGGGGATAAGCTTCTTAACTGCCTGTTAACTACCTGTTAACAGGCAGTTAATTGGCTGTAATCCCCTTCCCGCCTGGAGGAGATGGGTCCCTGCGCGAGTCAGGGACCCGCCTCCCAGGAAGATGGCACAGAGGCGGGATGGGAGTGGATTCGGTACCCGCTCCCAGTTTCTGCCATTTTCCCGGCAGTCCCGCCTCCACACCTGCCTCTCCTTGGCTGGCAAAATTCCCCCCAAGGCATCAATGTGTAGCTCTCGTTTTCTGAGCAGTGCTTGTAACTAATGAGGCTGCATGGCAGGAGCGGGGCCTCCAAAAATTGCACCTGTATGTGTTAGGAACATAGGAAGGAACAAGATTAGGTCATTCAGCCCTTCGAGTCAGTTCTGCCATTCAATGAGATCATTGCTCATCTGTATCGTAACTTCATCCACCTTGGCTCCAGATCCTTTTATACCCTTATCTAGCAAAAATCTATTCATCTCAGATTTAAAATTATTAATTGAACTAGCATATGTTGCTTTTTGTGGGAGAGTTGTCCACACTTCTACCACCTTTTGCATGAAAGAATGAAGAAAGAAAGAAAGTCTTGCATTTATATAGCGCCTTTCATGTCCTCAGGACATCCCAGAGCAGTTTATAGCCAATTAACTACTTTTGAAGTGTAGTTACTGTTGCAATGTAGGAAATGTGGCAACCAATTTGTGCACAATGTCCCACAAACAGCAATGTAATAATGACCAGATAATCTGTTTTAGTGATGTTGGTTGAGGGATAAACATTGGCCTGGACACCAAAGAAAACTCCCCTGCTCTTCTTCAAATAGTGACATGGGATCTTTTACATCCACCTGAGAGGGTAGACGTGAAGAAGTGTTTCCTAACTTCTCTCCTGAATGGCCTGGCTCTGATTTTGAGGTTACGGCCCTTGTCCTAGATCCCCTCCACCAGCGGAAAACGTTTCTCTCTATCTACCCCCTCAATTCCTTTCAAAATCCTAAAAACTTCAATCAACTCACACTTTAACCTTCTGTATTCCAGGGAATACAAGCCTAGTTTGTGTAATCTCTCCTCATACTCAAACCCTTGGACCCCTAGTAACATTCTAGTGAATCTGCACTGCGCTCCTTCCAAGGCCAATATATCCTTTCTAAGGTGTGGTGCCCAGAACTGTACACAGTGCCCCAGATTTGGTCTAACCAGAGCTTTGTATAACTGTAGAAAAAAGTCCTCCCCTTTATATTCTAGCCATTAAACTTTTTGATTATTTTTTGTACCTGACGACTACATTTTAGTGATCTGTGTACATGGAACCTTAAATCTCTTTGGACCTCCCCTGTTCTTAGCTTTTCACTATTTAAATAATACTCAGATCTATCCTTCTTTGATCCAAAATGGATGACCTCACATTTAACTGCATTGAATTCCATCTGCCACAGTTTTGCCCACACATTTAATCTAACAATGTCTCTTTGTAATTTTATGTTCCCACCTACACTACTTACTGTACCACCAATCTTTGTGCCATCGGCAAACTTGGATTTATGGCTCTCTATTCTGTTATCCAAGTCATTAATAAATATAGTAAATAGTTGAGGCCCCAGCACAGATACTAGTGGGACACCACTAGTCACTTCCTTCCAATTTGAGTACATAGCCATTGTCCCTACTCTCTGTCTTCTACTGCCTAACCAATCTCCTAACCAAGTCAATAATTTGCCTTCAATTCCATGAGCTTTAATTTTAACCAACAGTCTCTTATGTCGAACCTTATTGAATGCCTTCTGGAAGTCGATATAAACTACATGCATAGACATTCTCCTGCCTACTACTTTAGTTACTTCTGCAAACAAATAGGTTTTTTAGACGTGACTTACCCTTTACAAATCCATGTTGGCTGTCTCTAATCAGTTCAAATTTCTCCAAGTGCTCAGTCACTCTGTCCTTAACTATACATTGCAATAACTTCCTCACAACAGATGTTAGACTAACAGGTCTATAATTTCCTGGTTTCTCTCTCATCTTTCTTAAACAATGGAGATATATTTGCAATTTTCCAATCTAAAAGGACAAATCCTGAATCAACAGAGCTTTGGAAGATTATAGCTAAAGCATCTGCAATTTCCTCACTTACCGCCTTTAAAGTCCTGGGATGGAAATAGGGAGGTGGCAAAGGCTTTAACCTAGTAAGTTGGGGGAAGGGATCTACAAGAAACGTAACCAGCATAATTATAAACAAAACCGGAAAAGAGAGCATAGGAAAGAATAAAGTAAGGGGTGACATTGATGGCAAGGATAGAACAGGAGTCTAAAAAGATGGTTAAATATAAAGTGAGAGGAAATCCTATTAAAAATGAGTTAAACTGTCTATACAGCAATGCACATAGTGTCCGTAATAAAACAGGGGAGCTGGAGGCAATCATGTGTTGCGAGGAACCAGACACATTAGGGATTACTGAGACATAGCTACAGAAAAATCAGAGCTGGGAATTAAACATTGCAGGGAATAACATATTTAGAAAAGATAGAGAGGTAAAAGGGGGAGGTGGAGTAGCTGTACTTATTAGGGATAACATAATGGCAATAGAAAAAAGTGATGCAGCTATCAGCAAGACAAAAATAGAATCTATATATCTATATATCTATATATAGAGAGAGAGAGGGATAAAAGATAATAAAGGATCAATCACACTAATAGGTGTAGTCTACAGACCACCTAATAGTGGAAGGGAGGTGGAGGAAGGGATATGCAGACAAATTAGGGAAATGAGTAAAAAACATAGAATAATAATCATGGGAGGTTTCAACTACCCTGATATTAAATGGGCAGAAGAGGTAGATAAAGAGGATAAGGGAATAGATTTCCTACAATGTGTACAGGATGCCTTTCTAACCCAATATGTAAAAAGCCTAACAAGGGAAGATTCGCTATTGGATCTAGTAATGGGGAATGAAGCAGAGCAGATAACAGAATTAAAAGTAGGGCAATAGTGCATCCAGGCAATAGTGACCATAATGAAATACGCATTAAGATGATAATTGAGAAGGAAATAAAGGTTCTAAATTGGGGGAAGTCCGATTTTAATATGATAAGGCAGGATCTGGCCAAAGTGGACTGGGATCAGCTACTTGTAGGAAAATCCGCATCAGAGCAGTGGGAGTCTTTCAGAAAGGAAATAGAGAGTACAATGACAACATGTTCTCATAAAGGTCAAGGGTGGGACCAACAAACCCAGGGAACCTTGAATGTCAAGGGATATACAAGAATGGATTAGGAAAAAAAGGGAGGCTTCTAGCAGATACAAAGGACTAAAAACAGTGGAAGCCCTAGAGGAGTATAGAAAGTGCAGGGGGGTATTTAAAGAAGAAATTAGGAGAGCGAAGAGTGGGCATGAAAAAACACTGGCGAGCAAAATAAAGGAAAATCCCAAGGTGTTTTATAAGTATATTAAGGGCAAGAGGATAACCAGGGATAGAATAGGGCCCATTAGGGACCAAAGTGGCAATCAGTGTGTAGAGCCGGAAGATGTAGGTGAGGTTTCAAATTAATATTTTGCATCTGAGTTCACTATGGAGAAGGACGATGTAGGCATAGAAATCAGGCAGGGTGATTGTGATAACCTTGAACAAATTAGTATTGAGAGGGAGGAGGTACTAGCAGTTTTAGCAGGCTTGAAAGTGGAAAAATCCCCAGGCCCTGACGGGAAGTATCCCAGGCTGCTGTGTGAGGCAAGGGAGGACATTGCAGGGACTCTGACACAAATTTTCAGAATCTCTCTGGCCACAGGGAAGGTGCCAGAGGACTGGAGAACAGCTTATGTAGTACCATTATTCAAGAAGGGTAGTCGGGATGAACCAGGGAATTACAGGCCAGTGAGCCTAACATCAGTGGTAGGGAAATTATTGGAAAAAATTCTGAGGGACAGAATTAGTCTCCACTTGGAGAGACAGGGATTAATCAGGGATAGTCAGCATGGCTTTGTCAGGGGGGTGATCATGTCTGACCAATTTGATTGAATTTTTCGAGGGGATGACTAGGTGTGTGGATGAGGGTACTGCAGTTGATGTAGTCTACATGGACTTCAGTAAGGCTTTTGACAAAGTCCCACATGGGAGACTGGTCAAGAAGGTAAGAGCCCATGGGATCCAGGGCAATTTGCACATTGGATCCAAAATTGGCTTAGTGGCAGGAGGCAGAGGGTGATGGTCGAAGTTTGTTTTTGTGACTGGAAGCCTGTGTCCAGTGGCATACCACAGGGATCGGTGCTGGGTCCTTTGCTGTTTGTAGTGTACATTAATGATTTAGATATGAATGTTAGGAGGTATGATCAGTAAGTTCGCAGATGACACAAAAATTGGTGGAGTGGTAAATAGCGAGGAGGGAAGCCTCAGGATACAGGACGATATAGACGGGAAGTTTAGATGGGCTGAACAATGGCAAATGGAATTTAACCCTGAAAAGTGTGAGGTGATGCATTTTGGGAGGAACAACAAGGCAAGGGAATATACAATGAATGGTAGGACCCTAGGAAGGACAGAGGATCTGAGGGACCTTGGTGTGCATGTACATAGATCCCTGAAGGCAGCAGGACAGGTAGATAAGGTGGTTAAAAAGGCATATGGGATACTTGCCTTCATTAGCTGAGGCATAGAATATAAGAGCAGGGCGGTTATGATGGATCTGTACGAAATGTTAGTTAGGTTACAGATGGAATATTGTGTGCAGTTCTGGTCGCCACACTATAGGAGGGATGTGATTGCATTGGAGAGGGTGCAGAGGAGATTCACCAGGATGTTACCTGGGCTGGAGCACTTCAGCTATGAAAAGAGACTGGACAGGCTGGGGTTGTTTTCCTTAGCGCAGAGAAGGCTGAGGGGGGACCTGATTGAGGTGTACCAAATAATGGGGGGCATAGATAGGGTAGATAGAAAGGAACTTTACCCCTTAGTAGAGGGGTCAATAACCAGGGGGCATAGTTTCAAGGTAAGGGGCAGGAGGTTTAGAGGGGATTTGAGGAAAAACTTTTTCACCCAGAGGGTGGTTGGAATCTGGAGCTCACTGCCTGAAAGGGTGCTAGAGGCAGGAACCCTCACAACATTCAAGAAGCATTTAGATGAGCACTTGAAACGCCATAGCATACAAGGCTATGGACCAAGTGCTGGAAAATGGGATTAGAATAGACAGGGCTGGATGGCCGGCGCGGACACAATGGGCAGAAGGGCCTTTTTCTGTGCTGTATAACTCTATGGCCTAGAAATTCAGTATAGCCACGTTTGGGGCACTACAGCATGGCGTTCGCTAACTTTTGCGCCCGGTGCAACTTAGCGCCACCTTCGCTATATTCAGTTGCATCGCCCCAAGAGGTTGCTGCTGCGCTAAAGCAGGTGATGCACGACTATCATTAGGCGCTAAGCCGGCGATCCGGGGTGCAAACACCGAAGGCGGGCGCAGCACAGGTGCGGCGAGTTGCTCATTGAGGGCAGACAGTCAGGCGCCGGTCAGCACTTAAAGGGGGAGGGTGGAATTGTTTGGCTGCCATGCCCTGCACACTGCAGCCCTAAGGCAAGGCCTGAACACTGCTTCTGGAACTGCTCCACGCCCAGGAGAATGGAGAAGGCCAGGGAGGGAGCGCAGCGCTTCGGCGAGGGTGACCTGAGGCTGCTGGTTGACGCAGTGGACCGCAGGCGCCATATCCTCTTCCCTGAGGGTGGCAGGAGGCCGCTGCCCGCTGAATATCGGAAAGCATGGAGGGAGGTGGCAAACAGGGTCACGTCCAACAGCGTGGTTGGCAGGACACCAACCCAATGCCAGAAAAAATTCAACGACCTCACAAATCCGGTAGATTCTGCTACTACCCGTGATAATGGCCGCTGGATTTTCCTTTCCACATGCGGGGGTAGAACGGTGGTATCGTGTCTGCCTCTTGCTCCACGTCCGATGTTCAGTTCTATTGACTGCAATGGAACTGATTATCAAGCGAGGCGTGTAACAGGCGACCCATGCAATAGCTCCCGTTTTCCGGTACCACCAAAGACCAATTTCCTCCAACCTAGTCAGGCAATGGTTAATGAACGGGGGGTTAAGACTACAATCTACCCCAACTTTTATTTGCATGGTAGCAATAGAGTGACAGGAATAGATTTTCCACGAGCCTTCTCCCTATGTTCCACCAAAACTTGTATAGAAGGTCCTGGCTATCCCGGAGAAACGATGTAAAGGGTTGAAGTTACCACAGGAGTTCGGCACAGCTCTGTAGGGGACATTTCCACTTTCAGCTGTGGGATGAAAGGTCTGCGGGCAGCAGGCCATCCGTTCTTCAGACTATCGGCCAGGGATTTACAGTGGAATCATTGTCTTTATTACTGGTCGTTTCCTCCCGTTAATAGATATCTATCCATCTGTTGATAGATTTAAAAAAATACTGTTATTCACAAAAACTGGAGGAAATAGTAATACTGTGAGGCACATCAAGCCGTAAAGAGGGAATAGTTAAATTAGGATATGTTAGTTATATGGGTTGTCATTATGGTCACAGGACTTTTCAATTCCATTTTTGAAAACGCCACCTTTTCCAAAGATTAAATATCCACTCTTAACAGGGATTGAGACCTGGTACAAGAGATAATGGCCTAGATTTTCAGTATAGACAGTTTTGGGGCGCTAACCTTAGCGCCCGCCCGAAGTTAGCGCCCGCCCCAAAGTAGCGCCCCGTTGCCGGAAATTCAGTGGCTTCGCCCTAAGAGGTTGGTGGAGCGCTAAAAGAGGCGTTCCACTACTATCTTTAGGCGCTAAGCCGGCGGTGCAGAGCGCTGCGCACGGCAGACACTCTGGTGCCAGTGAGCTCTTAAAGGGGAAGGGTGCATGTGTTTATTTGCAAAGGCAGAGTCTGGGGGGGAAAAGACGAAGAAAGACGACGACGACGACGACGAGGAGGAGGAGGAGGAGGAGGAGGAGGAGGAGGAGGAGGAGGAGGAGGAGGAGGAGGAGGAGGAGTCCGGAAACATAAATACACCATTCACAACACACTGGTTCCTTCCATTACAGTGCAGGAGGAGGGCCCTTTAATTTGCGCTCCCCAGGGTGTGTTGCGTTCCATTTTACAAACGCACTGGACGCCAGCCGCACAATCGGGCGGTCCGACTGAAGTTTGGATTCGGGGCGGCCAAAGGGCGTTGCACGAGGATGTGACGTCATTTTCTGCGCGCGCATCCGGGCGGCCGCTAAACTTTGCGCCGGCGCTAACGGGCAACTTAATTTGGGGCGGGGCGCAAACTGCGCTGCGCCCAGGCGCTACACGCATAGCGCCCGAAAATCACTTCTCTTAAGGCGCTAACTGCTGGCGCAAGCAACTGAAAATCTAGCCCAATGCATTTTACATTATTTGGCTCAGGGTGGAGGCCAAAGAAGAGTACCCTGTCCAGTATCCTCCTCATCCCTGCATGTGCACCTCACTTTATGGCCAAAGGGGCCTGAAAGCCCGAATGGCCAGCCCTCATCCAGCAGCTATGGGACTGTCATGAAAAGCACTTGCGCATTCAAGACTTTAGACACTGTCAGGGCTATTCGACCATGGGAGGCAGTACAGGCGAGGTCAGGGCTTGACACTGTCAGGGCTATTCGACCATGGGAGGCAGCACGGGCAAGATCAGGGCTTGGCAATGTCAGGGCTATTCGACCATGGGAGGCAGTGCAGGCAAGATCAGGGCTTGACACTGTCAGGGCTATTCGACCATAGGAGGCAGTGCGGGCAAGATCAGGGCTTGGCAATGTCAGGGCTATTCGGCCATGGGAGGCAGTGCAGGTGAGATCAGGGCTTGACACTGTCAGGGCTATTCAACCATGGGAGGCAGTGCGGGCAAGATCAGGGCTTGGCACTGTACATAGAGGCCATCCTTTCTCTTGCAGGGCAAGCTGGTGCATAACAGAAGACAGCAGCGACAGACCGGGGGAGGCCGCCCTGACCTGAAACAGCTGAGCGACCTCGAGCAGTGAGTGGAGCGGATCATGGCAGGCCGGCTGAGTGGCCCCGTCGCCACTGGAAATGCTGACCCTGTTCTGGGCACCAATGGTAAGGTCATCACCTTTTTGACCTCTCTCTTTCCACTTGTGCCTCACACCAGCATCCTTTGCCACTATCGAACCAATGCAGTGCACAGCAGCACTCATGCCCCCTCGCTGCCGCCCTGTCCTCACTCTAAAGCAACTCTTGTGCCTCCCTGCTTTCAGATGGTGACTCGCCAGGTGAGGAGGCGGCCCCTCAAGCTGGCACTGTGTCTGAGTCAGACATAGAGGAAGAGGAAGAGGAAGCCGGCCCATCAGGGACACCCTCAGCCGAGGCAGCCCATGGCCATGATGGTGACACGTCTTCCCTGGAGGGGAGCAGGGGGGAAGGGTCGGAGGAGAGTGAAGCTCCGGGGACCAGTGGGCTGCAACAACGCGGGAGTGGTGGGGAAGCTCGGCGGCCTTCTCCCCGGAGGGTGAGTGCGGCCTCCAGTCCTGCTACAGTGAGCGCAGAGGAGGTGCGGCTCCTAGTGGAAATGGGCACCCAGGCTGAGCGCAGGCACACTGAGCTCATGGCTGCAGTGGCAAGGATGCCTGACTCCATAGAGTCACTGGCAAGGAGTGTGCAGGAACTCGGGGCAGCACAGGCCAGGAGTCTGCAACAATTCAGTGCAGCACAGGCCAGGAGTCTGCAGGACTTCGCGGCAGCACAGGCTAGGAGTCAGCAGGACTTCGCTGCATCACAGGCGGCTTCTAGCCAAGTGCTCAGTCGTGCCATGCATTCACTGGCTGGTGTCATGCAGACACAGACCAGGGCCACATGGGCACTAACTGCAGCCACCCTTACTGGATCGGCCAGGCATCGCCGGGGCACTCACCGCGCCGCAGCAGCCCAGCAGTCTGTGCTTCAGGAGATTGCTGCGCATGCTGCAGTGCTGGCCCGTGCGAGTGCCAATGTATCAGCTGACCAGGGAGTGCCTGTGATCTGTCAGGTTGGCAGCATTCCTGCAGCCAACACTGTCACTCCTCCATTGCAGCTGCCACCAGCCGTTGGACAACCTGATGCCGCCCAAGCAGAGTTGGAGCAGTCAGCCAAGGGCATCTGCTGTCTGACCATCTGACCCTCAGCAGCCTTCCCCCAGCCTTGCTGCAGTCACTGGGGTCCCATTGAGGAGGAGCTGCAGGGCGGGTAGGGGCCAGTCACGGAAGCGAGACGGATCACCCTCGCAGGGGAAAAAGTAGAAGGTGTGGCCAAATGCTTTGTTTTATTTATAAAGGCCGAGACTGCTGTACTTGTTTAGATATAAAGGCCGAGACTGGTATATTTCTTTTATATTTAAAGGCTGAGACTGGTATATTTCTTTTATATTTAAAGGCCGAGACTGGTATATCTGTTTTATTTATAAAGGCCGAGACTGGTGTATTTCTTTTATATATAACGGCAGAGACTGGTGTATTTGTGTTTTTGGGGGGGGTTTCTCTCCATTAGTTTGTCATGTGGGAAGGGCACAGAGGTATCACAGTAAAACATTTTCTTAAATCGCACTGTCCATGTTTTCTTTTGGAAGTCCTGGTTGCCCTGCTCAGCTGAGGGCTTGTGGAGTGGCACCATGCATCTTCTGCCATTGACTTAAGCCATTCCCTGAGAGGGGGCCTAGAACCGAGTTGCAATAAGCCGCCAATGGGCGGCCCTTGCACTTTCTGCCTCCCTCCCGTGCTGGTCCTCCTCCTCCTCCTCCTCCTCTGGTGGTCCTCCAATGTCTGCTGGCAGTGGCTGAGTCCTACGGATAGCCAGGTTGTGCAGCATGCAGCACAAAACAACAAAATGGGAGACTCGCTCAGGCGAGTACTGTAGGGCTCCTCCAGAACGATCCAGACAGCGGAACCGTTGCTTCAGCACGCCGATTGTTTGCTCAATGATGTTCCTGGTTGCTTGATGGTTGTCATTGTATCGCTCTTCAGCAGGGGTGTGGAGTGGGGTCATCAGCCAGGTGCACAAAGGATAGCCTTTGTCCCCGAGAAGCCATCGTCGTGGGTGAGGCTGGGCCTCGAACATGTCTGCCACAGAAGTCGGGTGCAGGATGAAGGCATCGTGGCTGCTGCCTGGAAAGCGGGCATTGACATCTAGGATGAGCTGCCTGTGGTCACACACCAACTGCACGTTGAGCGAATGGTAGCCCTTCCGGTTGCGGTAATCCTCAGCATTCTCTAGAGGTGCCCGCAAAGCCACATGCATGCAGTCAATGGCGCCCTGCACCATGGGGAAGCCCGTTAATACTGCAAAGCCCATTGCATGCTCTTGCTGCTTGTCCACGGTCATGGGGAAGGAGATGAACTGACGTCTCCTTCTGAAAGGGGCATTGGTCACCTGGCGGATGCAGCAATGTACCGGGAACTGGGAGATGTTGGAAATGTCCCCAGTAGCGGATTGGAAGGAGCCAGTGGCATAGAAGTTGAGAGCCACCATCACCTTCACTGCCACCGACAGAAACGTCCTGCTCCTCAGCTGTGGCTGCAGATCTCCGCGAAGCAGGTGGCAGATCTCAGTGACCACCGCCCTTCTGAATTGCAGTCTCCGAACACACTGCTCCTCAGACATGTTCAGATATGAGAACTGCTGGCGGTATACCCTGGGTGGGTAAGGCCTCCTTTGCCGACGCCTGTTGGCCCTTCTCCGTCTGGCCATGACTGGCACTCTCTCACGGCGTCTCTGAGCCCTTTGAATGCAATGGAGAAGCCCAACGTTTCCACCCATTGCAGCCCCCATTATATGTTTCCAATCAATGCTATGACACTGAAGTTAAAGACAAGTGCAAAGCTCTGGCCTGAAGCCACAAGTACCTGTGCGAGTGTTGAGCCAAACCAGAAAGCTCTCTACCTTTGTCTCTCTCCAAATATCCGTCTCTCACAAAGAAGGAGTGGAGCAAAATGGCTGCCATTTATACTGCAGGAGGAGTTCCCTTAAATTAGCGCTCCCCTCGCCCCACAGCAACTGGGAAACGTTCCCCTCTACCAGTCGCGGGGGGCGCCAGGCACACAATAGGCCGGCGCCACTGAATTTCCAGTTCGGGGCGCACAAAGGGCATTGCACCATGAAATGACGTCAGGATCTGCGCGCGCAGCTGAGCGCGCGCAAAGGTTTTGCACCACCGCTAAATCTTAACTGAATTTCGCGAGAAGTGCAGATCGCGCTGCGCCTGGGTGCTAGCCGCTTAGCGCCCCACTTCTCCTCCTCCTAAGGCGCTAGCGGCTGGCGCAAACAACTGAATTTCTAGGCCTATGACTCTATGGGGGAAAAATTCGGTTGGTTTGCGCCTCCCGTTAGCACCTTAAGAGGGTGCTAATGGGGCGCAAAGCAACTAGCGCCCGTGCGCGGCGATGTTTGCGCCGCTCATAAAATGAACTAGACATTTTGCAGCGGCGCTAAACACTACCGCCACAATCTCCTGTGCCGGCAGATCGTGACGTCAGTTGAGAGTGCAACGCCCCGGTAGCGCCCCGGACTGGATATTGAGTGGTGCCCCCGTCTTACCGCCTCCCGCTAGCAACGTCAGGTTGAAGGGAGCATTTTGCAGCCGGGAAGGGACTGGGGGAGCGCTATTTAAAGGCTTCCTGCCTTTTTTTGTCTGCAAAACTTTTGCACCATGCATTCTGAGTGAAAGAGAGAGACTGCAGGAGATATTCAAAGCTGTGTTGAGGAGTTTTGGGTACTGAGCAGCACTTTGCAGGTTCTTTCTGATTTGATCTTCCTTGCATCGATTTAGAAGAGAATATGGGGGCTGCACTTTCCCTGGGCCTCTCCATTGTTCTTTCCAACAGATTTGATGTACATGTCTCTCCAGGCCTAGATTCAAGGCTGCAATGAGCAGGGTGTGGATGGAGAGCAAGATCAACCCTCCCCTTTAAGAACAGGCCGGCGCCAGTGTGTCTGTGTTCCATTGCTGACTGACATCGCATGAGCTTCACCAGCGCTCTGAGGTAGCGCCTCGCTCCTCGGCCTTTGCGCCTTAAGACAGGTGTGTAGCGCCTGATTTAGCACTGCAATCACCTCCAGGGGCGATAAAAGCCAAGTTTGCAGTCGGAGGCGATAATTAGCGGCAGGCACCAATCTTTACGCCCGGCCAATAATTGCGCCCCAAACGGGGAGATACTGAATTTCTCCCCCTATGACTCTGACTAAGGACATAAGTATGATGAAAACCAGGGTAATAGAGTGAAGAAACACGGATTTTGAGGGGCTGAGAATAGAACTTGGGAAAATAAAATGGGCAAAAATATTGACAAACAACGATGTAGAACAGCAATGGGAAACATTTAAAACGGTGTTCAAAAGAGTGCAGGAAAATTATGTTCTGCTAAAAGGACAGAAAAAACTAAACACTAATGAAACTCCATGGATGAATAAAGCCATAAGGGAATAATTGAGGTTAAAGAAAAAAGGATACATTAAGTACATACAGGCACATCAATAAAAAAAGTAAGGTTGGGATGGGAATAGGGCCATTAAGGGATAGACAGGATAATATCACAGGTAACGATAGAGAGATGGTAGAAATATTAAATAATTATTTTGCTTCAGTATTTACCAGGGAGATAGAACAGGTAGACATGACATTGGATGATGAGATTAGTAATGAGATAAGTGCATTTAAAATAAAAAGAGGGGATATATTAAATAAATTAATCAAACTCAAAAAGGATAAAACCCCTGGTCCAGATGGATTGCATCCACGCATTTGAAAAGAATCTAGGGAAGAGATAGTAGAAGCATTACTACACATATTTAATAATTTGTTAGAAAAAGGTGTCATGTCAGAGGATGGATGAATAGCTAACGTAATACCGATATTTAAGAAGGGAGATAGAACATGTCCAGGGAATTATAGACCAGTCAGCTTAATATTGATGGTAGGAAAAATAATGGAATCCCTACTAAAGGAGAAAATAGAAGAACATCTACAAACCAAAAACATTGTAATGAATAGTCAGCATGGATTTCAAAAGGGAAAATCTTGCTTGACCAACCTCATTGAATTTTTTGAAGAGGTAACAGAGAGAGTAGACAATGGTATCAGTAATGGTAACCATGAAACTATCGGATTGTCGTAAAAACCCATCAGATTCACTAATGTCCTTCAGGGAACGAAATCTGCCGTCCTTACCTGGTCTGGCCTATATGTGACTCCAGACCCACAGCAATGTGGTTGACTTTTAACTGTCCTCTGAAATGGCCTAGCAAGCCACTCAGTTGTAACAAATGGCTACAAAACATAATAAGAATGAAACCAAACAGACCACCCATCATTGACCTCAGCACCGGCTACGGACATGGCAACGGCACACACTGCCCAGTTGACCCTGAAAAGCCCTCCTCATCAACCTGGGGAATTGTGCCAAAATTGGGAAAGCTGTCCCATAGACTAATCAAGCAACAGCCTGACATAGTCACACTCACAGAATCATACCTTTCAGCCAATGTCCCAAACTCCTCACCATCCCTGGGTATATCCTGTCCCACCAGATGGACAGACCCACCAGGGGTGGCGGCACTGTGGTATACAGTTGGGAAGGAGTGGCCCTGGGAGTCCTCAACATTGACTCCGGACCCCATGTAGTGTCATGGCTTCAGGTCAAGCATGGTCAAGGAAACATCCTGCTGATTACCACCTACCGCCCTCCCTCAGCTGATGAATCAGCACTCCTCCATGTTGAACACCACTTGGAAGAAGCACTGAGAGTAGCAATGGCACAGAATGTACTCTGGGTGTCCATCACCAAGAGTGGCTTGGTAGCACCACTATTGACTGAGCTGGTCGAGTCCTGAAGGACATAATTGCCAGTCTGGGCCTGCGACAGGTGGTGAGAGAACCAACACGAGGGAAAAACCTCCTTGACCTCGTCCTAACCAATCTAACTGTCGCAGATGCATCTACCCATGACAGTATTGGTAGCAGTGACCACCGCACAGTCATTGTGGAGACAAAGTCCCGTCTTCACACTGAGGACGCCCTCCATTGTGTTGTGTGGCACTACTACCAGCATGGTGGCATAGTGGTTAGCACTGTTGCCTCACAGCGCCAGGGACCCGGGTTCGAATCCAGCCTCGGGCGACTGTCTGTGTGGAGTTTGCACATTCTCCCCGTGTTTACGTGGGTTTTCTCCGGGTGCTCCGGTTTCCTCCCACAGTCCAAAGATGTGCGGGTTAGGTTGATTGGCTATGATAAATTGACCCTTAGTGTTAGGGGCATTAAATACGTGGGGTTACGGGGATAGGGTGGGATATGTGTTGGTGTAGGGGTTACGGGGATCGGGTGGGATATGTGTCGGTGCAGGCTCGATGGGCCGAAATGGCCTCTATCTGCACTGTGGGGTTTCTGTGACTTCTGTGATAAATGGGATAGATTCAGAACAGATCTAGCAGCTCAAAACTGGGCATCCATGAGGCGCTGTGGGCCATCATCAGCTGCCGAATTGTATTCCACCACAATCTGTAACATCAAGGCCCGGCATATCCCTCACTCTACCATTACCATCAAGCCAGGGGATCAACCCTGGTTCAATAAGGAGTGTAGAAGAGCATGCCAGGGAGCAGCACCAGGCGTACCTAAAAATGAGGTGCCAACCTGGGGGAGCTGCAACACAAGACTACATGCATGCTAAAAAGCGGAAGCAGCTTGCAATAGACAGGGCTAAGTGATCCCACAATCAACAGATCAGATCAAATCTCTGCAGTCGTGAATGGTGGTGGACAATTAAACAACTAATGGGAGGAGGAGGCTTCATGAATATCCCCAATCTCAATGATGGTGGAGACCATCACGTGAGTGCAAAAGACAAGGCTGAAGCATTTGCAACCATCTTCAGCCAGAAGTGCCGAGTGGGTGATCCATATCGGCCTACTCCTGAGGTCCTCACCATCACAGAAGCCAGTCTTCAGCTAATTCGATTCACTCCACATGGTATCAAGAAACGGCTGAGCTCACTGGATACAGCAAAGGCTATGGCCCCCGACAACATCCCGGCTGTCGTGCTGAAGACTTGTGCTCCAGAACTAGCCATGCCTTTAGCCAAGCTGTTCCAGTACAGCTACAACACTGGCATTTATCCAACAATGTGGAAAACTGCCCAGGTACATCCTGTCCACAAAAAACAGGACAAATCCAACCCAGACAATTACCGCCCCATCAGTCTACTCTCAATCATCAGCAAGGTGATAGAAGGTGTCATCAACAGTGCTATCAAGCGGCACTTACTCACCAATAACCTGCTCACTGATGCCCAGTTTGGGTTCCGCCAAGACCACTTGGCTCCCGACCTCATTACAGCCTTGGTCCAAACATGGACAAAGGAACTGAATTCCAGAGGTGAGGTGAGAGTGACTGCCCTTGACATCAAAGCAGCATTTGACCGATTGTGGCATCAAGGAGCCCTAGTAAAGCTGAAGCGAATGGGAATCGGGGGGAAACTCTCCACTGGCTGGAGTCATACCTAGCACAAAGGAAGATGGTTGTGGTGGTTGAAGGTCAATCATCACAGGCCCAGGACATCACTGCAGGAGTTCTTCAGGGCAGTGTCCTAGGCCCAACCATCTTCAGCTGCTTCATCAATGACCTTCCCTCCAACATAAGGTCAGAAATGGGGATGTTCGCTGATGACTGCAGTGTTCAGCACCATTCACAACTCCTCAGATAATGAAGCTGTCCATGCCCCCATGCAACAAGATCTGGACGACATTGAGGCTTGGGCTGCAAAGAGGCAGGTAACATTCGCGCCACAGAAGTACCAGGCAATGACTATCTCCAACAAGCGAGCGTCTAACCACCTCCCCTTGACATTCAACGGCATTACCATCGCCGAATCCCCCACCATCAACATCCTGGGGGTCACCATTGACCAGAAACTTAACTGTACCAGCCACATAAATACTGTGGCAACAAGAGCAGGTCAAAGGGTAGGTATTCTGTGGCGAGTGTCTCACCTCCTGACTCCCCAAAGACTTTCCACCATCTACAAGGCACAAGTAAGGAGTGTGATGGAATACTCTCCACTTGCTTGGCTGAGTGCAGCTCCAACAACACTCAAGAAGCTTGACACCATCCAGGACAAACCAGCCCGCTTGATTGGCACCCCATCCACCACCTTAAACATTCACTTCCTCCACCACCGGCGTACTGTGGCTGCAGTGTGTACCATCTACAAGATGCACTGCAGCAACTCGCCAAGGCTTCTTCGGCAGCACGTCCCAAACCTGCAACCTCTACCACCTTGAAGGGCAAGGGCAGCGGACGCATGGGAACACCACCATCTCCAAGTTCCCCTCCAAGTCAGACACCATCCTGACTTAGAAGTATATCGCCTGTTCTGGACTTATTACATGCAGATAGCACCCTCTAGTGGTAGTTAGTGTATAGCAGTGTTAGTATACTGCAATAGGTCATTTGACCTTGTTCCTGTTTTAACC
This sequence comes from Somniosus microcephalus, assembly GCF_052327205.1. Lineage (NCBI taxonomy): Eukaryota > Metazoa > Chordata > Chondrichthyes > Squaliformes > Somniosidae > Somniosus > Somniosus microcephalus. Next base: position 132,605,550 of record NC_140987.1, read on the forward strand.
CGGAAGTAGTATTCCAGGAAGAAACTGGCAGAGTTATGGAGAATCCCTCATGTGAGATTCTCAATCCGGTTCCATCTCTTCTCATACGTTAGGCAGGACGCAATGTCTGTGAGTATCTTTGTTTGTTAACATGAGAGCAACTTTGTCAGTGGAGTATTTGACAATACTTTGTTTATAAGAAGTTATTAGTTGTTAGCTACAGAAGTTTAGTTTAAGTGCTATTTAGTTATACAATTAGTCTATTCTATTGTTATAAATATGTTTATATCTTATGTAACATCTAATGTATAGTACTCAGTTCTATGTACAAAACATACTTTGTCTTCGTTTACAGTTTCACAAATTTGTTCAAGTAAAGCTTCAAAACAGCAAACCCGCTTGTCGAGGAATTATTTCAATGAGTGTTTAGCTGGCTGGATAACTAGATAGGAGCACGTATAGCGAGACCAGTACAGTGAAAAGACAGCAATATGGCTAGCTGTGAAGAGTGGAGCAGCAGGAACTCAGAGTAGGCCATCACGACAGAGCCAGCTTAAGTCTTCACCTTGTACGCCACATTTACCTCACATCAACATGTCAGAAGATAATACCGAAAATGCTACTCAGCGAGTAGAAGACCTTAAACAGTTAGATGAAACTGTAGAATGTGACAATCGGTCTATAAGCTCTGGTTACTACATACCGCGAGCTGGTTCATGGTCATCGGCTGGTTCTAGATCGCAAGCTGGTTCACGGTCATCGGCTGGTTCTAGATCGCAAGCTGGTTCACGGTCATCAGGTGGTTCTAGGGTAAGCATGGCCATCGCCAAAGCACGGGCTAAGCTAGAAGCAGCTCAAGTCAGAGCTGCGCATGCCGACAGAGAAATAGAAATAAAAGTAGAACAGGCCCATCTCAAAGCTGAACTCCAAGCTGACCAGGCCCGTCTCCAAGCTGAACAGGCCCGTTTCCAAGCTGAACAGGCCCGTTTCCAAGCTGAACTCCAAGCTGACCAGGCCCGTCACCAGGTTGGACGCCAGGCTGAACAGGCCCATCTCCAAGCCACATTAGACGCTCTGCAGCAAGAAAAAGAGATAGATGCTGCATTAGCTGAGGCACAAGTATTCGAGGCAATTTTAGTGGAAGCTGATCCCGAGACAGCTAACAAACCTTTAATTCCCATTCCGCGGCAGAGTCGATGACAGCGCACCAGAGATTATGTGAGCGACCAAGCCGACATAGTTTACTAGAGAGAGGGATGAAGGCCCGCACATCTCTACAGACGCAGTCACTTCATATAACATGCCCCAAGTCACCAACCAAGGTCAAAATAGACAGCGTGCCTCAAGTCGCAGGAACCTCCCCTGCAAAACAGAAGACACGGTGCAGAGGAATAGAACGCTGAAGAGAGAAAGTCAGCAGCAAACCCCCTTTCATTTCCTTGAGTCCCCCATCAGAGCCCATATTCAAGGCAACCCTGGCACAGGTCCCAGCACCTATGACCTTGCCAAATATCTTGCACGCAGCCAGCTGGTGACTATAGGGTTAACCACGTTTGATGACAGGCCAGAGAATTATCGGGCTTGGAAGTCCTCCTTCCACGGTGCCATATCGGGCTTAGACCTGTCTGCAGGAGAAGAGCTCGACCTCCTTATCAAATGGCTCGGCCCAGAGTCTGCCAGACAGGCACGCAGGATAAAAGCGGTCAATGTGGGACATCCGCCAGTGGGGTTGAAGATGGCTTGGGCGAGGCTGGAAGAAAGCTACGGCTCGCCTGAAGCCATTGAAAGGTCTCTCTTTGACAGGTTGGAGAACTTTCCAAAGTTGACAAATAAGGAACCCCAGAAGCTCCGCGACCTTGGAGATCTGCTGTCGGAACGCGAAGCCACAAAGCAGGACGGCTACCTACCCGGCCTATCGTACTTAGGCACTTCCAGAGGGGTAAGTCCCATCATTGAGAAGCTTCCATTCAATCTGCAGGAGAAGTGGATATCGTTCAGGTCAGAGTTCAAGCTAAAGCACAACGTTACTTTCCCTCCATTCTCTGTGTTTTCCAACTTCATCCATAAAGAAGCCAAAGCCAGGACCGACCCCAGCTTCAACCTCTTCTCCCACACAGCACTTGCCAGGAGAGATAAGTTTGACAGACATGGAAAGACACCAATATCTGTCCACAAAGTGCAAGTGTCTTCAACAGAGAACACGAAGGATCAGAAGAAATCTGAGGATATGAGCAAACAATACCCCATCCACAACAAGCCCCATCCATTAAAGAAGTGCAGAGGCTTCAGGGAGATGTCCCTGGAAGATCGCAAACAGTATCTCAAAGAGAACTCTATATGTTTCAAGTGCTGCTCTTCCACGAACCATCTCGCCAAGAACTGCAAGGTAGATGCAAAATGCACAGAATGTGAAAGTGATCGGCACATTTCAGCACTCCACCCAGGCCCAGCTCCTTGGAAGTCAGGGTCGCCTCCTCCCGCCTCAGAGCACGGCAGGGAGAGAGAGGGAGCTGCCGGTCCGGAGATTACATCCAAGTGCACCGAGGTGTGTGGAGAAGGAGTGAGCGCAAGAGCATGCTCCAAGATATGCCTCGTTAATGTGTACCCTGTAGGACGCCGCCAGGAATCTGAAAAGATGTATGCCATACTAGACGAACAAAGCAATCGTTCTCCAACAAGATCCGAGTTCTTCGACATCTTCAAGGTCAAAGGAAGTCCGTCGCCTTACACGTTGAAGATGTGTGCTGAACTTTCAGAGACAGCCGGCAGGAGGGCCTGCGGTTATGTTGTTGAGTCAGCCGATGGGAAAATTAGTCTCCCCCTTCCTACACTCATCGAATGTAATCAAGTCCACGACAACCATTCTGAGATTCCCACTCCGAATGCAGCTCATTACCACCGTCATCTGAGACGCATTGCAGACGAGATCCCACCTCTTGATGCAGACGCAGACATACTTCTGTTGTTGGGGAGGGACATCCTGAGGGTACATAAGATAAGGAAACAGATCAACGGTCCACATGTTGCCCCTTTCGCCCAAAGGCTAGACCTTGGCTGGGTCGTTGTTGGAGACGTGTGCCTCAAGGGTGCTCACAAGCCATTTCAGGTGAGCACACTCAAGACTTCCATCTTGGAGAATGGTCGTCCAAGCTACCTTACCCCATGCAGTAGTCAGGTCCGAGTAACAGAGAAGTTCGGTCATACGGCCCAGCCTCAGATCCCCCGAGCGCTGATCTCCACAAACAGCACACAGATGATGCTCACTGGAGAGAACCCGGGTCAGTCAGTCTTCTGTCGCACCGCCAATGACCATAAACTTGCTCCATCGATCGACGACATGAGATTCTTCCAGATTATGGATAATGAGGTCTCTCGTGACAGCTCTAACAGCTGGGTTGCACCCTTACCCTTCCAGAACCCCAGACGACGGCTGCCGAACAACAGGGAGTATGCCTATAATTGTCTTAACTCATTCCGTCGCACACTAGAGAAGAAGCCGAAGATGAAAGCACACTTCCTAGAGTTTGTAAAGAAAATGCTTGTCAACGATCATGCAGAGATAGCTCCTCCACTCCAGGAAGGCCAAAAGTGTTGGTACCTCCCTTCCTTCGGAGTTTATCACCCCAAAAAGCCGGAACAGATCCACGTGGTATTTGACTCCAGTGCACCATATCAGGGAGTCTCTCTCAATGATGTACTCCTCACAGGGCCCGACCTCAACAACAGCCTCTTGGGGGTACTCATGAGATTCAGGAAAGAGCCCGTCGCCATCACTGCCAATATCCAGCACATGTTTCACTGCTTTGTGGTGAGAGAAGACCACAGAGACTTCCTCCGCTTACTGTGGTATCGCAACAACGACCCCAACAGAGACATTGTGGACTACAGAATGCGTGTCCATGTCTTCGGGAATAGCCTGTCCCCTGCTGTCGCCATATACAGACTAAGGAGGGCTGCCAAGGAAGAAGAAGACGACTTTGGCAGTGATGTGAGAGGGTTCATTGAACGAGAGTTCTACGTCGACGATGCATTGAAGTCATTCCCGACTGAAGCAGAGGCCATCAGTACCCTTGGACGAGCTCAGGAACTACTTGCACTATCCAACCTCAGGCTACACAAGATAGCCTCTAACAGACCAGCAGTGATGGAGGCATTCCCCCCTGAAGATCGTGCTAAGGACGTCAAGGATCTAGACCTCTTCACTGATGACCTCCCTCTACAGCGTAGCCTAGGAGTGTCTTGGAACATAGCAACAGATACGTTCAAGTTCCAAGCCTTAGATGACAAGAAACCCTTCACATGTAGAGGAGTGCTCTCTACAGCCAACAGCCTATACGTGTCAGGGCGAGGCTGGTTCTGGACCCAAGTGCAGACAGACGAGGCGAGAAGCAGGTATGCAGTCTTAAATAAAAGTACTTTACTAGAATCACACAGGTAAACAGTTACAAACATAGGAGCTCAAGACAAGCTACCACTAGGCAAACGGCTTGTCAAGACTGAGCACAGAGGGAAGAAACCACAGAACTTAAATACAAGCAAAAACAGGTGAAACCAATAAACCTGATAAAAGGCAGTTAAGTAATAAACACAGGAGAAACTAGTAACAATTAGCAAAGGGAAACAAACAAGTGAAGGTGCCATCTAGGGGTTACTGAGGGAACTAACCGGCACCCTCACAATACGACCCTCTCGGCTTCTTAGCCCCTGTCACCATACAAGGCAGGCTGCTCCTCAGGGAACTCTCCACATGCGCTGAAGAGTGGGATTCACCCCTCCCTGAAGAGATGGAAGCAGAGTGGGACAGATGGAGAAACTCACTCCAAGACTTACAGGAGATCCGAATACCTCGCTCCTATACGTCCTTCTCTCCCGCAAGTGCCCAATTCAAAGAGCTTTGTGTCTTTGCAGCCGCATCCGCTAAGGCCATTGCAGGTGTGGCTTATCTGAAGGTCACCACTCAAGATGGACAAAACAAAGTCGGCTTCGTCTTTGGTAAGGCCAAGTTGGCACCCCAGCCAGACCTCACCATACCCAGATTGGAACTGTGCACAGCAGTATTAGCAGTTGAGATTGCAGAGTTCATAGTAGAGGAGATTGATCTGAAGTTCGACAGCATCACGTATTATATAGACAGCAAAGTGGTGCTAGGATACATCCATAACCAAAGTAGACAGTTCTACGTATAAGTGAACAACAGGGTCCAATGTATTCGACAGTCCACATCCCCCGACCAGTGGAGGTACGTCCCCATAGACCTGAACCCAGCTGACCATGGGTCTAGATCTGTAACAGCGTCCCTTCTCAGCAGCACGACTTGGCTGTCAGGACCTGCTTTTCTTCAGGATCCGTCCCTGCACTCCTCTGAACTCAATGAGTCATTCGACCTCCTCAACCCTGTTTCTGACTCCGAGATACGCCCACAAGTCACAGCGAACGTTATTCAAATCCCTAAGGACCTGATGAGCACCAAACGCTTCGAGCGTTTCTCCAAATGGAACACTCTCATAAAGACAGTAGCATGCCTAACCCACATAGCTCGTACCTTCTCCCAGTCTACACAAGAGAGGAGCTGCCATGGGTGGCACATCTGTCGTAAGAGTCCCTCTGAAGAGTAGCTCAAAAGAGCCAAAATCCTTGTGATGAAGAGTGTCCAACATGAGTGTTACTCAGAAGAGTTGAAGTGCATAGCAGCAGAACACAACCCACCCCCTCACAGCAGTCTATGGAAGCTGCATCCTATCGTCGACACCGACGGAATTCTCAGAGTTGGGGGACGCATATCGCAGTCTCAACTAGGCACAAATGCAACCAACCCCATCCTCATTCCAGGTCATCATCACCTGGCCACTCTGCTTGTGCATCATCATCATGAGGCTGTGAAGCACCAGGGCAGACATTTCACCAAAGGTGCCATCAGAGCAGATGGCCTCTGGTTGGTTGGAGCTAAGAGATGTATCAGCGGCACGCTTTTCAAATGTGTCACCTGCAAGAAACTCCGTGGGAAGACGGAGCACCAACAGATGGCAGATCTGCCAGCCGAGCGGCTACAAGTAGCACCACCTTTCACCTATGTAGGCGTAGACGTCTTCGGACCATGGGACGTGGTCTCACGCCACACCAGAGGAGGACACGCCAACAGCAAGAGGTGGGCGGTGATGTTCTCATGTATGTCCACAAGAGCTGTACACATCGAAGTCATAGAAACAATGAGCGCCTCCAGCTTCATAAATGCTCTGAGAAGGTTTTTCTCAATCAGAGGCCCGGCAAAGCAAATACGCTCGGATTGCGGTACAAACTTTGTTAGCGCTTGCAGAGAGCTGAAGATGGAGGGATCAAGTTGCAGCTCAGAGAGTGTGGAGAAGTATCTCCAGGAGCAGAAATGTACCTGGGTATTCAACCCACCTCACTCATCCCACATGGGTGGCGCATGGGAGCGCATGATCGGCATTGCCCGCCGCATCCTCGACTGCATGCTTCTCCAAGGTAGATCGTCATGCCTCACACATGAAGTCTTGACCACACTGATGGCTGAGGTCACCGCCATGATGAATGCAAGGCTCCTCATCCCCGTATCTTCAGACCCGGAATCGCCCCTCATCCTCACTCCGGCCATGCTTTTGACCCAGAAGACAGGTGTTTCCCCTTGTCCTCCAGGAGAGTTTGGGGCAAGAGAACTCTTCAAGGAAGAATGGAAATGGGTTCAGAGTCTGGCAGACACGTTTTGGGGCAGGTGGCGATGGGAGTACCTCAACACACTGCAGAGCCGACGCAAGTGGCAGGTCAAGAGGCCAGATCTCAAAGAAGGAGATGTTGTCTTGATGAAGGACAGTCAGGCAAAAAGGAATGAGTGGCCTATGGCTATCATCGTGAAGTCCCATCCCAGCCAGGACGGGAGAGTGAGAAAGGTGGACTTGAGAGTCGTCAAAGAAGGAACAGCAAAGGTCTTCTCTCGGCCTGTCTCTGAGGTGGTTCTTCTTTTGTCGCCAGAGGAATCCAGTGACAAGTAGAGTTCGGAATATGTGGAGTCGCTAACGACCCCAGACGGGGAGTGTTCTGGACTAATTACATGCAGATAGCACCCTCTAGTGGTAGTTAGTGTATAGCAGTGTTAGTATACTGCAATAGGTCATTTGACCTTGTTCCTGTTTTAACCCGGAAGTAGTATTCCAGGAAGAAATTGGCAGAGTTATGGAGAATCCCTCGTGAGATTCTCAATCCGGTTCCATCTCTTCTCATACGTTAGGCAGGACGCGATGTCGGTGAGTATCTTTGTTTGTTAACATGATAGAAACTTTGTCAGTGTAGTATTTGACAATACTTTGTTTATAAGAAGTTATTAGTTGTTAGCTACAGAAGTTTAGCTTAAGTGCTATTTAGTTATACAATTAGTCTATTCTATTGTTATAAATATGTTTATATCTTATGTAACATCTAATGTATAATACTCAGTTCTATGTACAAAACATACTTTGTCTTTGTTTACAGTTTCACAAATTTGTTCAAGTAAAGCTTCAAAACAGCAAACCCGCTTGTCGAGGAATTATTTGAATGAGTGTTTAGCTGGCTGGATAACTAGATAGGAGCACGTCTAGCGAGACCAGTACATCGCCGATCCTTTATCATCGCTGGGTCAGAGTCCTGGAACTCCCTCTCTAACAGCACTGTGGGAGTACCTTCACCACATAGACTGCAGCGTTTCAAGAAGGCTGCTCACCACCACCTTCTCGAGGGCAATTAGGGATGGGCAATAAATACTGGCCTTGCCAGCGACGCCCACATCCCATGAATGAATTAAAAAAAAATTATCCTCTTCCTCTACGGTGAAGACTGACACAAAGTAATTATTGAACAAGTCTGCCTTATCTTACTTTTATTTGCAATATTACCCACATCTGTTTTTAAAGGGCCCACTTTACGCTTGCCTTGACTACCCTTTTTCTTCTAACATAGTTGTAAAACTTTTTCGTGTTAATCTTGATATCCCTCGCAAGTTTCTTTTCATATTCCCGTGTGTGTAAATGCTGGGATAGGGTAAGCTGGTTAAGACAATTTCATTAAAAGACGTCAAAAGTGCACATAAGTTTTGTTGGTACAGGATCAAATGATCAGATTAAAATTCTTTCGATTTCAACAACTACTTTTGAAGTTTGATTTGAATGTACATATATATTTTTTTAAATTGTGCTAAACTTGCATAAAAAATGAATTGCTGAAAGCCTGGCAAATAAATATGCAGTATTTGGATGTTTCTGACATTAGTACCAGTTTGCATATGTATGTGGCTAAAGTTTAACAAAATAAATTCTGTTTTAAGTAGTGAAATGTGCCCATCTTCTAAGCTAACACACCAGACTCATAGGGGGGAATTTTCCCAACCCTGGGGAGGCAGGTATGGAGGCGGGACTGCCGGGAAAATGGCATAAACTGGGAGCAGGTACCAAACCCGCTCCCAACCCGCCTCCGTGCCATCTTCCCGGGAGGCAGGTCCCCGAGTTGCGCAGGGAACCATCTCCTCGAGGCGGGAAGGGGATTAGAGCCAATTAACTGCCTGTTTACAGGTAGTCAACAGGCAATTTTGAGGCTTATCCCCATTTTACCCCTTCAAGTGTGGGCTTCCTGATGGCTGCAAACCTCGCCAGGGTCAGCGAGGCGAGCAGTGGGTCTGCGGGGGTGAGAGGGATCGAAAAGTCTGCTGTGGAGGTGAGTGATGGGTGCAAGTGTGGAGAGGTAAGTATGAGAGGTGAGTGTAAAATGTTAGAAAAAGTTTACTTACCATTGCTTCTTCCTGCAGGCTTCAACCCTTGGGGATCCGGAGGTGCCTCATCTCAACGGCAGAGATGACAGGATGGCTGCTGCATTCTCAGATGCAGCAGTCATCTGATTTCTGCTGAGGAAAGAGGTTTTGGTGACTCTTTGTGCAAGGGCTCACCTTAGAACAGAGCTTGTCAATGTTTGACAGCTTCTCAAAGCTGTCAAATGCTGACAATTCATCTGTCAAAAGATTTCGACAGATGAAACGTCATACGTTGCCGTCCTCTGTCACTGGCTTTCCCTTAATTGGCCGGCTAAGCCCACAGGGCGGGCTTAACAAGGTCAATCAAGGGAAAATAGCGTGGGTTGGCCGGATGTCATTGGGGGCGGGACTGAAACCCGACAACCAGCAGTCCCATCCCCAATGCGCCCCCATTGACAAAATCCAGCCCATACACACTACACACCTGTTATACTTGGGAACCAGTGTGCAAGCAATACCTTGCTTCAGCTCAGATGTCACTGGTGCAGGATCAGTAATACTAGACACATGCTCCAGATGCTCCAGCCCCCTCTGAATTTGGGGATACCAACAGCAGCACCGTGCATTGAAACACTTGCATGCAAGACAATATAAATCAGTATGACACAGATTTATGTGTATTGCAGTGGGAAATAGCTCAGGGTCATAACTCGGTGCAAATATCAATTTAATGGGCATTGACTTTATTGAAAAAAATTTGGCAAATCTTCTGTTTGTTTGCTAAACTCTGCAATGTGATGTTGCAAATTCCATCCAAACATGTCTTGTGGTATGAAAATCGTCATCATATCTCTTGCTTTAGACATCAGTGCAACAAAGCTGATGCGCAGATGTTCCCAGCTGCAATAAAGCAAATGACTGAAGCATTGACATTGTCAATAACTTCATTCATATCACATAGCTCTTGGATTCAATTTACACGAAGTATTTATTGAATTTGTCGAAAGATATTTCTACGGAGTTACATGTTAACAACTCATCTGGATAAAATTGGAATTAAAAAGTCAAGGGGAAAGAAAAAGAAAGAAAGACTTGCATTTATAAAGCGTCTTACATGACCACCGGACATCCCAAAGCGCTTTACAGCCAATGAAGTACTTTTTGAAGTGTAGTCACTGTTGTAATGTAGGAAACACGGCAGCCAATTTGCACACAGCAAGCTCCCACAAACAGCAATGTGATAATGACCACTGTTTTAGTGGTGTTGATTGAGTGATAAATATTGGCTAGGATAACTGCAGAGAAAAGTGCATCCTTTGGGTTAAAGCTGATCAACACCAGTGCTTCACAATGAATCTTTTCAGAGCTGATAATTGATAGCTATATGTCACTTCAGTAACACAATATTGGCCTGGAATTTCTGGTCACCGGTGAAGCTGCCCACAGAGATCTCACAATCTCTGTGGCAAGAAGTTTACCTTTTTCGACACATAAGAAATTGCAGCGCAATATAATGGGGAATCCCTACCGCGCTTTGCTGTGTTGTCAACAAGCTGTTTAAGCAGCCAATCACAATGCAAAATTCTCACAGACAGAGAAGCAGGGAATGAAAATCTGCTAATATCCCAACTTTTTAAAAATGTTACAGAGAGCAAAACAAAGATTGGGGCTCTCACATGGAGATATGGTAGAACCTAAAATAATCATGAACAAACTTTTCAACATATAAATTTTTTTTTAAGTTTCTTGAAAATTGTAATTTTGATCATAATGGAGAAAATTAAAATTAGTTTTTCAGGGCCATAACATTTACTTAGCAGTCAATACGCTGTTAATACCCCAATTACACCAAATCCAACAAGGCCTAACATTTAATGGGGTATTTAACAGCGATATTACTGTGGAAAAGCCCAAGCTTTCGTCAGTTTCACTGATTCCACTGCTGGCTGGCTATGGGAGCGGTGGGAGGGTGGAGGGAGGAGCGCACGTAGCCAGTGTCGGAGCAGTGAATGACTGACCACAACTTCAGGATTTCCACATTTAGATGCGCATGTGCTACATCCTGAAGTTGCGGTCGGTTTCAAAGGGTTAATAACGACGAGCACTGTTAGTTTGCCGTTATTACCCACCACAAATTCCAGCCCACTGTGTAGATTGAACTTATGCGGTCTGCGCCAGACGTGCAAGTCTGATTATTCAAATAAATTTGTATTTGTGAATCATGCAAGTCTTCTTGGCTGTTTTTTGTTCTACCCATCTGATTACTGAGAAACTTGTAATCAGTTCCTTTGCCTTTTTAATCTAAATCTGCAGGACATGAAGGCCCACTTGTGACAACGGCACTGGTATTATTAAAGTGTGTTTTATACCTAACATAGAAATGTATGGATACCTGCTGCTAGCAGCAGCAATTAGATTTTTATATCCCTGGTAGCACTGGTGTTGAAAAACTTACACAGAGACACATGTAGAGGGTGCTATGCCACATAAAGGTACCAAGAGCAACCCACATATATATCCTCGTACTGGGATAGTAGGATGATGCACATTTGAACATCAACACGTGGAACCGTGGATGTTTAAGTCAAAGGGTTCATCCACATGATTCTCTACATGATAAGTTCTTGATCTCAACCATTCCTTCAGGTATTTGAAAGTAAAAGTAATGAACTTCAGCTCATGTTAAAATGTTCACTCCCCTCTTAGTTATTACGGCCACTCCTATATACAAGTCAAGAGCATTGCATCTACCTTTAATCCCTCACGAACGCTAATGCCTCAAAATGGAAGACTACAGTCAAAGTGTATTTCAACTTTCTATTCATTACACGTCTCAAAAAAGCTTTGGACTGAAAGAAAACATAAAAAAATCTCAGTATAATAATTTGTGCACTTATTTTGTAGCTCATACATTATCTTGTATATTTAAAATTATCAACAATATATTTTCAGCCATCATCAAACAATATAAATAATGGTTCCCAGTTCCAAGCATTTTCAGCAAGCATTTGGGTAATATTATAATGAGTATTACAATGCTCTCAGGGCTTTCACCTGATGCCCTAGTATTCGACTAAAATATACTCAATTATAGGTATAAATAATTGGGTGTTCTATAATTAGTGCAGCTTTAGTGAAAAGGTTCTGGAGTTTAATCCATACAAGTAGTCAATTCAAATCCTATCCATTAAATAGTTGCTATTTAACTTTCTAACATTTGGTTCATTTTTTATCGTTTAAGTACCTTTGTGATTATAGTACTACTGACAACATGGTGCACAGAAAAGACAATAAATTGTATATACAGGAACCATAAAGGAAAATGCAAGACAATTCCAGTGACAGAAAAAGATCTGTGATGGGGATATCAATGATAATTTCAGCAGCCAAACCAATATATTGCTAACGTATAAAGAATTTAACCGCACTATCTGGAATATCCCCCTCAAACAACAGCACCAAAATCAGAATAACTGGTTATTTTTATTTAATTTGCTGTTAGTGGGATTGTTCTCTGTGCTAATTGGCTGCCATATTTGGCTACATAACAACAGTGATTATGCTTTAAGAGTAATTTGTTGGTTGTGAAGTACTTTTGCATGTCCTGAAGTTGTGACAGGGCGCAAAATAAAGTTATTTTGTTCCTTACCATGTGCAGTTCTAGTCACCTATTCAAAAAAATAATATTATTGATGCTGAGAAGGTATGGGGTGAGCAACAAAGGTGTTTCCAGGTATCAGGAAGTTAAGTTTAGTATTTAGAGACTTCAAGATGAGCTATTTAAAGTTTTCAGGATTATGAAGGAAAGTAATAAAGCAGATCCAGGCAAATTGTCCAATGTGGTGAAGTGCCCAAGTACCTTAGGACACAACCTAAATATCAGACATAAGACGGCGAGCCCTTTTTTACACAAAGGATAATGGATTTATAGATGAAAGTTGCCAGGGAAGGTCTTTGATACAAACAGCATCATTGGCCCCGATATTTATCGAGGTGCGATCTCGTAGCAGAGGGGAGGAGTTATGGTCGGGAAACCCAGAAGTGCGGGTTTCCCCGAATGTCCTAGAGTTTTAACTCCAGAGCGTGTTTGAATTTTTTTTTGCCATGCTTCCCGCACTACAGGCAGCCTGATTGACAGGCTGTCCAGTGGGAAAGGCTGCAGGTAGGTTTAGTGGTGGTGGGGTGGGGGGGGGGAGGAAATCGCGGGGGGTAAAATATGGGGGGGATCGGAGACATTATGGAGTTGGGGGCAGTGAAGACATCATGGAGTTGGGAGGAGCGGAGAAATCGTGTGGGGTGTAAGTGATCACAAGGAGGTCGGGGGGAGATCGGGGGAAGATTGTTGGATGTGGGGGATTAGACAGATCGCGGGGGCGGGGAGATTTTGCAGGGTTAGCTTGTTGGGCCTGGAGGTAACACTCCTGCACCTCCTAGACCACAAGCAGTGCTGTAAAAGCACTTACCTGATGGATCCAGTCCTTCTCGCCTCCTTTTCCCTGAGGCCTGGGAAACCCAGCCGACATTAACTAAAGATAGAAACCTTATTAAACTGGAGGCACAAGCCTCCTTAAACGGTTTCAATGACCGACCTGCCTCCTGAGAGCGGATTGGTTGCCCGCGCCCCCGTCCCACCTCTGTTAAAATCAGACGTGGGCAGGTGAGCCATGTTGGGCTCGGATTTGAAACTTTTTACATTTTAACTTCCTATCCGGCCTAAACCCACCCGTTTTTGGGGGTTAAAATTACCCCCATTGATTTCAAGAACAAATTAAATGCTTTTCAGTTAAGAAGGATTAAAAGATATGGGGTAGATTTTCCATGGGGCTTCCCCAATCTCCGACCAGAGCATTGATGGAGACCAACGGAATTCTTGGAGAAATGGCGTAAATAGCTATGTCAGGTGATTGGAAATTACTGGCAATGATTGAGTGCAATCAAAAATGTAAATTTGGGACACCTGCCGTTCTCTTGTTCCTATAAAATTCTTATATTCAATACATTTTCACCTAGATTACAATTGAGAATAAGAAAATTAAGTATAATTTGCAGATACACCATTTGTGCAATATCATGAAACCACATTGTTACATCATGTGAGGAACCCATATTATTTTGTCATTAAATTTCTATGCAATAGAAAGTAACAAGTTTTGGGATAAAAAGCAAAAGCTTCTTTACAGTGCATGTCTTAACCTGCCTTCCATTCTTGGGTCACTGCATAGTGTATAGAACAAACATAGAAACATAGATATAGAAACATAGAAGATAGGAGCAGGAGTAGGCCATTCAGCCCCTCGAGCCTGCTCCGCCATTCAATGCGATCATGGCTGATCATCCAAGTTCAGTACCCGGTCCCTGCTTTCTCCCAATACCCCTTGATCCCTTTAGCCTTAAGAAATATATCCAAATCCTTCTTGAATATATTTAATGAATTGGCCTCTACTGCCTTCTGTGGTAGAGAATTCCACAGGTTCACCACTCTCTGGGTGAAGAAATTCCTCCTCATTTCTGTCCTAAAAGGCCAACCCCTTATCCTTAGACTGTGACCCCTGGTTCTGGATTCCCCGACCATCTAGTCTGTCCAGTCCTGCCAGTATTTTATAAGTTTCAATGAGATCCCCTCTCATTCTTCTAAACTCCAGCGAGTACAAGCCTAATCGACCCAATCTCTCCTCATACGTCATTCCTGCCATTCCAGGTATCAGCCTGGTGAATCTTCTTTGAACTCCTTCCATGGCAAGAATATCCTTCCTCAGATAAGGTGACCAAAACTGCACACAATACTCAAGGTGTGGTCTCACCAAGGCCCTGTACAACTGCAGCAAGACATCCTTGTTCCTGTACTCAAACCCTCTCGCTATGAAGGCCAACATACCATTTGCCTTCTTAACCGCCTGCTGCACCTGCATACTTACCTTCAGCGACTGGTGCACAAGGACGCCCAGGTCTCGTTGCACTTCCCCTTCTCCCAATCTACAGGGAACTTTGGTTTATCCGGAGGTTAACTGTCTGGAATGCTCGAGCAACTGGCAAAAATCAGGAGCCGTTTCGTTAGTTTTTTTTTCTTTTCGTTGCTTTTTTTTCACCAGTCAGGCTCTGCAAGGTCTCGCTGAAGCTGTTGCTAAGCTACAGAGATGCTTGCAAGGTACGGCCGACTGTTTAGAAGCTGTTGCTAAGCAACAGGGTTTGTTGCCAGATACGGAGCTCAAAATCTCCGTATGTTTCAACATTAGCGCTGGTTTGTCCGGCAGTTTTGATGGGACGGCAACAGCTCCATCCCGTCGGTGCCCGATAGCACAAAGTTTCCTGTATTGCCATTCAGATAATAATCTGCCTTCCTGTTTTTGACACCAAAGTGGATAACCTCACATTTATCCACGTTATATTGCATCTGCCATGCTTCTGCCCAATCACCCAACCTGTCCAAATCATCCTGGATTTTCTCGGCATCCTCCTCACAGCACACACGCCCACCCAGCTTTGTGTCGTCTGCAAATTTGGAGATATTACATCTAGTTCCCTTGTCTAGATCATTAATATATATTGTGAATAGCTGGGGTCCAAGGACTGATCCCTGCGGTACCCCACTAGTCACTGCCTGCCACTCTGAAAAAGACCCGTTTATACCAACTCTTTGCTTTCTATCAACCAACCAGTTCTCTATCCAAGTCAATACCTTGCCCCCAATCCCATGTGCCTTAACTTTACACGCTAATCTCTTATGTGGGACCTTATTGAAAGCCTTCTGAAAGTCCAAATACACCACATCCACTGGTTCTCCCTTATCTATTTTACTAGTTACATCCTCAAAAAATTCCATTAGATTAGTCAAGCATGATTTACCTTTTGTAAATCCATGTTGACTTTGTCCGATCCTGTCACTGTTTTCCAAGTGCTCTGCTATTACATCTTTTATAATGGACTCTAGTATTTTCCCCACTACTGATGTCAGGCTTACCGGTCTGTAATTCCCTGTTTTCTCTCTACCACCTTTTTTGAATAGTGGGGTAACATTAGCTACCCTCCAATCCATGGGTACTGTTCCAGATTCCATCGAATGTTGGAAGATGATCAGCAATACATCTACTATTTCTAGGGCCATTTCCTTAAGTGCCCTAGGATGTAGATTATCAGGCCCTGGGGATTTATCGGCCTTCAATCCCATCAATTTCCCTAACACCATTTCCCTACAAATACTGATTTCTTTCAGTTCTTCCCTTTCATCAGACCCTATGTTCCCCAACATTTCTGGGAGGTTATTTGTGTCCTCCTTTGTGAAGACAGAACCAAAATATGTATTTAATTGGTCAGCCATTTCTTTGTTTCCCATTATAAATTCCCCTGATTCTGACTGCAAGGGACCTACGCTTGACTTCACCAATCTTATTCTCTTCACATATCTATAAAAGCTTTTACAGTCAGTTTTTATGTTCCCAGAAAGCTTACTCTCATATTCTATTTTCCCTTTCTTAATTAATCCCTTTGTCCTCCTTTGTTTAATCCTAAACTGCTCCCAATCCTCTGGATTACTGCTTTTTCTGCCAATTTATATGTCCTCTCCTTGGATCTTATGCTATCCCTAATTTTCCTTGTTAGCCACGGTTGAGTCACCTTTTTTGTTTTATTTTTATTCCAAACTGGGATGAACAAATTCTGTAGTTCATCCATGCGGTCTTTGAATGTTTGCCATTGCCTATCCACCGTTAACCCTTTGAGTGACATTCCCCAGTCAATCCTACCCAATTCACGCCTCAGACCATCGTAGTTTCCTTTATTTAAATTCAGGACCCTAGTCTCTGAGTCAACTACTTCATTCTCCATCTTAATGAAAAATTTGATCATATTATGATCGCTCCGACCCAAGGGGCCTCGTACAACAAGATTGCTAATTAATCCTTTCTCGTTACATAATACCCAGTCTAAGATGGCCTGATCTCTGGTTGGTTCCTCGACATATTGGTCCAGGAAACCATCCCGTAAACACTCCAGGAATTCCTCCTCTGCAGTATTGTTACTAATTTGGTTAGCCCAATTTATATGTAGATTAAAGTCACCCATGATGACTGCTGTGCCCTTATTGCATGCTTCTCTAATTTCCCTTTTAATGCTATCCCCAACCTCCACATTACTATTTGGAGGTCTATATACCACTCCCACTAACGTTTTCTGCCCCTTGGTATTTCTCAGTTCTACCCATACAGATTCCACATCATCAGAGCTAATATCCTTCCTTACAATTGTGTTAATCCCTTCTTTAACCAGTAATGCTACCCCACCTCCCTTTCCTTTTTGCCTATCTTTCCTGAATATTGAATATCCCTGGATGTTGAGTTCCTAGCCTTCGCCACCCTGGAGCCATGTTTCCGTAATCCCAATCAAATCATCTTCGTTTACCTCTATTTGCGCAGCTAATTCATCCACCTTATTATGAATGCTCCTTGCATTAAGACACAAAGCCTTCAGGCTTGTTTTTTTAACGCTCTTAGACCTAGATAAATCTAGATAAGCATAAACTGCCCAAGCTATTGGCCTGGAAATTGCGGTTGGAGGCTTGCCGCCTGTGTACGTCTCCTTTGTGTCTCCGGAGCTTCAGACTCTTGCTGTCCTGGGCCTGCAGGCATACGCCTGCTTAATGGCCCAGGCATCCCAGGGGCGCATGTGGTTTGCAAGCGTCCCTGGGATCATGTGGGCCAAGCCAACCAGTGACAATGGGGGATTCCTGCTATGCTTATGGGGATTCCATTTATGTACGGGATCCCCATAAGCATAATAGAAATCACCTAATAAATAAAATTTCACAACACTGAAATAAAAATAAATGATCACAAGTTCAAAATTAATTAAAATACCCTTTAATTAAATATTAAAATTGAAAATTTAAATTTTTGAAAAATAAATATAAACATTTTTAAACAGGATGTTTGTCGATCCACTACAGGCCCACAAACTCCCACAGCTACCTGGACTACAATTCCTCCCACCCCGCTTCCTGTAAGGACTCGATCCTATTCTCCCAGTTTCTCTGTCTCTGTCACACCTGTTCTGACAATGCCAACTTCTATACTAGTGCTTCCGATATGTCTTCCTTTTTCCTCAACCGAGGATTCCCCATTACCGTGGTTGACATGGCCCTCGACCGTGTCCATTCCATTTCCTGCACTTCTCCTCTCACCCCTTCCCCTCCCTCCCAGAACCACGATAGGGTTCCCTTTGTCCTCACCTTTCACCCCACCAGCCTCCACATTCAACGGATCATCCTCCGCCATTTCGCCACCTCCAGCATGATCCTACCACCAAACACTTCTTCTCCTCCCCTCCCCTTTCAGCATTCCGAAGGGACCGCTCCCTCAGCGACATCCTGGTCCATTCCTCAATTACCCCCAACACCCCCTCCCCTTCCCACGGTACCGTCCCGTGCAAGCGCAGGAGATGCAACATCTGCCATTTTACTTCCTCCCTTCTCATTGTCCAAGGTCCCAAACACTCCTTCCAGGTGAAACAGTGATTTACTTGTACTTCTTGCAATTTAATATACTGTATTCACTGTTCACGATGCGGTCCTCTCTGCATTGGGGAGACCAAACGCAGATTGGGTGACTGCTTTGCGGTACACCTCCATTCAGTCCTTAAGTGTGGCCCCGAGCTTCCGGTCGCTTGTCACTTTAATTCTCCACCCCACCCCCACTCTGAGCTCTCTGTCCTCGGCCTCCAATGAAGATCAACGTAAGCTCGAGGAACAGCACCTCACCTTTCGATTAGGCACTTTACAGCCTTCTGGACTTAACATTGAGTTCAACAATTTCAGACTACAGGAAACTTTCGATTAACCGGCCACTAAATAACCGGAATGCTCTATCCACCGGCAAAATTCAGGAGTCGGGTCAGATAACTTTTTTACTTTTAGTTACTTTTTTTACTCCATTTGTGGCTGTGCAAGGGTGTAGCTGAACCTGTTGCTAAGCTACAGAGATGCTTGCAACTTGTGCCGATTGTTTTGAAGCTGTTGCTAACAGGGTTTGTTGCTTTATACGGAGCTCTGAGCTCCGTATCTTTTACTATAGTGTTCGGTTATCCGGCATTGTTGATGGACTGGCACCAGGTCGGTCCCGTCCGTGCCGGATACCAGAAAGTTTCCTGTATAACCTCTGCCCCTATTTTTTCAGGCAGCAGCTGTTGATGATTCTGCCGTCCCCATTTGCAACATTTAACCTCTCCTGCCTTCCACCCTATCACAGACCGTCCCCTTTGTTCTTTCCTCCCCTCCCCTTTTCCCTGCCTCTGCACCTGCTTAAAATCTGTTACATCTCTAACTTTTTCCAGTTCTGACGAAGGGTCACAGACCTGAAAAGTTAAATGTTTCTCTCTCCACGGACGCTGCCTGACCTGCTGAGTGTTTCCAAGGTTATTGATTAGGTGCCTTGTGAGATAATTATTCAGCTCCCTTAATAAAAATTAAAACAAAAATGACTGACCATAACAATACACTGACCCATCTTTAACTGGTTAGAAAAGATTGCAGTCTACAGGGGGTAGGAGAGCATTCAGTCAATTGATACAGTTCAGTCAGCTTGGGTACTTCACATCTATTCAGTGAAAGGGAAGGCTGTCTGGAAAATAATCTTAAAAATCAAAGGCTCAAATAGTTAAGAAAAAATGTAACATTGCTTGAGTATATCAAGTCCGGGACCAATAAAACTATGCAGGATATCAAGCCCATGATAATCTGCAGATTAATTGATAGATCAGGATTAAAGTATGGAGCTAATCCAGAAAGAGTATCAGAATGAAGCTATGGCCTAGAAATTTGTTTGCCCCCAAAAACAGGCGCAGGGATCACGATGCGCATCCAACCAAAGCCCGTTTGGAGGACTGCTGGCAGCATGCGACCTTCATGCTGCCTGCTTATTTCCATGATTGTGGCATTCAGCCCAGCGCTGAACATGCTGCTGAGTGGCTAAACGCTCAGCAGGGGGCCCAAGTTCATGCAAGGCTAGCACCAATTGAAGCTAGTCTGCACTACTTAAAGGCAGTCTACATCTCTTAAAGGGGAGGTGCATTCTGCCTGCAGCAGATCATTGAACTGGCTGGGAAAGACAGTGAAAAAGAACAAATGATGGCACAACAGGGGAGACAGCGTGCACCAAGGTTCTCCGATGCCGCACTGGAGGCCTTGGAGCAGGAGGTCAACAGGAGTAAAGAGGTCCTCTTTCCATGGCGGTGGCTCTGATGAGCATGAACCTGCTGTCCTCTCTCAAGATGACAACATTCATCCTCCCACCACCGCCACACTGCCAGTTCCCTTGCTGCTACCTGTCAGCCAGCCAGCCCAGACTGCTGCCGTCCATGCCGAGGTGGTGCAGTCCACAGCCGGACCTTCTCGGCCCAAAGGTGCTCGAGTCATCCTGCAAGGCCATCTGCAGTCTCCCTCACTGAAAGTCAGCAGCCTTCTACCAGCCATGCTGCAGCCATGGTGAAGCACTTTGTAGGAACACTAGGACAGGCAAAGGCACACTGAAGTCAGGCACTAAGAGAATGGACAAGGGTGATTAGTTGACTTTGTTATGTAATATTGGATGGATTGATGGATAAATTTGGATTGGAATGTTTCTTTTGTGGTGGATTTTATTGTAGCATTATGACCAAGAGGACGCTGTGATGGTCAGTAACAGAGGGACGGTAAGGTGTGGAACTATTGTTGAATGCAGAATTGCGGTTGCGTTCACTCATACCGCAGTCGGAGTTGTTGATCATGGATAGCCCGGGCATAAAGGGTCTGTCTGGGTTGCCTCCTCCCTTCTGCTTCCTTCTCTTCTGCTCCATCCTCTTCTGCTCCCTCCTCTTCTGCTGCCTCCTCCTCCTCTTCTGCTTCCTCCTCTTTGGCTTCCTCCTCCTCCTCTTCCACTTGCTCCTCTTCCATTTCCTCCTCTTCCATTTCATCCTCCTCCTCCTCATCAGCTGGTCGCTGTATGCCTGGACGCAAGGGCTGTTCCCTCATGATGGCGAGGTTGTGGAGCATGCAGCAGACCACAACAAATCTTGAGATGCATTCTAGTGAGTACTGCAGGGCTCCTCCAGAGCAGTCCAGGAAGCGGAAGCATTGCTTAAGGACATTGATGGTGTGCTCTATCAGGTTTTGTGTGGCAGCATGGTTCTCATTGTATGTATGCAGCCCACGTATGGTTGAGTTGCAGAGCTGAGTCATGAGCCAGGTAGTCAGCAAATAGCCCTTGTCGTCCAGTAGCCAGCAATGTTCCCTCTTATTATTTTTCCCTGTGCAGGCCCTTTAACTGGCTGCACAGCCCATTCAAATTTCGTGCATGTGGGGTTATTTCCATTGAAAAGCTGGTGAGCGGCCTGCACGGGACCTCCAGGAGGATGTCAACTAGAGCACCCATGATGGGGAACAAGTGGTTTGATCAAAACCGTTGAAGTCAGATGCTAGGCATTCTCCATTTTCAGCACCACTCCCTGTCAACTCATCAACTTTAATCAACTCTGGAAAGCTCCAAACACTTCCACAAACTTACACAGAGCAAGTAGAAAATAATCAGAAACTAACCTGTGAGTAGGTGATGATCCCTTTAAATATCACTGGTAAGGAGTCCTTGCAGCTGGTGAATGAATGTTCAGCTGTGTGAGGTTAACACAAGGCGTTGGTTCCAGTGTTGAGAATGAAAATGACAGCGCTGGTGTCAAATCAGCGTGTCGTCATGATCTTCCTACTCTATATACGATCCCAGTGCCGACACTAATGCCCTCACCAAGGTGACGTTCAGAGCGGCCCACACCAGAAGTGCACACGCATGGCTCGGATGCCAATTTCGACCAAAAACGACACCCGTAGACCCCAAACAACGGGCACTATACAATTGAATTTTGACCCCACAATCGCATAACAGGAGCAGCACCAGGTGTAACTAAAAATGAAGTGCTAACCTGGTAAAGCTACAATACAGGACTACATACATGCTAAATAGAGGAAACAGCATGCTATAGACAGGGCTAAGCAATCCTACAATCAACGAGTCAGATCAAAGCTCTGCAGTCCTGCCACATCCAGTCGTGAATGTTGGTGGACAATTAAACAACTAATGGGAGGAGGAGGCTCCATGAACATTCCCATCCTCAATGATGGTGGAGCCCAGCACGTGAATGCAAAAGACAGGGCTGAAACGTTTGCCACCATCTTCAGCCGGAAGTGCCGAGCGGATGATCCAGCTCGGCCTCCTCCTGAGGTCATCACCATCACAGAAGCCAGTCATCAGCCAATCCGATTCACTCCACGTGATATCAAGAAACAGCTGAGCAAAGGCTATGGGCCCCGACAACATCCCAGCTGTCGTGCTCCAGAACTAGCCGCGGCTCTAGACAAGCTGTTCCAGTATAGCTACAACACTGGCATCTAACCAACAAACATAGAAACATAGAAGATAGGAGCAGGAGAAGGCCATTCGGCCCTTCGAGCTTGCTCCGCCATTCAATGAGATCATGGCTGATCATCCAAATTCAGTACCCTGTCCCTGCCTTCTCCCCATATCCCTTGATCCCTTTAGCCTCAAGAAATATATCCAACTCTTTCTTGAATATATTTAATGAACTGGCCTCCACCACCCTCTGTGGTAGAGAATTCCACAGGTTCACCATTCTCTGGGTGAAGAAATTCCTCCTCATTTCAGTCCTAAATGGCTTACCCCTTATCCTTAGACTATGACCCCTGGTTCTGGACTCCCCGGCCATCAGGAGCATCATTCCTGCATCTAGTCTGTCCAGGCCTGACAGAATTTTATAGGTTTCGATGAGATCCCCTCTCAATCTTCTAAACTCCAGTGAGTATAAGCCCAATCGACACAATCTCTCCTCATACGTCACAATATCTCCTCATACGTGGAAAATTGCCCAGAAATGTGCTGTCCACAAAAAACAGGACAAATCCAATCCGGCCAATTACCACCCCATCAGTCTACTCTCAATCATCAGCAAAGTGATGGAAGGTGTCATCGATAGCGCTATCAAGTGGCACTTACTCACCAATAACCTGCTCACTGATGCTCAGTTTGGGTTCCGCCAGGACCACTCGGCTACAGACCTCATTACAGCCTTGCTCCAAATATGGACAAAAGAGCTGAATTCCAGAGGTGAGGTGAAAGTGACTGGCCTTGAAATCAAGGCAGCATTTCACTGAGTGTGGCATCAAGGAGCCCGAGTAAAATTGAAGTCAATGTGAATCAGGGGTAAAACTCCCCACTACTGGAGTCATACCTAGCACAAAGGAAAATGGTTGTGGTTGTTGGAGGTCAATCACCTCAGCCCCAGGACATCGCTGCAGGAGTTCCTCAGGGCAGTATCCTCAGGCCCAACCATCTTCAGTTGTATCGTGAATGACCTTCCCTTCATCATAGGTTCAGAAGTGGGGACGTTTGTTGATGTTTGCACAGTGTTCAGTTCCACTCGCAACTCCTCAGATAATGAAGCAGTCCGTATTTGCATGCAGCAAGACCTGGACCACATTCAGGCTTGGGCTGATAAATGGCAAGTATCATTTGCACCACACAAGTGCTAGGCAATGACTATTTCCAACAAGAGAGAGCCTAACCACCGCTCCTTGACATTCAACAGTATTACCATCACTGAATCCCCTACCATCAACATCCTGGGGGTTACCATTGACCAGAAACTAAACTAGACCAAACGCATAAATACTGTGGCAACAAGAATAGGTAGGAGGTGGGGTATTCTGTGGTGAGTGTCTCACCTCCTGATTCCTGAAAGCCTTTCCACCAACTACAAGGCAATTTCAGGAGTCTGATAGAATACTCTCCATTTGCATGGATGTGTGCAGCACCAACAACACTCAAGAGGCTCAATATCACCCAGGACAAAGCAGCCCACTTAATTGGCACCCCATCTACCACCTTAAACATTCACTCTCTCCACCAACAGCACACAGTGGCAGCAGTGTGTACCATCTACAGGATGCAGTGCAGCAACTCGCCAAGGCTTCTTCGGCAGCACCTCCCAAATCCGCGACCTTTACCATCTAGGAGGACAAGGGCAGCAGGCACTTGGGAACACCATTACCTCCAAGTTCCCCTCCAAGTCACACACCATCCTGACTTGGAAATATATCGCCGTTCCTTCATCGTCGCTAGTTCAAAATCCTGGAACTCCCTTCCTAACAGCACTATGGGAGTACCTTCACCACATAGACTGCAGTGATTCAAGAAGGCAACTCATCACCACCTTCTCTAGGGAAATTAGGCATGGGCAATAAATGCTGGCTTTGCCAGAGACGCCCACATCCCATGAATGAATTAAAAAAAGTTCCACAATTATTCTGATTAGGATTACATAGGATATACGACACAGAAACAGGCCATTTGGCCCAACCAGTCCATGCCGGCATTTATGGTCCACTCGAGCCTCCTCCCGTCTTTCCTCATCTAAATCTATCAGCATAATCCTCTATTATGCTTGTCTAGCCTCCCCTTAAATGTATCTATACTTTTCACTTCAACCACTCCCTGTGGTAGCGAGTTCCACATGCTCACCACTCTTTGGTAAAGAAGTTTCTTCTCAATTCCCCATTGGATTTCTTGGTAACTATCTTATATTGATGGCCTCCAGTTATGCTCGTTCCCACAAGTGGAAACATTGGGGGAGAAATTCAGTTGGTTGCGCCACCCGTTAGCGCCTTAAGAGGGCGATAAGTGGGGCACGAGCCAGCTAGCGCCCGGGCGCAGCGAGACCTGCGCCTCTCGCGAAATTGAGCGGACATGTAGCGGCGGCGCTAAACCGCAACGCCCGCTCAGCTGCGCATGCAGATGCTGATGTCATTTCAGAGTGCAACGCCCTTGGGGCGCCCCCCTCCTTTCCGCCTGTCGCTCCCAACGACTGGTTGACTGGAACGGTTCCCAGTCGCTGTGGGGCTGGGGGGGCGCTATTTAAAGGGGGCTCTTCCTGGCTTCTTTGTGGTAGCCATTTTTGGACCACTCCTTCTGAGAGAGAGAGAGAGAGAGAGATTTGCAGAGAGACAAAGGGAGAGAGCTTTCTGCATTGAGTCAGCGCTCGCTGAGGTACTTTTGGCTTCTGACCAGAACTTTGTAGTTGATTTGCTTTTTCACCGGCATAACTTTGACTGGCCACATACTATGGGGGCTGCAATGGATGGGAATGTTGGGCTTCTCCATTACATTGAGAGGGCACAGAGACGCAGAGAGAGAGTGGCAATCATGGCCAGACAGAGGAGGGCCAACAGGCGTCGGCACACGAGACCTTACCGTCCCAGGGTTTTCCGCCAACAGTTCTCATACCTCAATATGTCTGATGAGCAGTGTTTTCGGAGGCTGCGATTCAGCAAGGAGGTGGTCACTGAGCTCTGCCACCTGCTTCAGACAGATCTGCAGCCTCAACTGAGGAGCAGGATGTCTCTGTCGGTGGCAGTGAAGGTAACAGTGGCTCTCAACTTCTATGCCACCAGCTCCTTTCAATCCGTGACTGGGTACATTGCCAATATCTCCCAGTTCGTGGTGCATTGCTGAATCCGTCAAGTCATGAATGCCCCCTTTAAAAGGAGACGTCAGTACATCTCCTTCCCCATGACCCCGGACAAGCAGCAAGAGCGCGCAATGGGCTTTGCAAGAATAGCAGGCTTCCCCATGGTCCAGGGCGCCATTGACTGCATGCATGTGGCTTTGCGGGCGTCACAAGAGATTGCTGAGGATTACTGCAACAGGAAGGGGTTCCATTCGTTGAACGTCCAGTTGGTCTGTGACCACAGACAGCTGATAGTCGCTGTCAATGCCCACTTTCCAGGCAGCAGCCACGATGCTGTCATCCTGCGCCAGACTTCTGTGGCAGACCTTTGAGGCCCCGGCTCACCCAGGAGGCTGGCTTCTCGGGGACAAGGGCTATCCTCTGTGCACCTGGCTGATGACCCCGCCCCGTGCGCCCAGCGCCCCTGCTGAAGAACGATACAATGAGAGCCATCAAGCGACCGGGTACATCACTGAGCACACAATCGGCGTGCTCAAGCAATGGTTCTGCTGTCTGGACCATTCCGGAGGAGCCCTTCAGTACTCACCTGAGCGAGTCTCCCATTTCGTTGTTGTGTGCTGCATGCTGCATAACCTGGCAATCCTCAGGACCCAGCCACTGCCACCAGACATTGGAGCACCAGCAGAGGAGGAGGAGGAGGAGGAGGAGCAGCAGCACCAAGACGGGAGGGAGGCACAAAGTGCAAGGGCCGTCCGTCAGCAGCTTATAGCAAGTCGCTTCTAGGCCCCCTCTGAGGGAATGGCTTCTGCCATTCAAAGAACGTGAATGGAACCGTGCCGCAACCCCTAAGCCGGTCAAGGCAACAAATAGTTCAAAGAGCAAACATGCACATTCTGAATAAAGACACTTCTTTATTTAACAAACTATGTGCCCTTCCCGCATGACGAAGTAACAGAGAGAAACCCCAAAAAAAGTCAGTCACATAACTGGCTCTCACAACCTGGAGACAATGACCAAGACGGTAACAAAATATGACCACGATCCTCGGCCTTCAATTAAACAATTAACAACATTTTGCCACACCTCCTACTTTTTGCCCTTCGAGGGTGATCTGCTTCGCTTGCGAGATTGTCCCCTTCCCACCCTGCAGCTCCTCCGCAATGGGACCCCAGTGGCTGCAGCAAGGCTGGGGGAAGGCTGCTGAGTGTCAGAAACTGAGACTGCAGATGCCCTTGAGGGACGGCCTGGACCAGCTCTGGGCCTGGAGGGCCCGGCTGCTGACTGCTCCAACTCTGCATGGGCGGCACCAGTCTGTCCTACAGGTGGTGGCAGCTGCAGTGGAGAAGTGACAATGCTGGCCGCAGGAATGCTGTCATCGTGAGAGAGGACAGCAACTCCCTGTTCGGCCGACACACTGGCACTCCCATGGGGCAGCACTGCAGCATGCGGAGCAATCTGCTGAAGCACAGATTGCTGGCCTGCTGCGGCACGATGAGGGCCCTGGCAAATCCTGCCCGATCCAGTGAGGGTGACAGCAGTCAGTGCTTGTGTGGCCTTAATCTGCATCTGCATGAAACCAGCCACTGACTGCATTGCAGCACTAAGCAATTGCGTGGCAGCCGTCTGTGCTGTGCCGAAGTCCTGGAGACTCCTTGCCTGTGCTGCGCCGAAGTCCTGGACACTCCTTGCCAGTGACCCAATGGATTCAGGCATCCTTGCCACTGCAGCCATGAGCTCAGTGTGCCTGTGCTCCGCCTGGGTGCTCATTTAAGCGAGGAGCCGCACCTCTTCTGCGCTCACTGTAGCAGGACTCGAGGCCAGACTCTCCCTCCGGGGAGAAGTGCCGCTGAGCTTCTCTACCCCCCCTCGCGTTGCTACAGCCTGCTGGGTCCTGGAGCTTCACCCTCATCAGACCATTCCCCCCCCCGCTCCCCTCCAGGGAAGACGAATCCCCATTATGGCCATGGGCTGCCTCGGCTGAGGGTGGCACTGATGGTCCGGCTTCCTCCTCCTCGTCGCCTTCAGAATCACCCACCGTGGCAGCTTGAGGGCCCGCCTCCTCACCTGGCAAATCAGCATTTGAAAGCAGGGAGGTACAAGAGTGGCTTTAGCGTGAGGACAGGGTGGCAGCAAGGGAGGCATGAGTGCTGCAATGCACTGATTTGGCTCAAAGGTGGCAAAGGACGCTGGCGTGAGGAACAAGTGGAAGGAGAGAGGTCAAAAAGTGATGACCTTACCATTGCTGTCCATAACGGGGTCATCATCTCCAGTGGCGATGGGGCCAATCATCTGGCCTGCCATAATCCACTGGACTCGCTGCTCCAGATCGGTCAGGGCTTGAAGGGGAGGCCGACCTCCCCTGGTCCATTGCTGCTGCCTCCTGTTATGCGCCAGCTTGCCCTGCAAGAGAAAGGACAAGCTCTGAGTACAGTGTGCAGCCCTGATCTTGGCTGCAATGCCTCCCATGGTCGAATAGCCCTTACAGTGTGCAGCCCTGATCTTGGCTGCAATGCCTCCCATGGTCGAATAGCCCAGTGTGCAGCCCTGATCTTGGCTGCAATGCCTCCCATGGTCGAATAGCCCTTACAGTGTGTAAAGTGCTGAAAGTGCGTGTGAGTTTCCTGAAAGGGCCATAGGTGCTGGATGAGGGCTGGGCATTGGGGCTTTCAGGACCCTTTGGCCATAAAGTGAGGTCGACATGCAGGGATGAAGAGGATTCTGAAAAGGGCACTCACCCTGATGACCCGAGTGAGGTCATTGAACTTCTTCCTGCATTGCACAGGGGTCCTAGGCACCATGCTGCTGGAGGTCACTCTGTGAGCCACCTCCCTCCAAGCTTTTCGATATTCACTGGGCAGCAGCCTCCTGCCACTGTCCGGGTACAGGAGAGATCGCCTGCGCTCCACCGCGCCAACCAGAACCTCCAAGGCCCCCTTGCTGAACCGCTGCGCTCACTCCCTGGCCCTCTCCATGGTCCTTGGCTTAAGGATGTGGCAACAGGTCTGTCCAGGCCGAGATTCAGGGCTCCGAAGCGCAGGGTGTGGCTGCAATTCCAGATCGACCCACCCCTTTAAGAGCTGACCGGCGCCAGCGTGTCTGTGTCCAATCGCTAACTGGTCGCACCTGCGCTGCGCCCGCCCTCGGAGGTAGCGCCTCGCTCCACCAGCTTAGCGCCTTAAGACAGTCGTGCAGCGCCTGTTTTAGCGCTCCAAGCACCTCCTGGGGCGAAGCAGGCCAATTTACCAGTAGGTGGCAATAATTTGCGCCGGGTGCAAAATGTCGCTCCCGGCCGATACTTACGCCCCAAACGGGGCGATACCGAATTTCTCCCCCATTCTCTCTGTATCCACTCTATCAAAACCTTGCATAATTTTAAAGACCTCTATTAGGTCACCCATCAGCCTTCTTTTTTCAAGAGAAAAGAAACCCAGCCTGTTCATCCTTTCCTGATATGTATACCCTTGTATTTCTGGTATCATCCTTGTTAATCTTCTCTGCACCCTCTCCAGTGCCTCTATATCCTTTTAATAATATGGCGATCAGAACTGTACACAATACTCTAAGTGTGGTCTAACCAATGTTCGATACAGGTTTAGCATAAGTTCCCTACTTTTCAAATCTATACCTCTAGAAATAAACCCCAGTGCTTGGTTTGCTTTTTTTCATGGCCTTGCTAGCCTGTGTCGCAACTTTTAGTGATTTGTGTATTTGTACTCCGAGATCCCTTTGTTCCTCTACCCCACCTGGACTTGCACCCTCCAAGTAATAAGTGACCTCCCTATTCTTCCTACCAAAATGTAATACCTCACATTTATTTGTGTTGAACTTCATTTGCCAATTATATGCCCATTCTGCAAGTTTATTAATGTCCTTCAGTAATTTATTGCAGTCCTCCTCAGTATGGACTACTCGCCCCAATTTGGTGTCATCCGCAAATTTAGAAATTGTGTTTTTGATTCCAAAGTCTAAATCGTTAATGTAAATTGTGAACAACAGTGGTCCCAGCACTGATCCTTGTGGAACACCAATACCCACCTTCTGCCACTGTGAATAGCTATCTTTTACCCCTACTCCGCTTTCTGCCTTGAAGCCAGCCAGCTATCCATTCTGCTACTTGTTCCCTGACCTTGTTCATCAGTCTATTATGGGGTAACTTATCGAAGGCCTTTTGAAAATCTAGATAAATTGCATCTACTGCATTACCATTGTCTACTTTCACTGTTACCTCTTCAAAAAATTCAATGAGGTTGGTCAAGCAAGACTTTCCCTTTTGAAATCCATGCTGACTATTCATTACTATTTTTGGTTTCTAGATGTTCTTCTGTTTTCTCCTTTAGTAGGGATTCCATTATTTTTCCTACCACCGATATTAAGCTGACTGGTCTATAATTCCCTGGACATGTTCTATCCCCCTTTCTAAATATAGGTATTACGTTAGCTATTCACCAGTCCTCTGGCACTACACCTTTTTCTAACAAATTATTAATATGTGTATTAATGCATCTGCTATCTCTTCCCTAGATTCTTTTAAAATGCGTGGATGCAATCCATCCGGACCAGGGGTTTTATCCTCTTTGAGTTTGATTAGATTATTTAATATATCCCCTCTTTTTATTTAAAATGCACTTATCTCATTATTAATCTCATCATCCAATGTCATGTCCACCTGTTCTATCTCCCTGGTAAATACTGAACCAAAATAATGATTTAATATTTCTGCCATCTCTCTATCGTTACCTGTGGTATTATCCTGTCTATCCCTTAATGGCCCTATTCCTATCCCAACCTTCCTTTTTTTATCGATGTGCCTGTAAAATATTTTACTATTTTGTTTTATGTTCCTTGATAATTTAATTTCATAGTTCCTCTGTGCCTTCCCAATTGTTTTTTTGACTTCTGTCCTAATCTCTTCATATTCTCCCTTATTATGCACTCCCCTGCTGTCTTTATACTTAATGTATGCTTTTTTTCCTTACCCTCAATTGCTCCCCTATGGCTTTATTCATCCATGGAGTCTCATTAGTGTTTAGTTTGTTCTTTCTTTTTAGCAAAATATATTGTTCCTGAACTCTGTTGAACACCATTTTAAATGTTTCCCATTGCTGTTCTACATCGTTGTTTGCTAATATTGTTGCCCATTTTATTTTCCCAAGTTCCATTCTCAACCCCTCAAATATCAGCTTTTCTCCAATCTATTACCTTGGTTTTTGTCATACTTATGCCCTTCTCAATTATAATCTTAAAGCGTATTATATTATGGTCACTATTGCCTAGATGTTCCCCTACTTTTACTTCTCTTATTTGCTCTGGTTCATTCCCCATTACTAGATCCAATAGTGAATCCTCCCTTGTTGGGCTTTTTACATATTGGGTTAGAAAGGAGTCCTGTACACATTGTAGGAACTCTAATTCACTTATCCCCTTTACCTACCTCTTCTGTCCAATTAATATAAGGGTAGTTGAAATCCCCCATGATTATTATTCTATGTTTTTTACTTAGTTCCCTAATTTGTCTGCATATTTCTTCCTCCACCTCCCTTCCACTATTAGGTAGTCTGTAGACTATGCCTATTAGTGTGATTGATCCTTTATTATCTTTTATCTCTATCCATATGGATTCTATTTTTGTCTTGCTGATAGCTGCATCACTTTTTTCTACTGCCATTATGTTATCCCTAATAAGTACAGCTACTCCACCTTCTGTTTTTCCCACTCTATCTTTAGCATGGAGTCATGTCTTGCTCAGTACCACTGAGCTCACATAACAGAAAAAGTTAACAATGATTGACAAAAATGTTTGAGAACCTAGCAGAACCCCCCACCTAACCAAATACTCGCCTTGATTTTCCAATTATAGGCCATTATGCACTATTATCATAAAATACCTTTAAAAATATGCACACAATACCATGGAGCTACATTGTTATACCACACTAGAGAAATCCCATTAGGCTTTGGCATAAATAGTTGGAAATTTCATCTTCAAGAGAATAAAAAGCAAAAGAATATTGCTGTTCAGTTAATAAACAAATATCAACACAAAAATGCCAATAGGAACCAGAGAAATAATAATATTTCCCTTTAGCAATGGCTGGGTTCTCATTAGGTGCTCTTTTTTACACTGGAAATGCAAATGTCTGTGCTAGTAAATTATTAAACAGCACTGCTCTACATCTCTCAGTTTTGCACAGCAAACATAAGGAACCTAATACAGTAACACAAAGATATCCGAATGTGTTTTGGTACTGTGTCGTTTGACATTACCAGAGACAGCCATCAAGCAGCTCCATTTCTGCAATGAAACCAATAAAGTTTCACAGCTTTTTTATTGTAATCAACAGCCAAATTGATCTGACACTTCATCCGTACAGAAGGGCCCCTGAGGGAAAGTGAAGTCATCAAAAAATAATGAGCCTGTTCCACCCAGCTTCCACTAAGGCAAGGTGCAGAGAGCCTTTTTCAAATGGGGGGCTGCTCGGCATTTTAAATGATTGGTCATAGAGAGCTGCAAGCAAATTGCTTTGACAAGGCTGTTACTGTTGTAAAGTTGAAAGGTTTTTGCCACTAGGTCAGTGGCTGCCAATCAAGTGGATAGAAAGGCTGCTCAGTGAGCCAGTGATTTCTACCTATGCTGTAATTATCCCTGACTATTCCTGTATCTCAGCAACTCCTCTGATTAAACCTGCCTTCTTTAAATCTCTTTCAGTCTGCGATTCAAACACTAATTAGTTCCTACTCTCTGCAGAGATGTCAGGCACTCACTCAATTTATCTCTATTTCAGTGCACTCAGAGTGACTACCCCGGTTATCAAAATTTAATCATGCCTGCAAAAATGTTGAAAAGTGGTAATTAGAGGCAAAAGGCCACAGGATACAATATTCATTTTTCTCTATCTTGTAGTCATCCAGCTGGCATCTATAATGGATATCCTGGGGGCTGTGCGAACACATTGATTTATGCAACCTCACTCTTGCTATCACTGTGGTGCATCGGGCTGCTTTAAAGAACAGGTTTTAACAAGGTCTGAGGTGGGAGGACATTAATCATGGTAGCATTGTCTGTTAAAAGGGCGCCGTGTATCCAGGAATACCCCCTACAGGAGGGTAGTTAGACTTTTACCACTTTCACAGACAAAGGGATAGATGGTTATTGATTAAACCTCCCCCCGTCGACCTGCCTCCACTCTCACCTCCCTCCATGATGAGTTTGAATTATCATGCCAGCATCGTGAAAGCCACAGTAACCTTTTTTAATGCTGTGTAGGTCTTTAGAGGCTGATTTTATGCCCATCAGATTGGTACTGGAAAAGGTACTGTTCAGATAATCAAGCCTCGTTAAACTTTTGTGCTCAGTTCCATGACACACAAGGGATGATGGCTTGCTTTGTGGTGGTAGTGTAGTGATTTCAAATGCTCCATTTGCACTGCTGTATCGTCATCCATCCGAGCACTCAAATCTAAAAATCAATCTGCGTGAGGAGTTTTATTGGTATTCATTTGGGACAAGGGGTTATAGACAGCTCACCTGGAGAAAAAAAAGAAAAAATGAAAAAATTGTGTTCAGTTCATGCAATTCTGAACAACAAACTTCCAGGTAGCCAGACCTTACATAGGAACATTGGCACTAGCCTATTCACCTGGCTTGTTTTCATTTGAAGGAAGCCAGTTTCTAAGTGATAGACAAGGACATAAAAGCAGAAAAATAAGAGGGTAGGGAACAATTAAAAATAGCGATTACTCTGTTGGTTTAAACCTGGTTTGCACAAAGTCACCTTATATTTGGAGACTAATTTATCAGTTCATGTCTGGGCTGTCTATATTTTAGAACACAAAGAATGTAATATTCCTCATGCAATGAGGATAGAACTTTGAATTTTATGTTTAGGGATGATCCCTACTTGAGGTGATATGACATATGCTATGTCTCCTCTATCTACAACTCCCTCCACACACACACTTGCCAAGGTCAAGCTACTAATTGCCAATAATGAGATTCTGTAAGGAAAACAGTGAAATAAATTTATATAAATAGCATTGATTCTATGGTTTATAATCAGACATGCCGAAGCAGTTTACATTTTTTTTCTCCATAAAATCACTGGAAATAAGTGAAATTCCACAGATATATATCAATTCTCAGCTCCGCCCTTGATGGTGGGTTGTGTAGGGGGTATTGTATTCTTCATATTTTAAAATATGGGCAACCCAGACATGAAGTGATAAATTAGTCTCTGAATTGACAGTAGTTTTGTACAAACTGAATTTAAACAGACAGAATTCAGTTCCTCTAGAGCCTTTAA
Organism: Somniosus microcephalus; assembly: GCF_052327205.1. NCBI lineage: Eukaryota > Metazoa > Chordata > Chondrichthyes > Squaliformes > Somniosidae > Somniosus > Somniosus microcephalus. Next base: position 132,639,057 of record NC_140987.1, read on the forward strand.
CAGTAAAAAGCCACTTTTTCCTCCACTGGATTTGAATCCTGCTTTCCTATGTTATCTAGTTAAACCTAACTTAGCTGCCCAGAATCTTTCTCAACAAAACAAGTATTGATCAATAGACTAGATTAAAACAAATGGAAGGATTTAGTTTTTGAAAGTTGAGTGTATTGTATAGAATTGAACAGAATTGTACAGTATTATTATTTTCACTGGAACACTGAAGATAAAAATATCAACTGTTCCATACAGAAAGTCCTCCAGCAACTAATCAGAAATGACAATGTCAAATATTATTTGACAATTTTTGTACATAAGAACATAAGAGAGAGGAGCAAGAGTAGGCCATGCGGCCCCTCGAGCCTGCTCTGCCATTCAATAAGATCATGGCTGATCTTCGACCTTAACTCCACTTTCCCGCCCGATCCCCATATCCCTTGATTCCCTTAGAGCCCAAAACTCTATCGATCTCAGCCTTGAATATAATTCATGACTGAGCATCCACAGCCCTCTGGGGTAGAGAATTCCCAACCGTCTGAGTGAAGAAATTTCTCCTCATCGCAGTCCTAAATGGCCGACCCCAAATCCTGAGAATGTGACCCATAGTTCTAGACACTCCAGCCAGGGGTAACAACCTCTCAGCATCTACCCTGTCAAGCCCTCGCAGAATCTTATATGTTTCAATGAGATCACCTCCCATTCTTCTAAACTCCAGAGAGTATAGGCCCAATCTACTCAATCTCTCATCATTGGACAATTCTCTCATCCCAGGAATCAATCTAGTGAACCTTTGTTGCAACCCCCCTAAGGCAAGTATATCCTTCCTTAAGTACGGAGACCAAAACTGCACACAGTACTCCAGGTGTGGTCTCACCAAAGCCCTGTACAATTGTAGCAAGACGTCCATAGTCTTGTACACCAACCCCCTTGTAATAAAGGTCAACATACCATTTGCCTTCTTAGTTGCTTGCTGTGCCTGCATGTTAACTTAGAGTTTTGTGTACAAGCACACCCAATCCCTCTGAACACCAACATTTAATAGTTTCTCACCATTTCTAAAATATTCTTTTTTTTTTAAGTCTTCCTAACAAAGTGTCAGCTATGGCTCAGTTGGTAGCACCCTTGCCTCTAAGATCAGAAGGTTGTGAGTTCAAGTCCCAACTCCAGAGATTTGAGCACAAAAATCTACGCTTACACTCCAGTGCAATACTGAGGAAATGCTGCACTGTTGGAGGTGCTGTCTTTCGGATGCGACGTTAAACCAAGGCCCCATCTGCTCTCTTGGGTGGAAGTAAAAGATCCCATTGCACTATTTTGAAGAAGAGCACGGGAATTATCCCCAGAGTCCTGGCCAATATTTACCACTCCATCAACATCACTCAAACAGATTATCTGGTCATTATCACATTGCTGTTTGTGGGAGCTTGCTATGTGCAAATTGTCTGTTGCATTTCTTACATTAAAACAGTGACTACACTTCAAAAGTACTTCATTTCCCCACATTTTGCTCCATCTGCCACCTTCTTGCCCACTCATGTAACCTGCCTATATCCCTTTACAGACTCTTTGGCTGGGAAATTGGAGCCGTTTGTGCCTGCCGTTAGGGCCGGTTTGGAAGAAAAAATGGCGGCTATTTCATTTCCATTGCAGAACGTGGCAGCCGTCATTTTGGGCAGGTCGGCAGTGCTGCCGTTGCCTGTGCTTGCTTCACACATTTAAATAATCCAGATCGTGATGTCAATTGTGCAACGCTGAATGGATGCATGATCTGGGATATTGGACGTCGCCGCTCTTAATAACACCCTCTAAAAAACCACACACAGCACAACATGCATGCAGCAGTACAACAGAGCCACTGCCAGTGCTTCCTAAAGGGACACACACAACTTTCAGGTAAGTTTAGAGTTTTGATTTTGGACTGGTTTCTTTACATTGTATTACGGTAGTGGCTTGGTGCAATACATTAAAAAAGTTGCTAAAGTGTGCAGGGAGTGCTGTTGGACGTTTGCAAGGCTTTGGTTCTTAAACAAAGGCCTCTGAGAACAACCCTTGCTCCCAGTCCTGGGGGCTCTAGTTGCAGTCCCCCTTGGGCTGCAGCATGACATGGAGATGGAGCAGAGGCAGCAAAGAGGACAATCTGCTTGCAGAGGGAGGAGGAGGAAAAGGAGGAGGAGGAAGAGGAAAAAGCAGAAGAGGAGAAAGCAGAAGAGGAAAAAGCAAAAGAGGAGGAAGCGGAAGGAAGGAGGCAACCTAGACAACCCTTTTCTGGCCGGGATTTCAACATTTGACCCACACCTTACCTTTCCTTTATTAGTGACAGTGTCTTCTTGGCCACAATGCTGAAAAAAAAGCCACCACAAAGCAAACTTTCCAATCCAATTTTATCCATATATGCATCCAATATTGCATCAAAAAATCAACTAATCACCCTTGTGCATTCACTTAGTGGCTGTCTTGCATGTGCTTTGCCTTTCCTAGTGGTCCTATGCAGTGCTACTCCAATGGCTGCAGCATGGCTGGTGGAAGGTTGCTGACTTTCAGTGGGGGGGACTGCAGATCGCCTTGCAGGGTGACCTTGAGGAGCTGGTGGCTGGGATTGTGAAATAGAGTGATGGTGTTTCTTCTTCTTCTTCACGCTCCCCTCCCTGGCTGGGTGGGCTGGACTTCTTGGGTGCCTGAAATGAGGAAGGCACAAGGCTAGGGTTGTGGTGAGGGGAGGGGGTAAAGCAAGAGGTGTATGCTTACACCATGTGCAGCTTGTAAATCAGAAGATATTGTGGGATGGTCTGGTCCCACATTCTTCTTTCTGGAGGGCCTCCTGCCCCCCTGTGGGTAGAGGACGTCTCTTCCAGTGATGAACCCCTGCATAAAGCTCGAATGCTGTGTCCAAGACCCTGAGCGACCTTTCCTTGAACTGTTGAGCCATTTGTGGTATTGTTGAAGCACTTTTACCATTTTTGATCAGCAGAAGGCATAGAAACATAGAAGATAGGAGCAGGAGTAGGCCATTCGGCCCCTTGAGCCTGTTCTGCCATTCAATGAGATCATGACTGATCATCCAAATTCAGTACCCTGTCCCTGCTTCCTCCCCATATCCCTTGATCCCTTTAGCCTTAAGAAATATACCTAACTCCTTCTTGAATATATTTAATGAATTGGCCTCAACTGCCTTCTGTGGCAGAGAATTCCACAGGTTCACCACTCTCCGGGTGAAGAAATTCCTCCTCATCTCAGTCCTAAGTGGCTTACCCCTTATCCTTAGACTGTGACCCCTGGTTCTGGACTCCCCCTCCATTGGGAACATCCTTCCTGCATCTAGTCTGTCTAGTCCTGTTAGAATTTTATAAGTTTCAATGAGATCCCCTCTCATTCTTCTAAACTCTAGCAAATATAAGCCTAATCGACCCAATCTCTCCTCATACGTCATTCCTGCCATCCCAGGTATCAGTCTGGTGAATCTTCGCTGCACTCTCTCCATGGCAAGAATATCCTTCCTCAGATAAGGTGACCAAAACTGCACACAATACTCAAGGGGTGGTCTCACCAGGGCCCTGTACAACTGCAGCAAGACATCCTTGCTCCTGTACTCGAATCCTCTTGCTATGAAGGCCATCATACCATTTGCCTTCTTAACTGCCTGCTGCACCTGCATGCGACTGGTGCACAAGGACACCCTGGTCTCGTTGCACTTCCCCTTTTCCCAATATATTGCCGTTCAGATAATAATCTGTCTTCCTGTTTTTGACACCAAAGTGGATAACCTCGCATTTATCCACATTATACTGCATTTGCCATGCATCTGCCCAATCACCCAACCTGTCCAAATCATACTGGGGTTTCTCTGCATCCCCCTCACAGCACACACGCCCACCCAGCTTTGTGTTGTCTGCAAACTTGGAGATATTACACTTAGTTCCCTCGTCGAGATCATTTATATATATTGTGAATAGCTGGGGTCCTAGCACCGATCCCTGCGGTACCCTACTAGTCACTGCCTGCCACTCAGAAAAAGACCCGTTTATTCCAACTCTTTGCTTCCTGTCTGCCAACCAGTTCTCTATCCAAGACAGTACCTTACCCCCAATCCTGTGTGCTTTAACTTTGCACGCTAATCTCTTATGCGGGACCTTATCGAAAGCCTTCTGAAAGTCCAAATACATCACATCCACTGGTTCTCCTTTATCTATTCTACCAGTTACAATCTCAAAAAGTTCCAGTAGATTAGCCAAGCATAATTTACCTTTTGTAAATCCATGTTGACTTTGTCCGATCCTATCACTGTTTTCCAAGTGCTCTGCTATTACATCTTTTATAATGGGCTCTAGCATTTCCCCCACTACCAATGTCAGACTTACCGGTCTATAATTCCCCATTTTCTCTCTACCACCTTTTTTAAATAGCAGCTCACCTTTAAGAGGTGCAGACTTCCTAGTGCTGAAACATTTTTATTTTTTGTCAGCAGCAGTAGGCAGCTCCCTTTAGGGGGTGTAGACTGCCTAGTGCTGAAGCACTTTTTAAAAATTTTATTCGCAGAAGGCAGCTCAGCTTTAAGAGCTGCAGAGCGCCTTTAAGAGGACGACCCCCTGCTGAGCGCCCAGCCTGTCAGCAGCGCATTCAGCATTAGGCTGTGAGCTACAATCATGATAATTAGCAGGCAGCACGAAGTTGACATGCTGCCTGCTCTTTTTGAATGGGCATGGGCATATCTTGCATCGAGGTGCCTGTGCAGATTTTCTTGCGCTATCAAATTTCTAGGCCTTTGTGTCCTCCTCACTGCTTACTTTTCCACCTAGCTTTGTATCGTCAGCAAACTTGGATACATTACACTTGGTCCCTTCACCTAAGTCATTAATATAGATTGTAAATAGCTGAAGCCCAAGTACTGATCCTTGAGGCACCCCACAAGTTACAGCCTGCCAACCTGAAAATGACACGTTTATTCCTACTCTGCTTTCTGTCCTTTAACCAATCCTCTATCCATGCTAATATATTACCCCCAACCCTATGAACCCTTATCTTGCACAACAACCTTTCATGTGGCACCTTATCAAATGCCTTTTGGAAATCCAAATATACTACATCAACTGGTTCCCCTTGATCTACCCTGCTAGTTACATCCTCAAAAAACTCTAATAGATTCATCAAACATGATTTCCCTTTCATAAAACCATGTTGACTCTGCCTAATCATATTATGATTTTCTAAGTACCCTGTTACCACTTCTTTAATAATGAATTCCAGCATTTTCCTGATGATTGATGTCAGGCTAACTGGGCTGTAGTTCCCTGCTTTCTCTCTCCTTCCTTTCCTGAATAGCAGTGTTACATTTGTAATCTTCCAATCTGCTGGGGCCATTCTAGAATCTATGGAATTTTGGAAGATCACAACCAATGCATCCACTATCTCTGCAGCCACCTCTTTTAGAACCGTAGGATGTAGGCCATCAGGTCCATCCAGGGTATTTGTTGGCTTTTAGGGCCATTAATTTCTCCAATTGCAAGAAGATTTACAAGGCTACAGCAATTTTAAGCTATCTTTAAACTACTGGTTAAGCTTGTTTTAAAAAATTTTAAGGAAAAAATCTCCAATGAATAAAATGTCACCACAATCACTTACTAGGCTGAAATAGTATCAATATTTCCAATAAACCTGTAAACGTATGATAATTATTATTAACCATTCAGTTTACTGATGTTGAGCTCCTATAATCACCAGTGATTCTTCAGTGGAAACCAGAGAAAACACTTTGTTACAAGATTTGTTGAATATAGAATTTTTAGGAAAAGATACAATCACCCACCCTATCTACCAACTCTTCTGATCATACCCTTTAATTGTCTGTAACTCCACAAACACTTTTACTCAGTCCCATTGATACTGTCCATTTCAGTGTTCTTGACATTTTTTTGGCCTCACTTTTTTACATCTAACTTCCTAATGTTTAAACTTGTGTCTCCTGGTACATAGAAGTTACAACATGGAAACAGACCATTTAGCCCAACCAGTCCATATTGTTGTTTATCCACTGCATGAACAGAAATCTTAATTCCATGTTCTCACATTGTTCCCTTTATCACCCTTTCTTTCAACCACCAATCTAACCTATTCTTAAATATTGATAATTCTCTGCTTCAATCACCAACTCTAGCAGTGCGTTCCACAGCCTCATGACTCTCGGTGTAAAAAACAATTTATCAGCTGGTACAGTAACCAGATGATGTGCTTTAAACACACACCGCTCAATGACATTTTAAATGCACTAAACAATAACCAGAACTGGTTTCTCCTGCTCTCTGTCCTAAAACTCTTACATTCAATCTTATATCTATGCCCTCAATCACTGGGAACTGTTTGTTTCAATGGTAGCTTGCTAAAATATAATTAGACGTTACCTAGCAGCATTCTATCACTGACTTGAGAAGGTATATTACTCTTGAACCTTTGAAATAACAAACATCCTTTCTCAACCTGAAGCTGAAAGACTGCAGTTATACTGGCAATTCCCCATCAACACAAAGCAGTTTTGAGTGTGCATTAATGTGAAAGTGGGAATATAAGTTGACTCTTGTGCACTTTGAAACCAAACAATATGAGCCTCCCTCCACAAGGCCTCTCACACTGCTTTGTACTGCGTGAGGTATAACTCCAGGTTTAAAAAGCACTCAGCCAGTCTGTTGGATCTCTTGAAAACTTTCTAAACTTAATACCCCTCAAACCTCCTGAGATATAATGGGCTTCTCAATGTAAATCAGACACTGATTAAAAACTGCTTTGCTCTATATGTGGATTTTTTTCTACTGCATTTCAATGGCACTGAATTCCTGTTTGGACGAGACTGCTGTTATTTTTCTGCTGCAGTTCACTCCAGTAACCAAAAATGCTTTTATAGACTTTTGTGGTATCTGTGTCAATTGCCTAATTTTTTTCTTTTTTTAATCTATAGCACTGCAGTGCAATCACAGGTTCCTCTTCCCAAAAGCAATGTATAATTACTGTATTGTGGATCAATATTGATAATAGAAATGATAAGAGTAAAGATTTTTTGTTGAAAAGTCCTACTTCTTCTGAAGAGGACTGAACTGCTCTATAGACGTAAAGCAGTCCAGCGAATGTGAGCTATACAATTAGACAGGCTGTGTTTGATCAGATTGAACGCCAGTGGCCAAAGCCTTGATTTTACAGTCTGCTTTAAATGCCTTTCTACCTTTCTCAATCTGTGTAATGTAATTATCAACCATTCAAACTTTAGAAAAAGATGATAACAATCATTTTGATTGTGCTATTTTATTCCTTTTGCGTGTTAATCCTCTTTTTTGAATGTTCTTATTATTTTCAATACCTAATCATACCTGGGGTGAGATTCTGAAATGTGTCTGATTATTCTTTGGTCATCAATCATGATTCAAGTCATTAACAACAATCATTTTTGCCCCGACCTCATTCTGAGAACTATTCTTTAAATTTCTGGTCCTGATACAACTAGAATTCTCTTGCGCTTAGGTATCATGAGCATTGTTAGGGCTGTACATTTTTCAGGGATATGTGGAACACTTCTATAAAATACATTGGGCCTCCTTGACTTCTCAAAGCTTCATGGACTCTGAAAAAATGAACTTTGTGTAAAATGAGTAGCTTTAGCGCTAGAAGTAAATAAAGAAATGCCAAAAAATAAACTTAACACATTGTAAATATGTTTTATGAACTGGAAAACCTAAAAGTATTACAAGATAACAACAGAATATGAAGTACTAAATTACCAGAGGGTTTTCTCAGAATATCAACCTATTAAACCTATTACTAAGACAAGTTATATTACAATGCATTGTTACATATAGTGCAACACCATAGCTATGGTTTCTTGACTATTGTGATACAATTTTGTTTTCACAAGACGATCTCTGAGCACCACCAATTAACTGCTGTGCCATGTGACAATCATTGCACCAATCACCAATTAGCAATTGAAACTCATTCCAAATGAATGGCAAAAGCTAAAAGACAACCATCCATCATACACGATAGCAAAATACTGCAGATGCTGGAAATCTGAAATAACAACAGAAAATGCTGGAAAAACTCAGCAGGCCAGGCAACATCCGTGGAGAGAAAAATAGAGTCAACATTTCAGGTCGAAAGCCTTTGTCTTGACAAAGGGTTTCGACCTGAAACGTTGACTCTATTTCTCTCTCCATCCATCATACAGCTTGTTTCTATATATGTTTGGACATATTAAAGAAAGTTACCTTAAAAATTCAGAAAGTATAGTGAGTGATTTTATCATGTGACAGCATTGCTCAGTGATAGCGTTCTGGCCTCTGAGTCAGAAGGGTTGAGGGTTCAAGCTTCATTATAGAGCTTGAGTGCAGACCCTAGACTGACAGTGCTGCAATGTTAGAGGTGCTGTCTTTTGGACAAGACGCTAAATCAAGACCACATCTGTCTTTTAGGGTGAACATAGAAGATCCCGTGGCACTATTCAAGGAAGTGCAAAGGAGTCTTTCTGGTGTTGTGGCCAACATTTATCCCTCAACCAACACCACCAAAACAGATTAACTGGTCACTCATCTGATTGCAGTTTGTTGGATCTTGTGTGCAAATTGACTGCTGCATTTGTCTACGTAAGAACAGTGACTACACTTCAAAGAAAGTAATTATATGGCTGTGAATTGCTTTCGGACATCATGAAAAGCATTATATATATATATGCAAGTTTTTTTTCATGTGGCACACTGAAACCCACTGGTCAGAATGCTGAGCCCCCAACAATGACTTTAATTGATATTACATAGGAACTGCATAACACACTGATGACAACATAAAAATGTACTGTAGGGCAGAATTCACAACATCATCAGAAGAGATTTTCAAAGATATCATCAATGGATTCACAAAAAGGCATCCACAAAGTGACCGAAAACCTCAATGGATGTCCCACCCTGAGCAAGCTAAGGCACCCTTCTCCCCCTGCTGAATAAATGTTTGGCTCCCTCCACTGAATAAGTTTCTGGTCGCCTGTCACTTTAATTCTCAGCTTCACTCCCACTCTGATCTCTCTGTCCTCGGCCTCTTGCACTGTTCCAATGAAGCTCAACGTAAGCTCGAGGAACAGCACCTCATCTTTTGATTAGGCACTTTACAGCCTTCTGGACTCAACATTGAGTTCAAAAATTTCAGACTATAACCCCTGCCCCCATTGTTATGATTTTGCCATCCCCATTTGCAACATTTAATCTCTCCTGCCTCCTACCCGAGCACAGGATGCTCCTTCCTCCCCTCCCTCTTTCCCTGCCCCTGCACCTGCTTAAAATCTGTTACATCTCCAGCCTTTTTCAGTCCTGATGAAGGGTCCCAGACTGGAAATGTTAAATCTGTTTCTCTCTCCATGGATGCTGCCTGGCCTGCTGAGTGCTTCCAGCATTTTCTGTTGTTATTTCAGATTTCCAGCATCCACTGTATTTTGCTATTGAATAAGTTTTTAACTCTGTCCCAACCACTGCACTCCCCCCACCCCCCCATGCCCACCGCCTCAAGCAAAATTCCAAGAATTTTCCCCCATCCGATACCCACTGAGCAGGAACAGAGGGCCCATACCATCGCCCTGCCCACCTGCCCAGTGAACAGGAAGTCATGGTTTTCATTCAACCACCACCCCCGACCCACGCTCCCCCTCCCCACCCACCCAGCCTCTACTGGCTCAAATTCCCATTCAGTCACCTCTGGCAGGATCTTCCCTACCAACCAGCCCCTCCTCTCCGCTGGCTACAATTCCCCCCCATGCCACTTCATTTCCCCTTTTACAGTAACCCTCTCCCCATAACTGCATTTTTCACCCACAGCAGCTGCCCCTTCCCCCCTCCCTCCAATCTGGCACTCCCACTTGGCTAGTCAATACCTCAATCCTTCTAGTCCCGATGATTTGCATTCTCCTTCCACAGCATTCGCCCTCAAACTGCTGGCTGAACCTTTTAGTTACTGGCACCTCCACCTCTCGCATGGAGAGGTGTTCCTAGACAGGAACGCATTTCAAAGACCAGCACTCCCTCGCCCTATTCCCATCCTCCTCCCCTCTCCCATTTCTCCTCCTCTCCCCATGCCCTCCTGGTCTCCCTCCTCACTCATCCCTTCCTCCAACTTTCCCCCCCACTTTCCTCTGCCCTTTCCCTACACCCCTCTCCCCTTCCACCTCCACCTTCTCAATTTCCTTCTCCTTACGTCCTTCTATTCCACCTGCCTTCCAGCTCTTCCTCCCTCCTTCCCTCCTCCTCCCCTCCATCCTTTTTCCACCCTCCCTCCTCCATTCTCCCTCCTCTCCCTTCCCCTCCACCCTCCTCCTTCTTTTCCCGCACCCCCTTCCTTCTCCCTCCCTAGCTTCCCCTCAACCCCCTTCCCCTCCCCACATTCATTCCATTATCCCCCACTTTCTAACCCTGCTTGATTTGAACGTCTTGATTGGTGTGCAATGCCTTTGGAGATTGACTAATGTATATAAAACATTCAGAAACATCAACAACTCGAGCTGGACAACAGATAGGGGAACTAATAGCCGTCAACTGTTTAACCAAAATGACAACTAAAAGTTGTAACTTCATCAGTAATCAAAAGTAGAGAACCAGCAACAAGAAACACATAAAAACTAATAACTCAACATCAATAAAAGCTAAAGAGCCAAGAACAGGAGCTGAGAAACCTATATAGCAACATGAACATAGAGAACTAACAATAACCGAGAACCAGCCTTGTGACTCATTGCTCTGTTCACAAATAAATCTGCCAGAAATAAATACAACCTCCCTTTTAGAGGTGCATTCACAATTCAAATAGACCTTTAGAGGCCCATCGGCATTCCCATCTGGAAAGTGGGTGAGCTGCCCATTCCCAATGCAATCGGGTGGGCAGCTCAACAATCAGATGCAAAGAAGGCCCAGGAGTTACAAAAGCCCGGGCTTCAAACTTAGGAACATAGCCGGAATTTTGCCTGCGCTCAGCGAACGGGATGGGTGGTGGGTCAGCTGTTAAATTGAAAATGATTGACAGCAGGTCAGGAAGCCGCTGTCAAAACGCGCACACTGGGCTTTCCCGATGTCGGGTCTGCTAGCCCTGAGCAAACCTGACAGGCAGCGGTGGGGGAGGCAATTAAAATCATTAGTGGCTTGTTTACAGCCACTTAACAATGTTTTTTTTCCAAGCTGTTTGAATTTGACAGGTCACCCACTGGTTTCCCGCTGTGCCTAGATCTTGTTTGTGAAGCTGAGGCAGGAGGTCACTCGCCATTGAATCAGCTAATGAGTTGACAGCTTCAAATATCAAGTAAAGCTCCTAGCTGATTGAGAAATGTTCCCTTAGCCACTAGCTTCTCTAAACTGTATTTCCACAACAGATTCAGAATGCTGCAAGTCTTTACACAAGTCTCCATCCAGTGTCACCTCATTACCTCTCCCACTATTGATAGATCGCTTCTGTCATCTCTACTTCACCTGCCATTTATTCCATCAGCATCCATGCATTTTATACTCTCTTACCTTGGTCCTCAGAATCCCACCACGATCAGCCCGAACACCAGAATCACCAGGCATACCAGCAGCACCAACAACAACACCAACCTTCTCCACAATCAACAAAAATGCTATACAGGACACAGGGCAACAGCACCCAACCACATTGCTGCCCAGGATGCCAGGGATGGCCTCACCATAGACAGATTTACTTCACTTGACGCTATGTACCCTGGCTGCCACATGATGCGTCAGGTTGGTACCACCCCACACCAACGCCATAAAGCATCCCTATGATACCCAAGCCATTCCTTTCACACTTATCAGCATTGCGGGAAGGTATCATTATTTCTCACAGTTCACTGCAACTCACTAAGCCACTTCCAAAGGTGCACATAGATCTGTCAAAGAACGCAAAGTGTTCAAAATAAAGATTTCAATGTTTGACAGCACATTAACAGAAAATTCACATGAACATTGGCTAAAACACACAAGTGCCTACCCTTGTGTGTTGTTGGTTGGTATGATTGGATTAGGATGAGGGTGAGTGTGAGGGTTGGCTAGTGAGATGGGGAAGTGATAATATAGATAGAGAGGGATGGATGGAGGTACAAGATAAGTTGGTGTGAGTAATGATGTGCAGGAGTAGGGTAGGGAAGGCAGAGTGATGGGGATGTGATGAGTGGCACAGCGGGATGAGGTTGAGTGCGGCTTTGCAGTAACGTTTCGTGATCTACTGAGATCTACTGAGATCATTATACGGTTTGTGCCACTGCAGCCTGGTCCTCCTTATGACATCCTTGCTTGTGTCCACCTGTGAAATGTGCAACCAGGCTGCGTTGGTCTCCTGGGGACGTCTCTTCCACCCATTGGAAGGGAAGAGAACCTCCCTGCATGCTGTGACTCCCTCCATAAGCATATGGTGGGAGTCATGGGAGAGCCTGGGTGCAGCTCTGCACCTCTGTGCAGTGCTTGTCAGTGTTTGCTGCACCTCAATGCTGTAGAACACTGACAGCACAAATGTCAAAAGAAAGTTGCGCATGTCCCCTTTAAGGAAACCGACTGATGAGGCATCATCAAATGACGTCATCAGACCTGCTTCCTTCAATTGGCTGGGAACCATGCTGAGCAGGCTTAACAAACTCCAGAACTAGCCACACCTCTAGCCAAGCTGTTCCAGTACAGCTGTAACACTGGCATCTATCTGACAATGTGGTAAACTGCCCAGATATGTCCTGCCCACAAAAAGCAGGCCAAATCCAATCTGGCCAATTACCATCCCATCAGGCTAGTTCTGGAGCTTGCTCTGCATGTTTCCCAGCCAATTGAAGGAAGCAGGTCTGATGACGTCATTTGATGATGCCTACTCTCAATCATCAGCAAAGTGATGGAAGGTGTCATCAACAGTGCTATGAAGCAGCACTTACTCACCAACAACCTGCTCACTGATGCCCAGTTTGGGTTCCACCAGGATCACTCGGCTCCAGACCTCATTACAGTCATGGTCCAAACATGGACAAAAGAGCTGAATTCCAGAGGTGAGAGTGACTGCCCTTGACATCAAGGCAGCATTTGACATCAAGGAGCCCTAGTAAAACTGAAGTCAATGGAAATCGGGGGGGAAATCTTTCCAATGTCTGGAGTCATACCTAGCACAAAGGAAGAAGGCTGTGGTGGTTGGAGGTCAATCATCACAGCCCCAGGACATCGCTGCAGGAGCTCCTCAGGGCAGTGTCCTAGGCCCAACCATCTTCAGCTGCTTCATCAATGACCTTTCCTCCATCGTAAGGTCAGAGTGGCGATGTTCACTGATGACTGCACAGTGTTCAGTGCCATTCACAATTCCTCAGATAATGAAGCAGTCTATGCCCACATGCAGCAAGACCTGGATGACATTCAGGCTTGGGCTGATAAGTGGCAAGTAACATTCGTGTCACACAAGTGCCAGGCAATGACTATCTCCAACAAGCGAGCATCTAACCCCTTGACATTCAACGGCATTACCATCACCGAATCCCCCACCATCCTAACTGGACCAGCCACATAAATACTGTGGCAACAAGAGCAGGTCAGAGGATGGGTATTCTGCGGCGGGTGTCTCACCTCCTGACTCCACAAAACCTTTCTGCCATCTACAAGGCACAAGTCAGGAGTGTGATGGAATACTTTCCACTTGCCTGGATGAGTGCAGCTCCAACAACACTCAAAAAGCTCAACACCATCCAAGACAAAGCACCCGCTTGATTGGCACCCCATCCACCACCTTAAACATTCCCTCCCTCCACCACAGGCGTACCGTGGCTGCAGTGTGTACCATCTACAAGATGCACTGCAGCAACTCGCCAAGACTTCTTCCAAACCCGCGACCTCTACCACCTAGAAGGACAAGGGCAGCAGGTGCATTGGAACACCACCACCTCCAAGTTCCCCTCCAAGTCACACACCATCCTGACTTGGAAGTATATCGCCGTTCCTTCATCGTCGCTGGGTCAAGATCCTGGAACTCCCTCCCTGAAAGCACAGTGGGAATACCTTCACCACACGGACTGCAGCGGTTCAAGAAGGAGGCTCACCACCACCTTCTCAAGCGCAACTAGGGATGGGCAATAAATGCTGGCCTTGCCAGCGATGGCCTCATCCCATAAATGAATTTTAAAAAAATCAGGGGAAAGTCAGGTCGGAGGCTGGAATGGAGACAGGAGTGGGACCGGGACCCGCCACTGACATCACCCACCACGGACCCGCCGAGGTAGGGAAAATCGCAGAACATAGGAACAGGAGTAGGCCATTGGGCCCCTCGAACCTGTTCTGCCATTCAATGAGATCTTGGCTAATCTGTGACCTAACTCCATATACCCTCCTTTGGCTCATATCCCTGATGCACTGATGCACTATCAATTGCTACAAAAGACTGGAAGTTGAGAAAGTAACAAACAGGCTTTTATTACCAAAGAACAGAGCATGCCTCTTGTGGTTGCCTGGTATCCAAAAGGGCCGGGGGCTGCCGAGCAGCCACCTTTATACCCAGCCATGAGGGTGGAGCCAGGGGCGAGTCAGCTGAGGCATGCACAGACAAGTACAACAATATGCAAGAGTGAACAACAGTACTAACAGTGAACAACAGTACTAACAACAGTGGTGAACAACAATACTAACAACAGTGGTTTACCACATTCACCCCTTGTTTAGAATTGAGTCCGGCGGGGTGAAGTGCACTAAAAATTTGTTTACTGAAGTCTATCAGGAGGCCTTGTAAGCCGTCCTGAGCATCGCAACAGCGGCGGTGATGGTGCAGCATCCAACGTTGAACCCGGTGTCTCGTTCAGAGGAGGTGTAGCAGGTGGCGGACCCTGGGGCTGCTGCATGCCGTCTACAGGGGTCAGAGCGCGGGTAATGGGAGGTAGCGATGGTGGTCTCTCAGAGGCACCCGAAGGTGCGAGGTCTCGTGCGGGGACTGTGTCCTGGGGGTAGGCAGGAGTAGCAGTGGGTGGCGAAGAGGGTGTTTCAGGAGCACCCGCAGGTGCGAGGTCTCGAATGGAGACTGTGTCCTCCCGCCCGTCCGGGTATACCACGTAAGCATACTGCGGGTTGGCGTGGAGGAGGCTCACCCTCTCGACCAGGGGGTCCGCCTTATGGGTCCTCACGTGCTTCCACAGTAGGATGGGTCCTGGAGAAGTCAGCCATGTTGGTAGCAAAATCCCCGACGTGGGCTTCCTGGGGAAGGAGAACATTCTCTCGTGAAGAGTGGCATTGGTGGGTGTACAGAGCAGCGACCGAATGGAATGGAGCGCTGCAGGGAGGACCTCCTGCCAGCGGGAGGTCGGAAGGCCCTTAGATTTTAAGTTTAAAAGGACTGCCTTCCAGACTGTCGCATTCTCCCTTTCCACCTGGCCGTTACCCCGGGGGTTGTAGCTGGTGGTCCTGCTTGTAGCAATGCCTCTCGCGAGCAGGTACTGCCGAAGTTCGTCGCTCATAAAAGATGAGCCTCTGTCGCTATGGATATAGCTAGGGAAACCGAACAATGCGAAGAGGTCATTCAGACATTTAATGACCGTGGTACTGGTCATGTCCGAGCAAGGGATGGCAAACGGGAAACGGGAGTACTCATCAATTATATTGAGGAAGTACACATTGCGGTCAGAGGAGGGGAGGGGCCCTTTAAAATCGATGCTCAGCCGCTCGAAGGGGCGCGTGGCTTTGATCAGGCTCGCTCTGTCTGGCCTATAAAAATGCGGCTTGCACTCGGCACAGATCTGGCAGTTCCTGGTCATGGTCCTGACCTCCTCGATGGAGTAGGGCAGGTTACGGGATTTGATAAAATGGAAGAACCTGGTGACCCCCAGGTGGCAGAGGTCATTGTGGAGGGTCTGTAATCTATCAACCTGCGCGTTGGCGCACGTACCACGTGATAGGGCATCTGGGGGCTCATTGAGTTTCCCGGGCCGGTACAAGATATCGTAATTGTAGGTGGAGAGTTCGATTCTCCACCTTAATATCTTGTCATTCTTGATTTTGCCCCGCTGCTTATTATGAAACATAAAAGCTACTGAACGCTGGTCAGTGAGCAGGGTAAATCGTTTTCCGGCCAGGTAATGCCGCCAATGTCGCACGGCTTCCACAATGGCCTGGGCCTCCTTTTCGACAGAGGAGTGTCGAATCTCGGGGCCCTGGAGGGTCCTTGAGAAAAAGGCCACGGGTCTCCCCGCCTGGTTAAGGGTTGCAGCTAGGGCAAAGTCGGGTGTGTCGCTCTCCACTTGAAAAGGGAGGGACTCATCCACAGCGTGCATTGTGGCCTTCGCAATATCGCTTTTTATGAGAGTGAAGGCTGCACAGGCCTCTGCTGTCAGGGGGAAGGAGGTGGACTTGATGAGGGGTCGGGCTTTATCCGCATAGTTGGGCACCCACTGAGCATAGTAAGAGAAAAACCCCAGGCATCTCTTCAGTGCTTTCTGGCAGTGGGGGAGGGGGAGCTCCATAAGAGGGCGCATTCTATCGGGGTCTGGGCCGATGACTCCGTTCTCCACTACGCAGCCAAGAATAGCAAGGCGCTTAGTACGAAACATACATTTGTCTTTGTTGTATGTGAGATTCAGCCGCTGGGCCGTCCGGAGGAATTTCCCTAGATTAACGTCGTGGTCCTGCTGGTCGTGGCCGCAGATGGTGACGTTGTCTAGATATGGGAAAGTGGCCTGGAGCACGTTCTGGTCAACCATCCGTCCATCTCCCGTTGGAAGACAGAAACTCCGTTGGTGACGCCGAAGGGAACTCTGAGAAAGTGATAGAGCCGACCGTCAGCTTCAAAAGCTGTGTACTGGCGGTCCTCAGCCCTGATGGGGAGCTGGTGGTATGCCGACTTCAGATCAATCGTCGAGAACACCTGGTATTGTGCTATCTGATTGACCATGTCAGATATGCGGGGGAGTGGGTATGCATCCAACTGGGTGTAGCGATTGATCGTCTGGCTGTAGTCAATAACTAAGCGCTGTTTTCCGCCAGTCTTCACCACCACCACTTGTGCTCGCCATGGGCTATTGCTGCTCTCGATAATCCCTTCCTTCAGGAGTCTCGCTACCTCGGATTTAATGAAACCCCTATCCCCGGCACTGTAATGCCTACTTTTGGTAGCGATGGGCTTACAGTCGCGGGTGAGGTTAGCGAACAAGGAGGGGGGGGGAGACTTTAAGGGTGGAGAGGCTGCAAATGGCACGCGGCGGGAGATTTAAAAACTGCTGGCTGCAGACCGTGAGAGGGGGGAGGGGTCCACCGTACGCTAAAGTGACACTCTTAAGGTGGCACTGAAAATCCAACCCCAGTAGGACGGCAGCGCAGAGATCGGGCAGGACCAGAAGTTTAAAATTTTTGTATTCAGTACCCCGCACTGAAAGAGTCACCATACAGTAGCCACCGACTTCTGCTGACTGGGCTTTGGAAGCCATAGAGATGCGATGACGCGTCGGCAGGACCGGGAGAGAGTAACTGCGCACCGTGTCGGGGTGTATAAAACTCTCCGTGCTCCCGCTGTCAAAAAGGCAGGTAGTGGCGCGGCCGTTTACCGTAATGTCCATCATGGACCTGGACAGTTGATGCGGGAGAGATTGATCCAGCGTCACGGAAGCCAGCGTATGTTCAAGCGCGTCGATGCGGTCGTCCGATGAGGCGGTGGTGGAGTCCGGGTCCCCCGTAACCGAAGTCGGAGGCGTCCAAGATGGCGGACAAAATGGCGGCACCCACGGTCCCGATCCCCACGCGGCTGGGGGAGCCCAAGATGGCGGGCAAGATGGCTGCGCCCACGGTTCGCACGCGGCGCTGCTGGCGTTAGCGGTCTTCCCTTTGCAGGTGCTAACGTCGTGACCTTTCTTCCCGCAGCCAGAGCAGGTAGCATTCTTCGCGGGGCAGCGTGCTCTAGGGTGTTTAGCTTGGCCACAAAAATAGCATTTTTGTGCCTTGGACATCGCTGCAGCAGTCGGAGGTGGCGGTCCCATGGCCCAAGATTGCGGCGTCCACGGTGCGGGGCGATTAGGGGAGAAAGCGTCCATGTTTCTGTGGGCCGCGTCGAGCGAGAGCGCGAGGGACACTGCCTTTGTCAGGTCTATTTCACCCTTCTCCAGCAGCCTCTGCCGGGAGTAGTCGGGCCTTAGACCCGCAACGAAAGCGTCTCGTATCAGTCCCTCCGCATGTGCCGTGGCCGATACTTCCTTGCAGTCGCAGCCGCGTCCGAGTACCCGCAGTGCCCGTAGGAAGGCCTCCACCGATTCCCCGGGCTGCTGTCTGCGAGATCTTAAAAGGTGCCTGGCATAGACCGTGTTAACCGGGTGTGCATACTGCCCTTTCAGCAGATCGATAGCCGCCGCGTAGGTCGTCACATCTTGGATTAAAGTATAGACTTGGTGGCTCACCTTCGAGGCCAGGATTTTCAGTTTATTTTCATCAAGAGTCACGGTCGAGGCTTCCAGATACGCCTCAAAGCAACGCAGCCATTGTGCGAATTTAGTCGACGAACCCGCTTCTTGGGGGTCTGGGTCCAGGCATGTTGGTCTGAGGGCTCGCAGCAGCGCCTGCTGCTCAGCGTTTTGCGCCATCGGTTGATCAGCATTCGCAGCCAACATTTAACTTTGGTAATAAAATTGATGCACTATCAATTGCTACAAAAGACTGGAAGTTGAGAAAGTAACAAACAGGCTTTTATTACCAAAGAACAGAGCATGCCTCTTGTAGTTGCCTGGTATCCAAAAGGGCCGGGGGCTGCCGAGCAGCCACCTTTATACCCAGCCATGAGGGTGGAGCCGGGGCGGAGTCAGCTGAGGCATGCACAGACAAGTACAACAATATGCAAGAGTGAACAACAGTACTAACAGTGAACAACAGTACTAACAACAGTGGTGAACAACAATACTAACAACAGTGGTTTACCACAATCCCGTAATACCTTTGGTTAGCAAAAAGCTATCAATCTCAGATTTAAAATTAACAATGATCTCGCATCAATGCTGTTTGCAGAAGAGAGTTCCAAACTTCTACCGCCCTTTTTGCATAGAAGTGTTGCCTAATTTCACTCCTTATTTCACTTAGACTATGCCCCCGAGTCCTAGACTCCCCAACCAGTGGAAATAGTTTCTCTCTATCTACCCAATCAATTCCTTTCAAAATCCTAAAAACCTCTGTTCCACTTAATATAAACTGATGATGTCAGGTGGGTATGACACTCATCTGCCCCCGTTCAACCACAACCTATACCCAGTTAATATGCCACCCAAAAGGTCTGAACATTTTCTAGTAGATCTCAAAATGCTTGTATATCAAAGTGACATTTTTGACATTACATCACTAATACTGTGATATATATCTTGATAGAGTATGCAGGAGCCAAAACAAACAAGATACTGAAACAACACAATACTTAAAAAGCAATAAAAATAGATTCAGTCCACAAGAGTATATCCTTTTTCAAAATGTGTTTCTTACAGAGTCTGATAGGCAACAAGACTTACGGATGAAACAGAGATTTGTTCTTTTGTAAACTTTCAAGATGCAATGTTGTATTTGGGTGATGCAAATTCCAGTTCATCCACGGAATTCAGATCCTAAAGCTATTCCATGGAAGTTTGACAGAATGCACACCCTCTGAAATGAGGTGCTAATGTCTGGATATTGTTACTTGCTACAGACATTATCCTTAATGCTTTAGCACTCAGAGATTAGAATCACCTTTTCCACTGTTTGTCAATCTGTATATGTTAACATAACAACTAAGCTATTCCAAACACTAAGGCTAGAATTTTCCTTACCGAGTCGGGTTGGGTGCGCGTGGGCTGTGTAGCAGGTCGGTACCGCGATGTATTGATCAACCCATTCTTCAAAGCGACAATAGCGTAATGGCCCCTATTAAGGCAGACATGCGTGTTTCCCGGCCCTATTAAATGGTGTGGGTCTGATGACATCATTGATGACTCATTTCCAGCGGAGGTATTTAAAGCAGCCTTGGCCACATTGCATTTGAAGGTTCATGTAGGAGTGTGGAGGGAGGATTGGAAAGGAGTGTCTTGTTGCAGAGAAATAGAAAAATTACTTCACAAAGACAGAGGGCTGCACCCCGCTCTTCCGATGAATCGCTATATATTCTTGTGGAGGGAGTCAGAGCACGCAGGGAGGAAGAGACCTCCACAAGAGACCGAATGAGCCTGGCTCCAAATTGCTGAGGAGGTCAACAGTAGGGATGTAGTAAGGAGGACGTGGGTACTGTGCAGGAAGCGCTTCATGAGATCAGAAAAGGTGAGTGCAAAGCCACACTCACCTTCATCCTGATGTGCCTATCACCACATTCCCATCACTCTGCCTTCCCAAGCCTACTCCTGCACATCATCCCTCACACCAACATACTTTGCATATCCACCCATCCCTCTGTCTCTATGTAAATACTCACATCCCCATCTGACAAACCACACCTCACACTCACCCTCACCCTAATGTAATCAAACCAAGTAACACCACGGAACAAGGCCATTTGACATTGGCACCACACTCCCTCATAGTCACCCTCTACAGATGTAATCCACACATTCCTTACACTCATTCCATCATTCTCACTCAAACTTCTCTTCTTTCCTTCCTTGCAGGAGAAGAGAGCCCACAACAACAGGGAAAGGGAAAGACCCGGAAGTGGCCCTCCATCCTTCATTACCTTAACTGCAGCAGAGTAGGTGGCCCATGAGATCTCAAGCGGGAAAAATTGGGTTGCTTTGCACCTCCCATTAGCACCCCGGGGAGCGCTAACGGGGCGCAAAGCACCTTGCACCTGAGCACAGCGCCACTAACACCTCCCACAAAATTCATCGTGCGCAGCACTGCACTCGCGCCCCGGCCACAACCTTGATATGTCCGTGGCGGCGCTACTTAAAGGGCAGGTGTCAGACGGCCATTTTTTTTGGCCGACTGCCAGCACCTGCCCCCTTCACCTTTTTCCTTCGGGGTGCCGGCCGCAATCGCTCAGCCCAGCATTCCTCTTGAGTGCCGGGCTGTTTTCCTGGCACTCCACTCCCCAGTGGTCCAACAGAGCCCCGGTGCGCGCAGAGCTAGGCCCCTCCCCTTTAATCAGGGGAGGGAGGCCTGCAATGACGCAGCTCTATGTGCCGACGCACGTGGCGCTGTTGCACGTAGCACTGCAAAATTCACTGGTAGCGCCCCAAGAAGGAGGGGGAGCGCTTCCAGTAGCGCCCCACCTCCTGCTTGGGGCGCTACCACTGAATTTACGGTGCAGGGGTGCTAACTTTTTCCAGCCGCTAAAAATAGTGCCCCGGCGATGTTAGTGCCCCAAGGGGCACCACTGAATTTTTCCCCCAGAGTTGCAGAGCTGCTGGCATTGGGAGACGGAGAGAGGGGAGCCTCTCAACAACCTGGTGACAGAATTACATCTCATACAGCCACATGGCATACAGCAGTCACTCATATAGGGACTGATGTCAGCAGCCAGTGAATGTTCTTCATGTGCATAATGGTATCGTTACCTATTCTTAGTATAACATTTCTAAATCATCTCTTCTTGCACAGGTCCATCAAGTGCCCCCCACCCCGCCACTGACGCAGGAGGAAGACGACTCCTCAGAGGAAGCTCCAGTCTCTGAGGGTGCACCATCAGCAGGCCCATGTGCAGTCAGCACCAGCGCAGGTACGCACGCCTCAGTGGGTCCTGTGCAAGATAAAGTAGAGTTGTCACCTGGTGTCTCACACTTCACAAGTGAGCAAGAGCAGATGGTGTTGACAGGAACAGCAGTGGAGACTCCTCACCAGAGGTTGCAGTATGCTCGAAGCGCTGCTCAGGTGCATGCAGACTCTGAGGGCTGGATTTTGTCAATGGGGGCGCATTGGAGGCGGGACTGCTGGTTTTCGGGTTTCAGTCCCACCCCCAATGACGTTTGACCAACCCACGCTATTTTCCCTTGATTGACCTTGTTAACCCCACCCTGCGGGCTTACCAGCCAATTAAGGGAAAGCCGGTGACAGAGGTCGTCAGCATATGACATTTCATCTGTCAAAAATGTTTTGACAGATGAATTGTCAGGGTTTGACAGCTTTGAGAAGCTGTCAAACACTGACAATCTCTGTTCGAAGGTGAACCCTTGCACAGAAGGATCACCAAAAACCTCTCTCCTCAGCAGAAAGCAGATGGCTGATGCATCTGAGAATGCAGCAGACATTCTGTCATCTCTACCGTTAAGATGAAGAACCTCTGGATCCCCAAGGGTTGAAGTCCACAGAAAGAAACAAAGGTAAGTAAACTTTTTCCAACACTTTACACTCACCTCTCATACTTACCTGTCTAAGCTTGCACCCATCACTCTCCTCTACATTTCGACCCCTCTCACCCCCGCAGACCCACTGCTCACCTCGCTGACCCTGGTGAGGTTCACAGATGTTGGGAATCCCACACTTGCAGGGGTAAAATGGGGAAAAGCTTCAAAACTGCCTGTTAACTATCGGTTAACAGGCAGTTAATTAACTGTAATCCCCTTCCCGCCTCGAGGAGACGGGTCCCTGCGCGAGTCAGGGACCCGCCTCCCGGGAAGATGTTTTAGAGGTGGGTTGGGAGTGGGTTTGGGACCCGCTCCCAATTTTTCCCATTTTGCCAGCAGTCCCCCCTCCAAACCCGCCTCCTCAGTGCTGGTAAAATCCAGCCCTGAGCCTCGGGGGCCATCGAGAAATAGGGCAATCCTGGAGGTGCAGGAAGAAATGCAGGAGGCTCTGGCAGGTTTTGCAGCTGCGATATCTGCAAATGTGCAGAGAATGGAGGAGTCCATCTCCAACATGAGCACCACCATGTCACAGGCGATGGCGATAATATACTCTTCCAAGGAAAGGATGGCCACCTGCATGGAGCAGCTAATGCACCACTCACATGAGCACATGCTAGCTATGGAGAACAGATGGCAGAGGCCCATGAACCTCCTGTCTAGGAGTGATGTAAACATAGACTTGGGCGTTCATCGCCCCACTGCTGTGCAGCAAGGTGCTCTCCAGCTCCTGCTAACAGGGAAGTGTGGGTGACCCGTGAAAGGGGTGATGGTGAGAGGGGACATGCAAGTGGGGGCTTCTCTCAAAGAGCTCACACTTCTCTCCCTCAGAGCCCCAGATGCATTCTCGGATTGTGATGGCTGTGTCTGCCCCTGCACAGTCGCAGGAGGAGCAGACTTTGGCGGGGCCTTCACATTTCCAAAACCCAGAGGACGTCCGCCAAAAGTGTTTATACAGTCACAGCAGGGAAGTGAGCAGGTTGCCTCTACTGCTGCTGAAGCCACAGGGGTTGCACCTCGTAGAAGCATGACACCGAAGTAAATGCACAAGGGTAAGTATATGGGTGTATAAAGGTGTGGGTGTATAAGGAAGTGTTACTGTTAAGGTTCCATTACTGTTACTGTTACCACACATATAAATCTATTTGTTTTCACCACTTTCCAATGCCCATTTTTGTCTGCTACTTTGGAAGTGGCTTTGTGAGTTGGAGTGAATGGTGAGACATAAAGTTACCTCCAGCAATGGGGGCCAGTGTGAAAGGAATGGCTTGTTCATTGTAGGGATGCTTTATGGTATCGTTGGGAGGGGGGAGCTTGGCACAGCAGGTGGCAGCCATATGGGTGCAATGCAGGAAGTTAAGTAAATCTGGCCATGATGAGGCCATCCCTGGCCTCCCGGGCTGCAATGTGCTCTGGTGCTGGTGCCATCTGGACCTCAGATTCCTCCTGCTCCCTCTCCTTGTCTTCCAGCTGATGCTCCTCCTCCTCTGAAGAAGAAGCTGTGTGCTCTGCGCCTTGCTCCTCAAGCAGCACTAATCCTCGTTGTTGCGCTATGTTGTGCAGCGTGCAGTAGACGATGACAATTCTAGAGACCCTGGCTGGTGTGTACTGAAGGGATCATCCAGATCTGTCAAGGCATCTGAAGCGCATCTTCAGCATGCATATTGTTTGCTCTATGACATGTCTGGTGGACATGTGACTTTCATTATAACACTCCTCAGCCTCATTGCTTGGCCTCCTCAAGGGTATCATGAGCCGTGTCTTCATTGGATACCCCTTGTTTCCAAGCAGCCAGCCAGTAAGTGTGTTTGGCGGTGCGAAGAGCTGAAGGAGGGTGGACTGGCACAGGACGAATGAGTCATGACAGCTGCCAGTGAATTTGGTGCACACATGCATGATAATCTTCCTATGGTTGCAGGCGAGCTGCACATTGAGGGAGCGGAAGCCCTTGCGGGTGATGTGGGGGGTGCCCTGATGGCCACATGTGTGCAGTCAATGATGCCCTGCACCCATGGGAAGCCAGCCGCGGCAAAGGTGAGCGCACGCTCACTAACACTGGCTTCATCAGTGGCAAAGTTCACATAATTGGCTGATTTGTTAAACATGGCATCGATGACCTCTGTGATGCATCTGTGGGCGGCCGACTGCAAGATGCTGCAAATGTCTGCTGCAGATCCCTGGAAGGAGCCTAAGGTGAAGAAGTTGAGGGTGCTGGTGACTTTGACAGTCATTAGCAAGGAGTATCCACCAGGTCCTCTGGGCAGCAGGTCTTACTCCAGCAAGTTGCAAATGCCTGTGATGACCTGGAGCGATTGCCTGAGCCTCCTTGGGCACTGCTGCTCAGTCATGTTGAGGAAGCTCATACCCTGTCTGTATACCCTGTGTTGGGGGTATCGCCTCCGGTGCAGTGAAGCCCTGTGCTGATGCCCTCTGTCCTGTGGAACATCAGGTCATTGAAGATAAGGTTGGTGGTGTTGTTGTTGCTGCTGCTGCTGCTGGGGTGCTTGCTGCTTGTGGTGGTGGGGTTCATCCTGATCCAATTTTGAGGACCAAGGTGGGACAATATAAGCGGCAGCCATGCTGATGTCATAGATGGCAGGTCAAGTAGAGGTCAGAGGAGCAATCCGTCAATGTTTTGATAGTTACTAGCAATGTGGTGAGAGTGGCTTCTGAGGTTATGGAAAAGACTTGCAAACACTAGGGCCTAGAAATTCAGCATCGCCACATTTGGGGCGCTACAGCTGGGCGTTCGCTAAATTTAGCGCTCGGCGCAACTTAGCGCCACCTTCGCCGAAATTGATTGGCATCACCCCAAGAGGTTGCTGCTGCGCTAAAGCAGGCAATGCACGACTATCATAAGGTGCTAAGCCAGCGAGCTGAGGTGCTAACACCGAGGGCGGGCGCAGCGCAGGTGCGGCGAGTTGCTGATTGAAGGCAGACACTGAAAGGATTCGCAAATTTCATGTCTCCCCTGAAGATTTACTTCTGGCTTATTGGAGAAACCCTAGCTGGACTGAGTTTAAAATCCAGGGCTCCAGGGCCCAACAAGATGGCTACGGTCAACCTCATGGCCAAGGCCTGCAAAGTTCAGGTTTGAACTGACAAAGAAGGAATGTTCCAGAAATTAGAAGGCAGGCAGGCCTTTTGCATTTATGTATGAGAAGCAAACAGTGGCATTCGGGCCTCTGATTAAAACCCATCAAGGCCGTTTGCACAGATAATCAACGGGTAATAGTTGCATTCAGACCTTCGTTAGCTGACTTCAACACTGTTTGGAAACGATCAACGGGGCATTAAAACTGGAATGGCCCAATCACAAGACCAGTTACACAAAGGAAAACACTTATGGGACGTTTAAAAACCGATTAACCGGCCATCCAGGTTGATGGGCCCAGAACGGTTTCCTTTGTATAGACTTCAACACGTCCAGGTCAGACAAAGAAACAAGCTGATCTGGCGAGTGATAAGGGCTCCCAGAAAGGGGTATAAGTAGTCCCTCGGGAAGCCATCTCTCTCTCTCTCTCGCCTGGACTCCGGTGCCCTGCCTTACCATCAAGAAGATCGACAACGAAGAGCCCGTCCAAGGGAAGCAGGATACCCGCAGTTACATTTTAAATCACTGGGGTATCTCTGCTCTGGGCAGTGAAAACCCTAAAGACATCGGCAGGCAATGGGGCATGGAGCAGGCGTTCTAACATCCGAGACTGGTGAGCATAAACTTTCTGGCCCATCGCAAGACAACTTAGATAGGTGTAAAGGGTGGGAGTTAAGGGGATTGCTAAAATTGTCATTTTAGTCATTTTCCCTCGATGTGTCCATTTCTCCTCCCCCGCTAAGTGTAATTGTGATACATACATAGTGATTTTCTCTGTTTAGTGTTTAATTTTCTCTATTTTTAATAAACATTGGTTTTCTTTGCACCAAACCACTGGTCTCGTTTTGTTTATATCGCTACTCCTAATAAGTCCGGTGGTCAGAACCAGAGGGGAAGCGATTCGAACCGCACGGGGCTGGAGCAGCTCAGATACACCTGACTGGCCAGACACAAACCCCAAACCAAAACCCCCTACGACATGCTGGCACCGGTCAGCTCTTAAAGGGGGAGGGTCGATTTGTTTGGCTGGCACGCCCTGCACACTGCAGCCCTGAAGTAAGGCCTGACCATTGCTGGTTCATCAGTTCTACGCCCAGGACCATGGAGAAGGCCGCTATTCTTCCAAATCCCATTGCACGCTCTTGCTGCTTGTCCAGGGTCATGGGGAAGGAGATGTACTGACGTCTCCTTCTGAAAAGGGCATTGGTCACCTGGCGGATGCAGCAATGTACCGCGAACTGGGAGATGTTGGCAATGTCCCCAGTAGCGGTTTGGAAGGAGCCGGTGGCATTGAAGTTGAGAGCCACCGTCACCTTCACTGTCACCGACAGAAACGTTCTGCTCCTCAGCTGTGGCTGCAGATCACTGCGAAGCAGGTGGCAGATCTCAGTGACCACTTCCCTTCTGGATCGCAGCCTCCGAACACACTGCTCCTCACACATGTTCAGATATGAGAACTGCTGGTGGTATACCCTGGGTGGGTAAGGCCTCCTGTGCCAACGCCTGTTGGCCCTTCTCCGTCTGGCCATGACTGGCACTCTCTCACGACGTCTCTGAGCCCTTTGAATGCAATGGAGAAGCCCAACGTTTCCACCCATTGCAGCCCCCATTATATGTGGCGACTCAAGGCTATGGCACTGAAAGTTAAATCCAAGTGCAAAGCTCTGGCCTGAAGCCAGAAGTACCTGTGCGAGCGCTGAGTTAAAGCAGAAAGCTCTGTCCCTTTGTGTCTCTCCAAATATCCGTCTCTCACACAGAAGGATTGGCACAAAATGGTTGCCACTTATAATGCAGGAGGAGTCCCTTTTAAATAGCACCCCCGCGCCCCGCAGCGACTGGGAACCGTTCCCCTCTACCAGTCGCTGGGGGCGCCAGGCCACAGAAGGGCGGCGCCACTGAAGTTCCGGTTTGGGGCGCACCACGGGCGTTGCACCATGAAATGATGTCAAGATCTGCGTGCGCAGCTGAGCGGGCACTGCGGTTTTGCGCCACCGCTAAATCTTAAGTGAAGTTCGCGAGAGGTGCAGATCGCGCCGCGCCCAGGCGCTAGCCGCTTAGCGCCCACTTCTCCTCCTCCTAAGGCGCTAGTGGCTGGCGTTAACAACTGAATTTCTAGGCCCTAGATACCTAAATCTGTGCTCAAAATGGAGTCAGCAAGAGCCTTTCCCTTAGGCAAGTAATGAGGTGTCATGTGGGAATATTTATTTGGATTTCCATGTTCTGCATTAATGATTTCGCTCAATGGCCGCCATTGGTCACCATTGTCACAGAGCAATGCAATCCTACCAGAGACATAGTTAGCTGAAGTCATTCAAGCTTCTGCCTTAAGTTGACAGACATGGTTCCTGAGCTGTGTGATTCCCCATGGTCATCCAGTGAAAATCAAAAGTCTGGCTAAAATCCCTGTTAAGGATCTCACAACAAGGATTTAATGAGCTTAATTAGGTTGTCCGTCTCTGCCATTTGGGTCTGTGGCATGCTGGCAAATGTGCCTGAGTTAAAGGCACGAGAAAGCGGGATGTCAGCGGGTTCCCGATGCGCTAGCATTTTCTGCAACTTTCACTGCCGACTCGCCTCCAAACCCATATGCATGGCAGCGGGAAAATTCTGGCCTAAGTAATTTTTGACTGAACTCATTTATGAACAACTAGCAGGGGAGCCCCGCATTGCAGGGCAATTTTGGGGCTGGTGGATGTGTGGGCCGGGAGCCTGGGACTGGATTTGGGGTTGTCGGCAGTTTCCAGGTCTTTTTTGGGCCTGGTGGATGTGTGGGCCGGGAGCCTGGGACTGGATTTGGGCTGTCGGCAGTTGGAGAAGCCTAGGCCCATTTTGCACTGTTTTTTAACCTAAACATTTCTAGCTTTTTAATACCTTCAAAGATTAAAGTTAAAGTACTTATAAAACATTTTTGGTAAATCTTATTTTTTTTAAAAAAGAAACTGACCTGGATTACCAAAGTTTTTAGCTGCCCTGGCTGCTGTACAATGGCTGACAGATCCCTGAGATGAAAATGATTAGTCCCGCCCACACACACACCGATTGGTCAACCATCAGGTGACTGAACTGTAGGATTGGTTAATCATGACGGCACAGGATTGTGTCGACCTTGACGTCAGTCAATGCTAATGAGTGGATAATGAGTGGAATTTTGAAGGATTTTTGTATAATGTGCGAACAATTTTTGTCCGACCAAAAAGTAAATATGCCTACAAGAGTCCCCTAATGATGAGCTTTCTTTTGATTATACACATGTGTAGGTACGCTCTATAACTTTTGATTGTATAGCCAGACAGACAGAGAGACAGAGAGACAGAGAGACATACTGTTTTATATATATAGACTAGCTGAAGTGCCCGGCGGTGCCGAGGCTTTTTCGAGGGCATGTTGTTGTTGGAAGAGAGAGAGAGAGCGACTGGGGGGAAGAGAGAGAGCGACTGGGGGAAGAGAGAGAGCGACTGGGGGGAAGAGAGAGAGCGTACTGGGGGGAAGAGAGGGAGGGGGAGGGGAGGGGCGGGGGGGAGGGGAGGGGGAGGGGAGGAGGGGAGCGGAGGGGAGGGGGGAGGGGAGGGGAGGGGGAGGGGGGAGGGGAGGGAGGGGGGGGGGATGGGAGGGGGAGGAGGGGGGGGTGGAGGGGGAGGGGAGGGGAGGAGGGGGAGGGGGGTGGAGGGGGAGGGGTAGGGGGGAAAGGGGAGGGGGAGGAGGGGGGAGGGGAGGGGGAGGGGAGGGGGGGAGGGAGGGGGGATGGGAGGGAGGGGGAGAGGGGAGGGCGGGGGGGAGGGTGGGGAGGGAGGGGGAGGGGAGGGGGGAGGAGGAGAGAGGAGGGGGAAGAAGCGGGCGGGGGCGAGGGAGGGAGGAGGGGGTGAAGAGGGAGGAGTAGAGAGGAGGCGGGAGGGGAGGGGAAGGGGGGAGAGTCCACGAGCCCCCTGATCCCCGTCCCCCCAAACTCCCGAGCCCCCTGATCCCCACTCCCCGAACTCCAGAGGTTGGGCCCCCCCGAGACTCGCACCCCCCCACCCCCCGAGGGCTCGCCCACCACCCAGCCCACCCCCACCCCCCGAGCGCCTCGCCCACCCCCCACCCACCCCCGAGGCTCGCCCCCCCCACCAACCAAGCACCGAAGTCCGGAGGCGCGATCTTCCGAGCACCGGCCTCCCGAGCTGGCTTCAACATTGCGGCTGTGCGAGACGGCCGGAGGGGCCCGGTTGCCCAGGGTAACCGTGACGCTGACCAAGCCCCCGCCCCCCGCCGAGCCAGAGAGAGAGACGCCGCGTCTCAGCTTCTCTGCTGCGCGCGCGGCCCCCCCCCCGAGGTGAAGACCGCCGATTGCGGCTGTGTGAGACGGCCGGCGGGCCCGGTTGCCAGGGTAACGCTTGACGCTCAGCAAGCCCCGCCCCCCCGGCCGAGCCAGAGAGAGACGCCGCGTCTCAGCTCCTGCTGCGGCGCGCACCCTAGCGGCGCTGGGCTGAGGCTCGGCCCTCCAGCCTTCGAGTGGGGCCGGGAAGTGCCTAGCTCGGGCGTGGGTGCGGAGGAGACGCCGAGGCTTCTAGGCCTACCTGGAAAAACGGGGAAAGGTAGGAAAATAATGAGATTAGATAAGTTAATTACTTTCTAAATCATTTTTTTTTTTAAACAATATGTGTTTTAAAAGCAACGTTTTTTTTTAAGACGCAGAAAGCGGGAAAAAGAAAGGAAAAGTTTGGAATCAAGATGGCGGCGACTCACCTCAGTTCAGAATGATAAGGCCCGGCCACACATGCACCGATTGGCCCGGCGGCACACGCCAGCAACCCGGCGTACGATTGGTCGAGCTCGAGGTCACTCTGTCGCTAATGAGCGGATAATGAGATGCTAATGAGCGGAACGTTGAAGGTTTTTGGGATACCGCGGGCGCGATTTTAGCCCGGCCGAAACGTA
This sequence comes from Somniosus microcephalus, assembly GCF_052327205.1. Lineage (NCBI taxonomy): Eukaryota > Metazoa > Chordata > Chondrichthyes > Squaliformes > Somniosidae > Somniosus > Somniosus microcephalus. Next base: position 132,669,335 of record NC_140987.1, read on the forward strand.
AATACGCTTAAAACCGTCTCGGAGGCGTAAGCTTTCTTTGGAGGTAACGCGCGCGTAGGTACGCCCTGTAACTTTCGAGCGCATAGCCCGACAGACGCACAGGCGATGACAGACAGAATGACAGAATGACAGACAGACAGACAGAATGACAGACAGAAGTACCGATTTATATATATAGACTTGCTGAAGTGCCCAGCGGTGCCGAGGCTTTTTCGAGGGCATGTTGTTGTTGGAAGAGAGAGAGAGAGCAACTGGGGGGAAGAGAGAGAGCGACTGGGGGGAAGAGAGAGAGCGACTGGGGGAAGAGAGAGAGCGACTGGGGGGAAGAGAGGGAGGGGAGGGGAGGGGAGGGGGAGGGGAGGGGGAGGAGGGGGAGGGGAGGGGGAGGAGGGGGACGGGAGGGGGAGGGGGAGGGGGTTAGGGGGAGGGGGCAGGGGGGGAGGGGGAGGGGGGAGGGGGTGGAGGGGGGGGGAGGGGGGAAGGGGGAGGGGGAGGGGTGGGGAGGGTGGGGAAGGGAGAGGAGGGGGGAGAGGAGGGGGGGAGGGCGGGGGGGAGGGGGAGGGAGGGGGGGAGGGAAGAGGGGGGAGGAGGAGAGAGGGAGGGGGAAGAAGGGGCGGGGGGAGGGAGGGGAGGAGGGGGGGAGGAGGGAGGAGGAGAGAGGAAGGGGGGGAGGGGAGGGGAAGGGGGAGAGTCCACGAGCCCCCTGATCCCCGTCCCCCCCAAACTCCCGAGCCCCCTGATCGCCACCCCCCGAACACCAGAGGTTGGCCCCCCCGAGACTTCGCACCCCCACCCCACCCCCGAGGCTCTCCCACCACCCACCCCCACCCCCGAGGCTCGCCCACCACCCACCCACCCCCGAGGCTCGCCCCCCCCCCACCAACCAAGCACCGAACTCCGGAGGCGCGATCTTCCGAGCACCGCCTCCCAAGCTGGCTTCAACATTGCGGCTGTGGGAGACGGCCGGAGGACCCGGTTGCCAGGGTAACCGTGATGCTCAGCAAGCCCCGCCCCCCGGCCGAGCCAGAGAGAGACGCCGCGTCTCAGCTCCTGCTGCGCGCGCACCCTAGTGGCGCTGGGCTGAGGCTCGGCCCTCCAGCCTTCGAGTGGGGCCGGGAGGTGCCTAGCTCGGGCGTGGGTGCGGAGGAGACGCCGAGGCTTCTAGGCCTACCTGGAAAAACGGGGAAAGGTAGGAAAATGAATGAGATTAGATAGTTAATTACTTTCTAAATCATTTTTTTTTAAAACAATATGGCCTAGAAATTCACTTAGCCTTAGCGCCCGCTTTTGAGGCGCTAGAGGGACTAGCGCCAGAGTTATGGCCAGTTGAAAAATTCCCTGGGGGCCCTAAAGCGGCGTTGCACCGGTAGCGCTGCGCCGGCACCGATGACGTCATCGGTGTGCGCAGCGTCCCGGTTGCCATGCCGACGGGCCCCAGCGCCGAAATTCAGTTGCGGCCGCCTCGCCCGTGGCAGCCGCAACTAAGACTCTGGCAACAGAGTCCAACATGTGTTTGCGCCGGCGCATTAAAGGCCCCGCGGCGGCCGGCCGCTTTCCCGCCAGCCGCCTGCCCGCAGCTCCCTCCCCGGACTTCTCCCCCCCCCCCGGAACAGATGCAAGCCCGGCACTTGTCCGAGGTGCCGGGCTCATTTTTAAACAGATTTGCGCGGGCCGTGGCCGGGTGCAGGCAGCTCCTCCTTAACGGAAGGAGGAGGCCTGCACTTCCCCAGCCTGCCGCACCGCATCGGGTGCCGCAGCGCTGGAATTGTGGCGCTAAACGGCAGTTAGCGCCCTTTTCCAGGCGCTAAGACCCTTCAGTAGCGCCGGCAGCCGTTTGGGCACGGCGCTACTGAATTTTTGACGCGCGCAGGGCGACTTAGCGCCGGCACTAACTTCCGGCGCTAAAGCCCTGGCTAAGCCAAAACCCAATTTCTAGGCCTATGTGTTTTAAAAGCAACGTTTTTTTTTAAGACGCAGAAAGCGGGAAAAAGAAAGGAAAAGTTTGGAATCAGGATGGCGGCGACTCACCTCGGTTCAGAATGATAAGGCCCGGCCACACACGCACCGATTGGCCCAGCGGCACACGCCAGCAACCCGGCATACGATTGGTCGAGCTCGAGGTCACTCTGTCGCTAATGAGCGGATAATGAGATGCTAATGAGCGGAACGTTGAAGGTTTTTCGGATACCGCGGGCGCGATTTTAGACCGGCCGAAACGTAAATATGCTTAAAACCGTCTCGGAAGCGTAAGCTTTCTTTGGAGGTAACGCGCGCGTAGGTACGCCCTGTAACTTTCGAGCGCATAGCCCGACAGACGCACAGGCGATGACAGACAGAATGACAGACAGAATGACAGAATGACAGAATGACAGACAGATGTACCGATTTATATATATAGATGTATGCATTAAACCAACAACAAAAAAACTATTTAGGATGAACTCTCTCCATTGAAAATGTTGATTATGGGCTGAATCTTCTAGGGTGGTAGCGGGCAAAATCGGTAGCGGGTTGGGTGGGAAAGTTGTTATTTTTGACAGTGGGTCGGGAACCCACTGTCATCTTGCTCCCACGCGCCTTTCCCACAGGCATGTCTGACAAAGTGGAGCCGACCCGACCTGCAGCGGTGGGGACCCAATTGAAATCATTATGAGGTAGTTTACAGGCACTCAAGAGCCGTTTTCCCCCTACCTTTTAAATTTCCCTGCATGGCCACAGGATTCACAGAGCTCGGGAACCATGTCTGTCAACCTAAGGCAGAAGTTCCGTGGCCATTGCTCCAGTTGATTAATTGACAGCATGGAAAACAAACCAAAATAAAAACATGCTGATTACATCAGCTAACAGATTGATGGAGATTCTGTTCTACGTGAAAAGCTACTGGTAAATGTTAATTCAGAAATTCCTGAAGGGATGTAAGTGCTACCTTGGATGGTGAGGGAAATACATTTTTCACTGGCCATTCTCGGCTGTTGCCTTCCAACTCAACAGTAATTGCAGTGAATTGATCTGCACTATAAAAAATGACATATATCATTTAAATAAATTTTTGTGTTGTTTCTGGTCAGGTTTTTCCTCACAGTATACTGTGATTGTCCAGTTACACATTAAATCAAGTCATCAACTGTTACAATTTCATTCAATTTGCTTTCAGTCCCTGAATATGACTAATTTAATTTTTCAGTCTATGACTTTAGGTGAATTTCTGCGGCAGTTCTCTCACTTGTCCATTGTTAACTTCAACAGAAGAGCTGCAGAAATCCCAGAAACACATTGTAAGCACCACTTACACTGTTTGTCGGGGATTCCACAGCTCTTCCACTGAACTTGCATAAGATTGTAAATCCACCCCTTTACAATTACATTTAAAATCTGCTTAATTTTATGTATTACCTATACACACACATCTTTTATTTGTACCAGTTACTGATACAAAAGTCTATAGATTTGTGACTAAAGCAACAATAACTTCCCAATTAATGTACTTTATAAATTATGTTCTTGATCATATTTGTAGATAGCGTCATATTACTTAATGATAATATTATTTAAATATTTCTTTGCCACTCATATATAACTTATTATATTATTGTACAGTAAAGATTCAACATCCACTATTTCAGATTAAACTTAAAATCTAATGTGGCCAGGGTCCCTTTAAGGATCCCAGCTTAAAACGTGTCATGAATGACATCACCAGATCCACTCCATCTCATTGGGCTGGGTAATACACTGGGCGGGCTTAATAGGCCCCATTAAGATAAGATCATTTTGTACAGCGAGATGGAGCCAGCAGCAGGGTCGCGACCCGCCATGGACACCGACCGCACTGGACCCGCCAAGGTAAGGAAAATTCCGACCTATGTCTGATTGCATGTAGCCAGTTATGTAAATTGGTCACCATTGCCACAGAGCAATGCAGTCCTACCAAAGACATAGATAGCTAAAGTCATTTTTAAATTGAGTTTACTTTATTTGACATCACATAAAACAAATACAGAAATCCCCCTATTTGTCACATCACTGTCACATGAACCACTTTGTAACATAGAACAATAATGCTGTTGCATAGAATAACAAAACTCAGAGCTATAACACTGTATATTCTCATTCAGAGGAAAATAATTTTGGACTCTCCAAAGCCATATATAATTTTTTATCAGAATATTTATCATTTAGAAGTCTATATTCTTCTCTAAATAAATATTAATATAATGTCTTTGTGACATGACGGTCTTTATACATAAATGACAACAATATTAAAAGTTTCATGAAATAATTAATGCTAAATAAATAAGACATTTAAGGATACTTTAACAGAAATCAAACATTCTGGTGAAAAGAATATAAATTGAAATGTAATAACAGAAATTGGATATTGTAAATAAGAAATAGGATCCATAAAATAACCATAAGTAAGAATTCAACTGCAAATCAGGTACAAGCATAACACAAATAAAGAGTTTGAACATTTTATAGTAGTTGTCAAAGTATTTGCATATCAAAGTGCCTTCTCCATCCATGCCCCAGAAAATATGAAAGTTGATGTTTTTTTGATGTACATCACTAATACTTTCATATATACCTTGACAGAAATGTGTAGCAATTCCACATAATAGCTTGAATGTGAACAACTGATTCTTCTATTTACTTTAAAAGACATAAATAGCACCATAGCAAAGTTTATTTTACATCAATGTTTTTGCCTTTCCCATGTGGATTTGTGGAGAATTCTTTTGACATATTTCAATAACAATTCCAACACTGGAGTGACATAATCTGCCAGGAATTGTAGGAAGTGTATGCTCCCTTCTGGTTTGACGTGGTGAATTCTTACTTTTGGTCTGGCTGTCATGAAAGGCATCAAACAATACTAGGGTGCTTGCTATAGGAAGAGAGATGGGACAGTTAACTCATGCTTCACTACCAGTTCAGGGAGTTATTAGCAAAGGTTGAGCATCTTCTCCTCTCTTTACATAGGTGTGAATTCTCTTATTATTCTGGAAAGGGAATAACAGTAAACCAAGTATCCAGACAGGCATGGGATACTTTTGACAACAGAAGCTGCTATTATTAGTTCACTGCTACACATTATTTGCCTTGGTGGTGTCACTTGCCCTTAGCCAGGTATTCTTTTATTGATTAATAAAAAGAGGGTCATATGAAATGTGTCTGGCATTTACTATTGATTTAGGTTTCAGAGGTGTTGTATAACACAGGATGATGGAAAGATAAATTTTCTCAATATTAACTTGAGTTAAAAATTATATCCAGAGAAAGAAAAAAAGTATGCTGCCTCTGTTTATTAGGCTGCAGAAAGGTCTTCCTGACAAGTATCCCAGGATTAAATGAATTGGGGGTAATAAGAAATGATTTATTTGTGCATTGTAGGTTAAGGCTGCCAGCAAGTCTGCAATAAGCAATCCATCTGCGATACCTACAGATGGCAAATTGTTACTTCTGCAGAAATCTTTTCCAGGCCACCTTATTACATTCATTTTTCTGAATCATATCTGGTTATAAATAAACACAAAGGGCAGTATATATGTGACTGATGCATGAAGCACAGAAAAAGAATAAGTTAAAATGTTTAATAAGAGAATGCCCGTTATAATTGGGCTATAATTTTTAGGTACTGTCATTGTATATGCATTATATATGTCTTTTTCTCTTTTTTTCTTTCCTTTATCCGTAATGCGGAGATACTATGTTGTTACTTTGGGGAGCACATCATTATGGCAGTCACTCGAAAAACTTAAAGGGCATTGGTATTAATCAGCAAGTGCTATAAATTTATATCATAGTTTATAGGGCAATGTGAAATATACGGTAAGGCTCTGAATGAATTTGGCTTGCTGCACTGGTGAACACCTAGACTAACCAGGGACACATGAAGCTGACAATTGGTTGTTGCCATTATAGCAGCAATTTGGAGAAGAAGTAAACATTGTTTTTGCATATGACGCTGCCAACTTAACTCTTTCACTGGCATAAAGATAGCCTGAATAAACAGTTTCATTAATGAACATAAACATAGAGTGGTTGTTATTGAATTTATTTGTGCAATAAGCAAAATTTTTATTTAAATGTTTTTACATTTTTATCCCCCTCTTCTCAAAGCAGTGACTTATGGTGAGTTACAGTAACTTATGACATAGTGGCATGGCCACATATAAAGAGTTAGGGAGGACATCGGGGAAATTCTGGGATTTAGAATAGGGGAGAGAGGGAGACATAGCCCATGCTAAAAACATTTGGAGAGGATATACCCACCATAGCCTCTGCAGTGGCTACACCTATGCACGGGTACCAGCAAGCCTCAGGTACCTCATCCAAATGGCCATAGATTATATATGGGCCCATAAAATGAGTATCAATAAGCTATTCATACATGGATGGCATCACTGTTCAGCCAATCAGTCGATGGTCACACATATGAATGCAGGCAGGGTAAATCAAAGTGATTAAGAGCAGGAATCCTGGTTGTTTTTCCCTTTCATAACCTAGGGGATTATGTGTGATACTGTAATTATTGCAAGTACAATTTACAATAACGTAGGGATGGGGAACTGTTTGTCTGAATTCAGAAATATAACAAACATGGGACTGCAAAATTACCCCTCTTAGTGCCATCATTTAAGGCTGATTTAGGCAGAAAAATAGTGTGCGCCTTGCTTCCAGCCACTTCCGGCACAGGTCATGGTGGTCGCCATTTTGGGCAGGTCGGTAACGCTGCCGGTGCCTGCGTTTGGCAGAAAAATGCTAATGAGACAGATCATGTGATGTAAATCAGTGTGCAACACTGATTTGACACATGACCTGCTATTTTGGATGTCGCTGCTCGAATGCACGCACTCACTAAAACATGCACAGCTGAACGTGTGTTCAGCTACATGAGGGACCTCCCACCAGCGATATTGAAAGGGATCATCAACAATTTGCAGGTAACTTTCTTTTTGAATTTTACTGGTTCTATGTAAGTTTGTGGAACTGTTTGATGCTTTCTACAGTTACTTAAAGCTGGTGAGGTGACAGGGAGTGGTTTTGCACGTGGAGAACACCTTGCTTCTGAATGCAAGGGTTCTGCCCAGACCACTTGCTCCCAGTCATGGGGGCTCTACTTGCAGCACCCCCCCCCCCCACCCCATCCCGTACTGCAGCATGACAGGGTGATGGAGCAGAGGCAGCAAACAAGAGGACAAAATGCTCAAAGAGGAAGGAGGAGGAGGGGCAGGAGGGACTGCAGCAGGAGATTTTACCCACCTAGGGTCTTCCGTGAGCACTTCTTCCTGCACTTAAGACAAGAGCAGTGTATTTGGAGGATCCAATTCACCAAGGAGATGGTCACAGAACTCAGCCACCTCCTGGAACCAGACCTGCAGCCTCAGAGCAGGGCAACGATGGCACTGCCAGTGGCCCTTATGGTGACCGTGGTCCTCAATTTTTTTCACCACCGTATCCTTCCAGTCTGCAGCAGGTGACTGAGCTAACATCTCCCAGATGGTCATCCATCTCTGCAACTGGGAGGTCACAGAGGCTCTGTACTCCAGGAGAAGGGACTTCATTGTCTTCACTCTGAACAGAGAGAAGTAGGAGGAGTGCACATGTGGTTTTGCCAGGGTATTGGGCTTCTCCATAGTGCAGGGCGCATTCGACTGCACACACGTCAGTGCTGAGCTGTACCACAATCGTAAAGGCTACCACTCACTTAATGTGCAGTAGGTGTGCGACCATGCCCAGCACATCATGATGGTGAATGCCCAGTATCCTAGCAGCAGTCATGATGCCTGCATCCTGCGCCAGTCCGGTGTGCTAGCAATCTTCCAGCCACCATGTCGAACCCAAGAGAAGGGCTATCCACTCTACACCTGGTTGATTACCCCACCTTGCAACCCCACCACTCGTGGCCAGCAGTAATATAATGAGGCAGTGTAGACGAAAGCATAAAATTACAAAGGGATATCGGCAGATTAAGTGAATGGGCAAAACTGTGGCAAATAGATTTCAATGTAAGAAAATGTGAGGTCATCCACTTTGGATCTAAAAAGGATCGAGCAGGGTACTTTCTAAATGGTGAAAAGCTAAAAACAGTGGAAGTCCAAAGAGACCTGGGAGTCCATGTACATAGATCATTAAAATGTCATGGACAGGTACAGAAAATAATTTAAAAGGCTAATGGAATGCTGGTCTTTATATCTAGAGGACTAGAATACAAGGGGGTATGCTGCAGCTATACAAAACCCTGGTTAGACCGCACCAGGAGTACTGTGAGCAGTTCTGGGACTACACCTTAGGAAGGATATATTGGCCTTGGAGGGAGTGCAGCGTAGGTTTACCAGAATGATACCCAGATTTCAAGGGTTAAGTTACGAGGAGAGATTACACAAATTAGGGTTGTATTCTGTAGAATTTAGAAGGTTAAGAGGTGATTTATTCGAAGTTTTCAGGATATTAAGGGGAACCGATAGGGTAGATAGAGAGAAAGGCCTAGAAATTCAGTGCCCTTAGCGCCGATTTTGCGGCGCTAGAGGGCCTAGCGCTGCAATTGGCGCCGGCGCCGAAATTGCCTGGGGCCCTTCCGCCGCGGTAGACCGGTAGCGCTGCGCCGGCACCGATGACGTCATCGGTGTGCGTAGCGTCCCGGTTGCCATGCCGACGGGCCCCAGCGCCGAAATTCAGTTGCGGCCGCCTCGCCCGTGGCAGCCGCAACTAAGACTCTGGCAACAGAGTCTTACATGACTTTGCGCCGGCGCATTAAAGGCACCGCGGCGGCCGGCCGCTTTCCCGCCGGCCGCCTGGCCGCAGCTCCCTCCCCGGACTTCCCCCCCCCCCCCCCCGGAACAGAAGCAAGCCCGGCACTTGTCCGAGGTGCCGGGCTCATTTTTAAAAAGATTTTCGCGGGCCGCGGCCGGGTGCAGGCAGCTCCTCCTTAAGGGAAGGAGGAGGCCTGCACTTCCCGAACCTGCCGCACCGCAGCGGGCGCCGCAGCGCCGGAATAGCGCCGATATTCAGCGCGTAGCGCCAGTTTTCAGGCGCAAACAGCTCTCAGCAGCGCCGGCAGCCGTTTCGGCGCAGAATTGGTGAATTTTGGGCCCGACCAGCGCGACTTAGCTCCGGCACTAACTTCCGGCGCTAAAGCCCTGGCTGCGCCAAAACTCAATTTCTAGGCCAAAGTATTTCCACTGGTTGGGGAGTCTAGGACTCGGGGGCATAGTCTCAAAATTATAGCCAGACCTTTCAGGAGTGAAATTAGGAAACACTTCTACACACAAAGGGTGGTAGACATTTGGAATTCTCTTCTGCCAATGGCACTTGATGCTAGATCAATTGTTAATTTTAAATCTGAGATTGATAGATTTTTGTTAACTAAAGGTATTATGGGATATGGGCCAAAGACAGGTATATGGAGTTAGCTCGCAGATCATCCATGATCTCATTGAATGGCGGAACAGGCTCGAGGGACTCAATGGCCTACTCCCGTTCCTGTGTTCCAAACAAAGCCCCGGGGAAATTGCTGGAAGTCCAGACTCAATGGGCTCAATATTGCCAGGCCCAAGGAGGCGGGATTGGAGGCGTGTGAGGTGTTAAAATCACAAAAACTGGCGGGCGTGCCCAATACCACCTCCATCCCGCCCCCGAGCAATTTTCCCACATGCAAGTTTTGTGACCCCGTCTCCATCCCGCCTCCAAGAGGCAGGATAGGCCCTTAAGGCCTTTAACAACCAGCACCTTTATAATCCCATTTTGAGCGGCCTTTCTGATTTTAACAGTTTTCCCACATGCTGCACGCCTCCTCTGAAACACGCCAGTGAAACCTGGCAGCAGCACAAGTGGATTGCTTACTAACAGCTGCAGCTCCACCATTGGAAAGGAGTTTTCACCAATCATCATTTGCAGGTCTGGGGGAACATTTAACAGGCCTACACATTGTTGTGGAAGTTTGGAGCCTGACACCCATCTCCAGTGTGACCTCCTGGGAAACCCATCTCCCCACCTTGAATGAGCGCTTCCTCAACTGAGGTATATACCAGAAGAATGGGAACCATTTATTTCCTTTACTCCTGGACATCAGATTCGGACGAAGACCAGCTGCGGCAGCAGCAGAACCCTGAACAACAACAGCACCAACTGCAGGAGCTGCAAGCTGCTGCTCACCTACCTGAAGCTGCACAGGCCAGAAGGCACCAGTGCATGGAAGCCCGTCAGTGCAGGAGATACCCCCCAAACAGGGTCTACAGACAGAGGATCAGCTACCTCAACATGACTGAGCAGCAATGCCAAAGGAGGCTCAGACTTTCGCGAGAGGTAGTGGGTGACATCTGCGCAATGGTGCAACAAGACCTGGAGCCCAGAGGAACAGTTGGTCACCCCTTATCAGTGGCCGTCAAAGTCACCACCGCACTCAACTTTTTTGCTTCAGGCTCATTCCAGGGATCAGCAGCAGACATCAGCAGTGTCTCCCAGGCGGCCGCACACACTTGCATCACGCAGGTAACTGATGCCCTCTTTGCCATCGCGCACAATCACATCCATTTCTCCAAGGATCAAGCCAGTGTAACTGCGTGTTCGGTTGGGTTTGACAATCTGGCAGGCTTTCCAAGGGTGCAGGGCGTCATTGACTGCACACATGTGGCCCTTAAGGCACCCCATCACAATCCAGGTATTTTTGTCAAACGCAAAGGCTTCCACTCCCTCAACGTACAGCTGGTGTGTGACCACAATAAGGACATTTTGCATGTTTGTGCCAAGTACCCTGGCAGTTGCCATGACTCCTTCATCCTGCGCCAGTCTAGTGTGCCTCCGCTCTTCAGTCCGTCAGACCAACTTAACGAGTGGCTACTTGGAGACAAGGGCTATCCCCTGAAGACATGGCTAATGATGCCATTGAGGAGCCCATCCAACGAAGCTGAGGAGAGCTACAACTCGAGCCACATTTCCACCAAATCCATAATCGAGCAAACCATCGGCTTGCTGAAAATGCCCTTCAGATGCCTGGATAGATCAGGTGGAGCCCTGCAGTACTCAGCAGCAAGGGTCTCCAGAATCGTCGTGGTTTTCTGCACACTTCACAACATGGCACAGCATCGTGGCTTGCAGATGCCTAAGGAACAAGTGGCTCATCACATAGCCTCCTCAGATGAGGAGGAGGAGGAGGAAGAGAGCGACAATGACCAGCTTGCAGAGGTGCATCAACCATCGCCAGCAGCATGCAAGCACATTGCTGGCCAGGATGCAAGGCACGCACTCATCTTGGCCAGATTCGCTTAGCCTAGCCAATCAAGCACTTTTGTCTTGCAGCTTCTTACCAAAGCATTGACAATGGCCAAGAACCTGCGGTTCCTACCACTCTGACCACCATACTGACAAACAAGTATACCGCTTTGGATACTGTTGAGGGGGATGACTCACCAGGGGAAGGCAGCAGCAGCCAGCTTCCTGGCACTGGGGGTGCTCCTGCTGCCCAGGAAGGGAGGAAAAAGAGTGGGAGAGCAATAGTGGTAGGGGATTCTATAGTAAGGGGAACAGATAGGTGTTTCTGTGGCCGTAGACGTGAATCCAGGATGGTTTGTTGCCTCCCTGGTGCCAGGGTCAAGGATGTCACTGAGCGGCTGCAGGGCATTCTGGAGGGGGAGGGTGAACAGCCAGAGGTCGTGGTCCACATTGGTACCAACGACATAGGTAAAAAGAGGGATGAGGTCCTGCAGCAAGAATTTAGGGAGCTAGGGGCAAGATTAAGGAGCAGGACCTCAAAGGTTGTAATCTCTGGATTACTCCCGGTGCCACGTGCTAGTGAGTATAGGAATGGGAGGATAGAACAGATGAATGCGTGGCTAAAGGGATGGTGCAGGAGGGAGGGCTTTAGTTTCCTGGATCACTGGGTCTGCTTCTGGGACAGGTGGGACTTGTACAAGTCGGACGGTTTACACCTGAACCAGAGGGGAACCAATATCCTTGCGGGGAGGTTTGCTAGCACTGCTGGGGGGGGTTTAAACTAACTCGGCAGGGGGATGGGATACAGAGTGGAGTTACAGTAGGGGGTGATGTACAGCCAAATACGGAGGAAAAAACAAGTCAGCAGGGAAGGCAGAGCAAAGATGTGAAGGCAAAAGGGAATATGGCAGGGCTGGAAGGCATTTATTTTAATGCAAGGAGTCTTGCAAATAAGGTGGATGAACTGAAGTTGTTGTTGAACACATGGGAGTACGATATTGTTGCTATCACGGAGACATGGTTGAGGGAGGGTCAGGACTGGCAGCTGAATATTCCGGGGTATAGAATCTTCAGGCGAGACAGAGGAGGGTGTAAAAGGGGAGGGGGTGTTGCAATATTAATTAAGGAGTCAATTACTGCTGTAAGGAGGGATGATATATTAGCGGGTTCCTCTAATGAGGCCATATGGGTAGAACTTAAAAACAAAAAGGGGTCAAGCACTTTGCTGGGAGTGTACTATAGGCCCCCAAACAGTCAGGGGGAGATAGAGGAATAGATATGTAGGCAAATCTCAGAAAAGTGTGAAAATAATAGGGTAATAATAGTGGGGGATTTCAACTTCCCCAATATAAATTGGGATAGTCAGAGTGTGAAGGGCTTAGAGGGTGCAGAATTCTTAAAGTGCATCCAGGAGAGCTTTTTGAGCCAACATGTAGAAAGTCCTACAAGAGAGGGGGCGGTACTGGACCTAATTCTAGGGAATGTAGCCGGGCAGGTGGTGGAAGTGTCTGTAGGGGAGCATTTTGGCGATAGTGACCATAATTCGGTGAGATTTAAGGTGGTCATGGAAAAAGACAAAGACGGCCCGGAAATAAGGGTTCTAAATTGGGGGAAGGCCGATTTTAATAAGATAAGGCAGGATCTGGCCAAAGTGGACTGGGAGCAGCTACTTACAGGAAAATCCACATCAAAACAGTGGGAGGCTTTCAGAAGGGAAATAGAGAGAGTACAACACCAACATGTTCCTGTAAAGGTCAAGGGTAGGACCAACAAGCAAAGGGAACCTTGGATGACAAGGGATATACAAAAATGCATTAGGAAAAAAAGGGGGGCTTTTGGCAGTTACAAAAGACAAAAGACGGAGGAAGCCCTAGAGGAGTATAAAAGGTGCAGGGGCATACTTAAAAAGGAAATTAGGAGGGCGAGGAGGGGCCATGAAATAACACTGGCGAGCAAAATAAAGGAAAATCCTAAGATGTTTTATAAGTATATTAAGGGCAAGAGGATAACCAGGGAAAGGGTAGGGCCCATTAGGGACCAAAGTGGCAAGCTGTGTGTAGAGCCAGATGAAGTAGGTGGGGTTTTAAATGAATTTTTTGCCTCTGTGTTCACTATGGATAAAGACGATGTAGACATAGAAGTCGGGCAAGGGGACTGTGACATACTTGAACATATTAGCATCGAGAGGGAGGAGGTACTAGCGGTTTTAGCAGGCCAAAAAGTGGATAAATCCCCAGGCCCGGACGAGATGTATCCCAGGCTGTTGTGTGAGGCAAAGGAGGAGATTGCAGGGGCTCTGACACAAATTTTCAGAACCTCTCTGGCCACAGGGGATGTACCAGAGGACTGGAGAACAGCTAACGTAGTACCATTATTCAAGAAGGGTAGCAGGGATAAACCAGGGAATTACAGGCCAGTGAGCCTAACATCTGTGGTAGGGAAATTATTGGAAAAAATTCTGAGGGACAAAATTAGTCTCCACTTGGAGGGGCAAGGATTAATTGGGGATAGTCAGCATGGCTTTGTCAAGGGTAAATCATGTCTGACCAATCTGATTGAATTTTTCGAGGGGGTGACTAGGTGTGTGGATGAGGGAAATGCTGTGGATGTGGTTTACATGGACTTCAGTAAAGCTTTTGACAAAGTCCCGCATAGGAGACTGGTCAAGAAGGTAAGAGCCCATGGGATCCAGGGGGCCTTGGCGTGTTGGATCCTAAACTGGCTGAGCGGCAGGAGGCAGAGGGTGATGGTCGAAGGTTGCTTTTGTAACTGGAAGCCTGTGTCCAGTGGGGTACCTCAGGGATCGGTGCTGGGTCCCTTGCTGTTTGTGATCTACATTAATGATTTGGATGAGAATGTAAAGGGTATGCTCAGTAAGTTTGCGGATGATACGAAAATTGGTGGGGTGGTAAATTGCGAGGAGGAAAGCCTCAGGCTACAGGACGATATTAACGGGTTGGTCAGATGGGCGGAAAAGTGGCAAATGGAATTTAACCCGGAAAAGTGCGAGGTGATGCATTTTGGACGGACAAATAAGGCAAGGGAATACACAATGAGTGGTAGGACCCTAGGAAGTACAGAGGGTCAGAGGGACCTTGATGTACATGTACATAGATCCCTGAAGGCAGCGGAACAGGTAGATAAGGTGGTTAAAAAGGCATATGGGATACTTGCCTTCATTAGCAGAGGCATAGAATATAAGAGCAGGGAGGTTATGATGGAGCTGTACAAAACGCTGGTGAGGCCACAGCTGGAGTACTGTGTGCAGTTCTGGTCGCCTCACTATAGGAAGGATGTGATTGCTTTGGAGAGGGTGCAGAGAAGATTCACCAGGATGTTACCTGGGATGGAGCGCCTCAGCTATGAAGAAAGACTAAACAGGCTGGGGTTGTTTTCCTTGGAGCAAAGGAGGCTGAGGGGGGACCTGATTGAGGTGTACAAAATGATGAGGGGCATAGATAGGGTAGATAAAGAGGAACTTTTCCCCTTAGTAGGGGGGTCAATAACAAGGGGGCATAGATTCAGGGTAAGGGGCAGGAGATTTAGAGGGGATTTGAGGAGGAACTTTTTCACCCAGAGGGTGGTTGGAAGCTGGAACTCACTGCCTGAAAGGGTGGTAGAGGCAGGAACCCTCACAACATTCAAGAAGCATTTGGATGGGCACTTGAAATGCCATTGCATACAAGGCTATGGACCAAATGCTGGAAAATGGGATTAGACTGGACAGGGATTGATGGACGGCGCAGACACGATGGGCCGAAGGGCCTCTTTCTGCGCTGTAAAACTCTATGACTCTATGACTCTAATTGCAAGTCATCCTAAGCCCTCAATGTGGAAGCCCCATTAGCGATATGACACACGCCACAACTGCAACAGTTGACATCAGAATTTTTAATGACAATAAGCAAATGATGGCTTTTCAACAATAAGCTTAACATTTCACCCAAGTGACTACCCTTGTGACTACTTGTGTATTATCTTCCTCTTACATGTGCTCCTATGTGGTGCTTCCCCTGTGGCTTCAGCAGATGAGGAAGCCCCTTGCTCACTTACTTTCTGCTCCTGTCTCGACACCATTGGCGGGCGTCCTCTGGGGTTGCGAACCTGTGAGGGCTCGGCAACAGTCTGCTGCTCCTGCAGCTGTGCAGGGGTTGAGACGCCGATCTCAGTTGGGTGTGGACTCTGGAGGGGCTCTGACCGAGGGCTCTGCAGTGGCATGGTCATGTGAGCACTTGGAGAGGAGCCCCCACTTCCTTGTTGTATACCACCAACATCCCTCTCATGGGTCATCCACACTTCAGAGCTAGCAAGTAGCTTGACAGCACCTTGCTGCAATTCAGCAGGGCCATGAGGACCCATTTCTGTACTGGAAGTCCTACTCCCGAGGACTTGCCTGAACGTCTGGTTTGTTTGCTCAATAGCTGACCATCGCTCCTCAAGAGATGTCATCTATTCTGAACAAATACCATGTTTTCCATACCCTGGCGACTAAGCTCTTCCATGGATGTAGCCATCCTCTCCTCTACCGCAGCCATCCTCTCCTCTACGGTAACCAACCTTACCATGGAGGTAGCCATCCTTTCCACGGAGGTTGCCATCCTTTCCATGGTGATGTGTTCATGCACCAACGCCTCCACAAAGGCTCTGCTCATTTTAGCAATGGACTCCTCCATTCGCTCCACACTCGCAGCGACCCTGGAGACAAAACCTGCCAGAGACTCCTGCACTTCTTCTTGGAGTTCCAGCACCTCTCTTCTTCTGGATGGACCCGGAGGCAGAGGGTCGACATGCAGCTGAGCCGAGCTGGCAGAGTCCTGCGCCCTCCGACTAGGACTCTCCACTGCTGTCCCTGTCTCCACCATCTGCTGATGCTCACTTGTGAGCTGTGATAAACCAGGTGACATCACTGCACTATCTCGTGAAGGTACCACCGGGGTGTGAGTGCCTGTGCTGGTGCTGGGTGCACTGAATTCTGCTGATGCTGCGCCCTCAGGGGTTGCAGCTTCCTCTGAGGAGTCTGGAGGTTCAGGCTGTTCCTCCTGGATAGTGGGGATGGGGACTTTCGATGGTCCTGTGGGGGAGTAAAGGAAAGAGTCAGAGATGTGAGGCCAAGGTTACATGCACATTGAATATTGTAGATGATCAAAAGTCAACCTGTTAGAGCATCAGAATCATTACCAGTGACTCATGCAATGTCAATGAGAGAGATGATAAACTATTCTGTCACCAGCTTGCTCTGATGCACCCGTCTGTCCGTTCCCCACTTGCGCATCCTCCTCCACTCCCACGATCTCCAGGGCCGCCTCCTCCCAGGGGGTGAGCTGGGCTACTGAGGGTGGCCCTCCTCCTGTCCTCACTCTTTCCCTCGTATTGTGAGCTCTCTTTTCCTGCAATAAGGGAGACAAGTGGAGTTTGAGTGAGAATGAAGGAGTGAGTGTAGAGAATCCATATCATTGATGGTTAGAAGGAGACAAAGATGGAGTGAGGTGGCAAGACCAAGGACCCTCCCTGTGTGTTGTAAGTTGTTTTCATAGCATCATAGCGATAGGGAGTGTGAGGGCTGCATAGTCGAATAGTTGGGTGAATGTGACCATAGAGAGAGAGGGAATGTGTAAGGGTGCAGGGATATCACTGTCAAGTGGGATGTGGAGGAAGAGGTTGTCAAAGCTGAGTGCTGGTGAGGAGAGGCAATGGGGATCAGATTGAGGGTGATGGGAAAGTTATACTCACTTTTCCAGTGTGAAGAACGTCATGAAACCTCTTCCTGCACTGCAGCCAGGTTCTGCGGCACATAGACATAGAAACATAGAAGATAGGAGCAGGAGTAGGCCACTCGGCCCCTCGAGCCTGCTCCGCCATTCAATGAGATCATGGCTGATCATCCAACTTCAATACCCTGTCCCTGCCTTCTCCCCAGAGTTGACCTCCTGGGCCATTTGCATCCACACAGCTTTCGTCTGCTGGGGAGGCTGTAGTGGGTGGTGTGGTTGGTGCGTGAGCCCAGTCAGTTATGCCCCTGACTGTTTGTGAGCGGTTCGAATCGCTCCCACGCCCCTGGGTTCTAGACACCGGACTTAGGTACAGGCAGCAATACAGAAAAGACTCGAGTAGACAGGTGGTTTGGATGTAAGAAAACCAAGATTTTATTGAAATAGAAATTAACACAGTCTTACGAGAAATTTCTAGTATAAAATTACAGGGAAATACAAAATAACTATACTTATACAGGGAATGGGGAGCACACGGCACATCGAGGGAAAACAAACTATATTAACAATCCCCTTATCCTTATCCCACCCCCTATACCTAACTAGATTAAGCTATGAGGGGCCAGAATTCATGTTCACCGAGTCAAAATCTGCTGAGCTCAAACAATGGTGGAGCTTGGGGTTTGCTCTTTGTGCTCTCTGGGGCCTGCCGTCATCACGTGGTCTCGGGGCGCTGCAAGGGCATCGTCCAGGCAAAAGTACCCCAAGGTTAAAGTCTTTGCTTGGGTACTTTACCTCGCAGGGATGATGGTTCCTCTTCCTCGGGCGGCAGTTGGAGTTTGCATAAAGATAGTTGTAGGTCAGCTGAATTGAAGGCCTGATTATTCAAAGCGTTCTTCAATCTTCTCCCAATTCGTCTCATCTCATCTCATCTCACCTCACCTCGCCTCGTCTTGTCCCGCCTGGTTTGCCCGTGTTTGCCTGGTGCAATGCCGGGCGTCCCTGATGGAGTGGGGAAAGACACGGGCAGTGGCCAGGCGGCAAGCGCGGGAGGGGAAAAGTAGCAGCAGCCACGAGGGCAAGGAGCAAGAGCAAGAGAGCGTCGGTTGCCGGTGGGCCTACAATTATACTCCTTCGGATGGCCCTTATCTGCGCGCCAAATCAGGTTAGTTCATTGTCCCAATCTTGGCAGGCTAGTTTAAATAATTGTAGCAACCTAAACTAACTGTTTTTAGATGGCCGTTGATTGCACCTAATGGCCTGATGTCTGAGCTGTATTGTTATTAATGCGTCTTAATCGGCCTGTCCAGCCTCAATGGCTTCCTTAAGCTGTTTCCGATTATAGATGCAAACAACTTGATGGCCTCAAGTATAGGCCTAACTAGTTTTGGTCTGCCTACGATTTGGCTTAATGCATATTCAGAGTTCTGTCTGCTTTCCAAAATACAAAGTCCTTCTTCACAGAAACTGCATTTTAGGTTTCGATTTCCCCAAAAGCTGCTTGTGTCACAGAGTCCAAGCTTTTAAAACCTTGCAGGCTTTTGGTCACGAGATGCGGATGCCATCTTTTGGGTATCCTTTTTCTTAAAAATGTCCATGCAGGGTCCCTTTATTAATAATAACCTTTGGGGAAATGTGGAAATTTTGCAAATCTTACACTCCCCCCGGTGATACTAAAACTTGCTTGAAGTATCATTCTTACAAGGTGAGCAAAATTTTTCTGACCCTCCATAGTCAACCTTCCCCTGTAATTACCTATCTAATATACCCATGACACATGCACTTCCCATTCCGCAAAAATGTAGTGTACATAAGCATATATAAGATAAATCACAGACTTTTACACATGGAGGGGATCCAACACCTCTGCACCACTTGGTACACATACATCTTTCTTAAACACGTTGCAAAAAAACAAAAAAACTTTATTAAAAACAACAAACACAATAAAACAACAATCTTTTAATCAAAAATACAGGGAAAAGACTCAAACAGGTGTATCTCCCTCCACCTTCACATAATGTTCCTTCCAGATCTTCTGGTTTCGGAATTCTAACAACTGCCCTTTTCCCTTACATTGATTGCAAAAGTGCGCTACGTACTTCTGTAACTGTGTTTTTAAACCGTTCATCTGGGCCTGCAGCTCTATGTCATCTAAACTGTTGATGACAGAGGACCCAGTATTAAACGCAGTAAAAACATCATTCCATACACCCCTTCTTTGCCTCCCTGCATTACCCAAAAACTCTCGGTTTGTGGTGTACAGTTCGGTTTTGTCCACATGGGCGAAATCAAACTCATAAAACTTCTTGAACATGTCCTTTAATAGGGCCTGGTATAGCTGCTCTGTTTTTTTGGGACACCCCTCCGGTAAATGTACCTCGGTGAGAGTTAAAATCACGGAGGCTACCGCATAGTGTACTCCCTGGTGCAGCATCTGATCGGTGGGGACTAGTACCAACCCATTCCCTGGTCCCTTGGTGGTGGTGGGGCAACCTTCCCTGTGTATCCTCGCCGACTGCGCCGTGGGCGGGGCACAAGCTCAGTGGCATTGACTGGGATCGGGGTGTATGGGACCGCACACACCTTCAGGCTGGTATCCCACTTCATCCCCTCCCCGGTGTCTTGCCACTGCCGGTGGAAAACAATGGATATGCCTGCAGGGCAGACGTCCTCTGACCCCCACATACAGATATAAATCCCTTGGGCCGGTTCCCACCACTTGTCCCAACACACACTTAATCCTCCATGAGTCCCTGTAATCGTCCGGTGGGTGTTGTTCCCCAACCGTTCCCACTCGACTTCGGGGTTCCTCATATCTTTGCTCAGCTTTCTGAGCCACCACCACCTATCCAGAGGAATGTGTCCTTTACACGTTAAACATATACGCTTTCCAACGGTGACGTTGACCCTCATGGTAACAACCCGTACCCTGGGGCACAGGAGAGAGGCCTCCCCATACGTGAATCCGGTTTGGCTGGAGTACTGAGACGAATTGGACCCCAGCCATCCTGGCCACCTTCCCTCGTGGACGTAGACGGCGGTCTCCTCCACATCCGTTCACCGCTTCCGTCGGTCGCTATAGGCGCCCTGTCTCCCGAGCACCCGTAGATGTGGGAATCTTGTACATCGCCTCGCCTTCCAACGCCCATCCCAATCAGGGCGAATAGGATCACGATCCCCTTCATCCTGAAAGTCTTTCTGCAAAAAGATACAAAAACATGCAGCCAGGTCCCCAAGAGATTCTCTGGCTTGGTGAAGCATGGTCGGATCCCGCGACCTCGACCCAAAATACACACTCTTAGCAGATTACTTACTTCAAACTACCCATCACCTTATTTAACTTAAATTAAAAAACCCAAACTTAAGCTAAATACTTAAACTTAACAATAAACAATAACCAAAACTTAAACTACCTAAACTATATACATCCGCCGCCCATCTCCGGGCAGCCAGGCTAATCCCTGGTTGGACTGCAGCTCACTGCCACCCCCGGCGTGACCGCATCATCCTGCACCGTTGGTCCCTTGCAGCCCGTGGCTGCTGGCTGAGGACCTCTGTCCTTGGACCTCTCCCTGACTTGAGGGGCGGCCCTTGGTAACTGGAGGGCAGGTGACCATGGCTTTCTCAGCTGGGGTGTCCGTGGGGACCTTCTGGGGGCCTTGACGGGTGGGGCTTTTTTGGCCGCTGGGCCTTTAATCCGAACCGCTGCTCCCTCAGGCTTGACCTCTCCCGAACCTGGGCTAGGGGCAGGTAACTCCTCGCAGCCTGCTGCTAGGAGCTGAGAGTCTCCGCCCCCAGGTCCCATGGCTGGGTCCGGGGCGGGGTTTTCGACCTCGGGTCCCTCCCTCTCTACACCTGGGTTAGGGGCGGGGTTTTTGCCCTCGGGTCCCTCCCCCTCGTCTGGATCCCAGAAGAGCGGGGGAGTGTCCAAATCGATGGGCGGGATGGCCCCTCCCTTCAAGCAAGCCACAGCGCCTGCCTGTGCAGTCTGTGAACTCGCTCCTGCTGCAGGCTGAGGATCTTTATCCTCAGACCTTACCCCAACTGGCTGCTTTCCCCTTTCAGGTCTGAACAGCTTACACTGGTTGATTTGAAACCATTTTGTACGCCGGGGCATCTTCACGGCGTATACCATGGGGCTGGCTTTATCTACAATGCTGTAGGGCCCCATGTACAATGGTTCCAAACTCCCTACTCGGGCATAGTTCCTCACCATGACTTGATCTCCTACCTCCCGCTTGTGGTGCTTTCTCGCTTCGAGCAGCAATCGGTTACTCCGATGCTGCCTTCCCATGTTCCCAGCCGCCTGCTCATGGACTTGCTTCAGGTGCTCAAAAAGCTTTCGGGCGAACCTGTCCCGGTTTACCTCCCTGAGCTGACCCTCCATGAGCACCGGGGCTAGTACATGAGTGGGGGTCCGCATAACCCTGCCAGTCATTAGCTCGTACGGGGAACACCCCGTGCTTTTAGACTGGCTGACCCGGATCCCCATCAAAACCAACGGTAGGACCTCGGCCCATTTACAGGGCGAGTCCACCGTCTCCTTCCTTAATCTTTCTTTCATGGTCCGATTCATGCGTTCCACAATCCCGGATGACTGGGGGTTGTGGGCCACGTGCCATTCCCCCTCGATGCTTAACAGCATAAGGGTGTTCTGCATCACCTGTCCGGTGAAGTGACTCCCTTGGTCGGACTCCACATACTGTGGTAGTCCCCACCGCGAGAACACTTCCCGGACCAGGATCATGGCAGTACCCAGAGCTGTGGCTGTTCTGCAGGGAAAGGCCTCTACCCATTTGGTAAACACGTCCACCAGGACTAGGCAGTACTTATAGCCTCCCTGGGCGGCAGGCAGGGGTCCGATGTAGTCGACCTGTATCGACTGCCATGGTCCCTCTACCCTCCTGACGTGTCCCATAGGTACCTTCCTTTTGTGGGGGTCGGGGTTATTCGCAGCGCACACAAGACAGCCTGCACCGAACTCGCGGACATCGTCCCTGAGTCCTGGCCACCATCCCGCCTGTTCCACCCGCTGCCAGGTGTTCTCAGGCCCGGGGTGTCCCGCTCCTGGACCCTCATGGGCCAGTTGAAGGAATTCCCTCCGGTGCTGCTGCGGCACAACCCACCGTTCCCCCCGGAACAGCATACCCTCTTTAACGGAGAGGGTCGCTGTGCCATATGGACCCTCTACTCCCTTTCCCTCAACTACAACGCTGAAGACTGTTTTGAGGACGGGGTCTTGGGCTTGGACCCAAGCTAACGCTACCCCTACACTCCCTTGGGTCCCGTCCCTACCTCTGACCGCCGCCATGGGTCTGGACCCAAATGGGTCCCAGATAGTACTTGTGCGGGCACCCTCCTTGGCGAGCAAGTCAGCCTGCTGGTTGCCTTGGCCGTGGGGTTCTGTGGAGGAATGGGCCTTCACCTTGTGGATGAAAACCTCCCCTTCCTCCCCCACTGCTGCCAGGATTTTTTCCAGCAGGGGTTTTGCTGTGAGGGGTCTCCCGTCAGCGGAGGTGTACCTGCGGCGGGACCAGATGGCCAGGTACTCCGTACACGAATTGCATGTGAACATGCTGTCCGAGCAAATCGTGTAGGGGGTGGGGAAGATTTCGGGGTGTGTCACAACGTACACCACCGCGGACAGTTCAGCCTGCTGGGCGCTCATGGTACTGGGGAGCTTAATCGCCAGGGCAATGTTTGCCACTGGGTCGTAAACTCCACACCCGGTGAGACGCTCGCCAGCAGATACCGTGCTGGAACCGTCTACATAGATCTCGCGGCCTGTGGGATCTATCCCGGCCCGTAAACCTATGTTTCCTTCCCAAACCCCTTCGATGGAACACCGGTGGGCTGTTCCAGGATATACCAGGTTGGCTGCGAGCTTTGGCTCACAGACCCTTCACCTTCAGATCCATCTGTGAGCGGAGCAAGGTCCAGCGGGCAATGCGGGCACTGCTCATTGTTCCATCCTTGATCCTCCCGTCCAGAAGCATCTGGGTGGGTGTGTGATGGGTGAGGAGGGTGATGGGAGAGGTGCCTGTGAAGATCAGTGATCTTTTCACAGCCCAATGTGTGGCCAAAAGGTGCCGCTCACAGTTGGAGTAGCTCCTCTCCACATCCGTGAGTATCCTGGAGGAGTAGACCACCGGCTGCAGCCGGCCTTGCCGCTCTTGGAGCAGTACAGCACTCAGGCTGTCCCCGCTGGCTGCTACCTCCAGGAAAAACTCTTTTCCCCCATCTATGGCCCCTAGAGCTGGTGTGGTCTGCAAGTCTTTCTTGAGCCTGACAAATGCTGCCTGGCAACCTTCATCCCAAAGCCACTCCACTCCCTTTTGCAGGAGTCAGAGCAGAGGGGCTGCAGTGGCTGCATAGTCCTCAATAAAGTCTCTACAGTACCTGGTTAGTCCTAGAAACGACCTCACACCCGTTACTGTGTTAGGGACCGATAGTTCTTGTACCGCCTCCCTCCTAGCCTTATCTATGGCCCTTTCTCCAGCGCGCATGGTCAGGCCGAGGAATTTCACCTCCTGCTGGCTGATCTGCGCTTTCTTGGGGTTTACCTTGAAACCCTTCTGCCCTAGCAGCTCCAGCAGTTCAGCCAATAGTGGGCTATGCTCCTCTTTCGAATCAGTGAACAGGAGCAGGTCATCCACATATTGGACCAAATGTCTGGGCTGGCTAAAATCCTTCAAACTGTTGGCCATGCACTGATGGAAAATGCTGGGGCTGTTGTGGAAGCCCTGCAGCAAGCAGTTCCACGTGTACTGCTGCCCTTTAAATGTAAAGGCAAACTTGCACTGATCCTCCCTCCTTACAGGGATGGACCAAAACCCATTGGAAATATGCAGCACCGTGAAAGTGGTCGCAGATGCTGGAATACTCCCTATGAGGTCGGCAACTGCTGCCACTGTGGGTGCACAGGCTGGGATGTTATTATTGAGCACTCGGTAGTCCACCGTGGCCCTCCAAGAATTGTCCGGCTTTCTGACCGGCCATAATGGAGAATTCACATGAGTAGCTATCGGTCTCAGAACTCCCTGCTGCACTAACGAGGACATGGCTGCTTCCATGTCTGGCTCTGCTTCCCTGGGGAAGTTATACTGTTTCTGTGGTCGGGCCATGGGGTCCCCGTCTACGCTGACCTCAAACCCTGTGACCCTCCCGCAGTCGTGTTTGTGAGTGGCAAATGTGGTCAGGTGGGCCTGCACAAATGCCTGGAACTCTGGTGGGGTGTTGCTGACCATGAGCCCAAGGTTATAATCCTCTTTGGGCTTCATGGTGCAGAGGGTCCCCTTCCCTTCCTTTCCTGGGATGACTATGATCTCTCCGTTCTTTACTTTACCTGCCCCCCAAAGGCAGTGATTCCTCAAATCCACAAGGATCCCGTGGCCTACAATAAAGTCGGCCCCCAGGACCCCTCTTCCACCCTCCACTTCCCATTTCATCAGGACACAGGTCCACTTGGAGCGGAGTGGTCCTAACCAAATGGCGAGCGGGATGGAAAACGAGCCAACCTGTTCTTTACCCATGAACCCCGATAGACTGTATGGGACCCCGTTAGAGGGAGGCGAGGTGGTGGGGTTAGCTGAGTAGACCACGGTGCATGATGCCCCCATGTCCAACAGATATGTCCCCGTCACCTTTTCTACCTCCATCTCCAAAAGGGGTCTTTTCCACTCATCATACCGGAGAGAACACAGGTAAACAGGCTGCGCTGGCTCTAGTCACGGCTGTGGGTTGGATGGGGCTGATGGGGTGAGAGCACCGGTGGCGGCTGCTACTCTCCCCTGGCCAATCAATAAGGACCTCATGGTGTCCAAAGTGACTCGACCTCTGCGGAAGGGATCCCCGCCCCCGCCTTTTGGGCTGGGGCTGTGGAATGCTTTCCCTTGTTATCTTTCCAAGGGTTTTTGCACTCCTTCTGCCAGTGACCATCCTTCCCGCACCCGTAACAATTGGTCTTTGTGTTGTGGGGGGTTACTCCCTTCCTGCTGCCACTCTTTCCTACCCGGTCCAGGTTTTACCTCATGCAATTTTCTCTTGGGTGGTTGTGCATCGGCTCCCCGACCGTTCTTGTAGGCCAGAGTTAGCTGCCTAATCACCGTGAGTTCGGTGGTCTGGGGATTTTTGGGGTCGAACCAGGCTTCCGCCTTGGCTGGGACCTGTGGCAAGCTGTTCACCACCAGGCAATGGAGCCAATGGGCCAGGAGGTCCCCGTTGAGGAACACTCGGTCCGGCATCCCCGGACAGGCCCTCCGGTACACCGGCAAAAGCCGGTCCGCGAAAGCCTGCGGGGTTTCCCCTGGGAGCTGGATCATCTTCTCTAAGGACTTCTTGTGTTCCTTTCCCTCTGTCCACTTAGCTGCTGCATCTACCGGATGCCCAGCCTTTAACAGAGTGGTGATCCACTTCTT
The DNA here is from genome assembly GCF_052327205.1 of Somniosus microcephalus. Classification (NCBI taxonomy): domain Eukaryota; kingdom Metazoa; phylum Chordata; class Chondrichthyes; order Squaliformes; family Somniosidae; genus Somniosus; species Somniosus microcephalus. The sequence goes on from NC_140987.1 coordinate 132,694,674, forward strand.
AGTGATATTCACCTTGCTAAAAACATTATCAGAAATCCTTTCCTCCATCATGGTTTGCTCATCTGAACCATTGTCTACTCTATCGCAACGCTGTTGCCGGTATCCTGCCGCGGTCGCCATTTCTGTAGGGGGTGGTGTGGTTGGCACGTGCGCCCAGTCAGTTATGCCCCTGACTGTTTGTGAGCAGTTCGAATCGCTCCCACGCCCCTGGGTTCTAGACACCAGACTTAGGTACAGGCGGCGATACAGAAAAGACTCGAGTAGACAGGTGGTTTGGATGTAAGAAAACCAAGATTTTATTGAAATAGAAATTAACACAGTCTTACGAGAAGTTTCTAGTATAAAATTACAGGCAAACACAAAATAACTATACTTATGCAGGGAATGGGGAACACACGGCACATCGAGGGAAAACAAACTATATTAACAATCCCCTTATCCTTATCCCACCCCCTATACCTAACTAGATTAAGCTATGAGGGGCCAGAATTCATGCTCACCGAGTCAAAATCTGCTGAGCTCAAACAACGGTGGGGCTTGGGGTTCGCTCTTTGTGCTCTCTGGGGCCTGCCGTCATCACGTGGTCTCGGGGCGCTGCAAGGGCGTCGTCCAGGCAAATGTACCCCAAGGTTAAAGTCTTTGCTTGGGTACTTTACCTTGCAGGGATGATGGTTCCTCTTCCTCGGGCGGCAGTTGGAGTTTGCATGAAGATAGTCGTAGGTCGGCTGAGTTGAAGGCCCGATTATTCGAAGCGTTCTTCAATCTTCTGTAGCAATCTAAACTAACTGTTTTTAGATGGCCGTTGATCGCACCTAATGGCCTGATGTCAGAGCTGCATTGTTATTAATGCGTCTTAAACGGCCTGTCCAGCCTCGATGGCTTCCTTAAGCTGTTTCCGATTATAGATGCAAACAACTTGATGGCCTCAAGTATAGGCCTAACTGGTTTTGGTCTGTCTACGATTTGGCTTAATGCATATTCAGAGTTCTGTCTGCTTTCCAAAATACAAAGTCCTTCTTCACAGAAACTGCATTTTAGGTTTTGATTTCCCCAAAAGCTGCTTGTGCCACAGAGTCCAAGCTTTTAAAATCTTGCAGGCTTTTGGTCACGAGGTGCAGACGCCATCTTTTGGGTACACTTTTTCTTAAAAATGTCCATGCAGGGTCCCTTTTATTAATAATAACCTTTGGGGAAATGTGGAAATTTTGCGAATCTTACAAGGCTTCTTCCTCCCTGAGGAAGGGAAGAGCACCTCCTTACTTCCTCTTTCTCCGTCTACCAGAGGTTGCAGGGCGGCGTCATCGAACCTTGGTGCAGACTTTGGCCTACTGCTGGACATATTGGCTGGAGGAATCTATCACAGCAAAGGGCATAAGGTTTGCAGTCTGCAGAAGAAGCAAGGCTGCTTGCAGTCCTTAAATCCAGCAGCACTGATGATGTCATCAGAGGCGACTTTTAGGATGGAAAGACTAAGTGGGCCAGGGGCTCCCACAGACTGGAAATCAATTGCCCAATTAGGGGAAAATCGCATATTTTTCCCACATCAAATTGGAGTCGGGTGGCTAACACAAAAAGCGGCTGACAAGCCCCCTGCCCGCACCAATGGCAAAATTGAGCCCAATGTCTTCAAGCCCCAGCTGATGTTGCATCTATTCCATTCCTCTCTTGTTAGACGTGTGGCGGGTGTGCACTGGAGGGGCCATGGATTTTTGTCCCTGTTCCCCTCAACCTGTTTATCTCAATTAAAGACAGCAATTGAGATTGGGCTGGATTTTTTCAATGGAGACGAGTTGGAGGCGGGACTGCTGCTTCTCATGTCAATGTCCTGCTTCCATCCTCGTCTGACCAACCAGAGGAATTTTTCCCTGATTGACCTTGTTAAGCCCATCCTGCGGGCTCAGCAGGCCAATTAGGGAGGAAGTCACTGACAGAGCACATCAACGTCAGATGTGCTATCTGGCAAGACTTCTTGGAAGAAGAAATGTCAGCGTTTGACAGCTCTTTGAAGCTGTCAAACACTGACATTCTCTGTAGTTTGATGAGTCATTGTGTTCAGGACTCATCAAACCTTTCAACTTTGTCGATTTCAGATGGCTGTTGGTTCGGAGGATCCAACAGCCAGTCTGTGAAATCGACAAGGAGGATGTCGGGTCTCCCGATCCAGAGAAGATGAAGGCTGTAGGATGAAAACCAGGTAAGTGAACATTATTTTACACTTATCACTCATCTTACATACTTACCACTCCACACTTGCACCCATCACTCACCTCTACATCTTACTTCCAGGTGCCTCCGACCGCCGCAGACCCCCTTCACATCTCCTCCAACCCGGTGGGGTTCTCCGAGGTCGGGAAGCCTTCACCTGTGAAGGTAAAATGGTAAAAGTATTTAATGCTTTTCCCGCCTCCAGGAGACAGGACCCGAAGCAGCACATCTTCCCGCCTCCTGGCAAAAGAGCACGGAGGCGGGATGGGGGCAGATTTGCCATCCGCCCCCACTTTCTGCTACTTTACCAGCTGTCCCGCCTCCATGCCCGCCTCCTCGGGGCTTGGAAAATCCAGCCCTAGAGGTCTGGGCATGAGGGAGAATCAGTCTACTCAGAACGTGGAACAAGATTGTAAAATCATTCATGAAGATTTCCTCAGGTCAGTATTTCCAATAAAGTCATAAACATGTTCAAAAAGAAAAGGATGGGAGTGTTCTCAAGTAGCTTCAATATTCTGGGGCTAGGGAGAGGAAAAACCTGGAGTTTTCCCACTCTTGATCGTTATGCAGTGACTCCTGTTGGAACTGTGAATTGTTCATATTTGGCTATGCTGTCATGGCCCCTACACTTGAATGGCAGCACTCACCATCTAGGCTTATATATTCCATCAAGCGTTGCCTTAATATCAAGGGCAGGTTCTCTACCTCACTTTTAACATTCAGCTCTTGCATCCATGTCTGGATCAAAACTGTGATGAGGTCTGCAAATGAATGATTCTGGAAGAATCCAAACTGAGCTTCAGTGAATAGATTATTGATGAATAGGTATCACTGGATGGTGTTGACAAATTCCCCAGGACCAGATGGTTTCCACCAAGGGTTTTAAAGGAAGAAGGTGAGGAAGTTGCAGATGCTTTGGCCATAATCTTCCAAAGCTATTTAATTCAGGAATTGTCCCTTTAGATTGGAAAATTGCAAATGTATCTCCATTATTTAATAAAGGCGAGAGAGAGAAACCAGGAAATTATAGACCTGTTAGTCCAATATCTGTTGTGAGGAAGTTATTGGAATCTATAATTAAGGACAAAGTGACTGAGCACTTGGAGAAATTTGAGCTGATTAGAGAGCCAACGTGGATTTATAAAGGGTGGGTCATGTCTAATGAACCTAATTGAATTTTTTGAGGAAGTAACTAAATTAGAAGACTGGGGAATGTCTATCCATGTGGTTATAAGGACTTCCAGAAGGCATTTGATAAGGTTCCACATAAGAGACTGTTAAAATTAAAGCTCATGGAATTGAAGGCAAATTATTGACCTGGTTAGGAGATTGGTTAGGCAGATGAAGACAGAGAGTAGGGATAATGGATATGTACTCAAATTGGAAGGAAGTGACTAGTGGTGTCCCACAAGGATCTGTGCTGGGCCCTCAACTATTCACTATATTTATTAATAACTTAGATAACACAATGGCCGGAATTTTCCGGGGTGGTAGCGGGTGTGATCAGTGGTGGGTCGGGTGGGAAAGTTGTTTTTTTTGATAGCGGGTCAGGAACTCACTGTCATCCCACCCCCACACACCTTTCCCACAGGCACATCTGTCATCGTGGAGCTGACCCGACTGGCAGCGACGGGTGACCCAATTGAAATCATTATCAGGTAGTTTACAGGCGCTTAAGGGCATTTTCCCCCCTACTTTTTACATTTTCCTGCATGGCCACGGGAATCACGCTGCTCAGGAACCACGTTTGTCAACCTGAGATGGGAGTTCCATGGCCATTGCTCCAGCTGATTACTTGACAGCATCAAATGTACAGTAAAAGCTCCCACCTGACAGATCATCACTTTCCTCAGGCAGAAGCTGTTGCTCAGTCCATTTCCAGCACAGATTCTGCAAATCTTTCCAGCAAAGTCTCCATCCAGTGTCACCTCATTGGAAGAACGCTCTCACCATTGACAGAATGTTACTGTCATCTGTACTTCACCTGCCATCTATTCCATCAACATGGGTACCGTTTATACTATCTCACCTTGGTCCTCAGAATCGGACCACGATGAGCCCCAACACCAGCAGCACCAGGCACACCAGCAGCACCAACAACAACACCAACCTTCTCCGCAATCACCTGATGCTGCACAGGACAGAGGTCATCAGCACCCGAGCACATTGCTGCCCGGGAGGCCAGGGATGGCCTCATCATGGCCAGATTTAGTTAACTTTATGCTGTACACCCTGGCTGCCACATGATGTGCCATGTTGGCACCACCCCACACCAACACCATAAAGCATCCCTACAATGTCCAAGCCATTCCTTTCACACTCATCACCATTGTGGGGAGTACCAGTCTCACCATTCACTACAACTCACTAAACCACTTCCAAAGGTGCACACAAATCTGTCCAAGACCTGAAAGTGTTGAAAATAAATATTTTTATGTTTGACACCACATTAACAGAAACATTACATAAATATTGGATAAAACACCCAAGTGGCTACCCTTGTGTGTTGTTAGTTGGTATGATTGCACTAGGATAAGGGTGAGTGTGAGGGGTGGTTAGTGAGATGAGGATGTGATTAAGTAGGTAGAGAGAGTGATGGGTGGAGGTGCAAGGTATGTTGGTGTGAGGAAGGATGTGCAGGAGTAGGGTAGAGAAGGCAGAGTGATGGGGATGTGATGAGTGGCACAGCAGGATGAAGTTGAGTATGGCTTTGTGCTAACGTTTCCTGATCTAATGAGATAATTGAAATGTTTGTGGCACTGCACCCAGGTCCTCCTGACCACACCCCTGCTTGTGACTTCCTCTGCAATTTGCAACCAGGCTGCCTTAATCTCCTCGGGAGGTCTCTTCCGCTCCTCAGAAGGGAAGAGGCCCTCCCTGCTTGCTTTGATTCCCTCCATAAGCATAAGGAGGGAGACATTGAAGAACCTGGGTGCAGCCCTCTGCCTCTGTGCAGTCATTGTCAGTGTTTGCAGCACTCCAATACTGTAGTGCACTGACAGTACTATGTTAGATGAATCTTCAAATCTAATGGTTGAAGACGTTTGCACTCATTTATTGGGCTCTACCGTGATTGAGGAGTTTTTGGTGTTTGCTGGTTGCCCATCACAATTCTTGAGTGGATGCGGTTAGGATACAGATCTTTGCTCTTAGCCGCTGGTTGGGGAATCACTTGGCTCTATCTATAGCTGCTGCTTTATTTGGAGTTTAGATGTGCCGGAAGCTGTATTTTGTAGAGTAACTGGGTTGATTAACTTGGTAAATCTTATAGAACCCTTGATTCCAAACTACATTAAAAAAAATAACTTTTATGGCAATTCCTTGCTTACGTTTTTAGATGGGAATGTGTTGGCTGTTTGTCCTAAATACAGAAGCAAATTTGTGAGACAGCATATTAAATTTAAAATCTTGGGTGAAGCTAGCCCTATCTATCACTAATAAATAGACCTTCCTCCCCTTAGTGACAACTAAAGCCCAAGATATTGCAAAACACTTTCCAATGAACATATGTCATGCTGTTGAATCTATATTGCACAGCATCCACAGGTGTGCCTAGTCTGCCATATTAGGGTTAACTCACTGATCCTATGCTCCTAGTAGGGAATAGTCCTCAAAGGGAATGGAGATCAGAAAATTGGCACTACAGTGTTATAGCCCTGTCTCCTATCTATGAGTAAAGCTCATCACTGGAAGTGTGGGATTATTGAATTTATCCCATTGAATTAATTTCTTTCTCCTGTGTAATTTAAGATCATGGTCTAGCAATGAAGAGACAGCACCTGTACACTCTGCCTGATATGTTTCGCTTACCTGTGGAGGATCCCATCATCGTTCCCACTGCTTAACCACATACCGTCTAGGGTCAGTACTTCATCGCACTTTATTGGTTTCTATGACTTCATGATGATGGGGCAAAAACCCCTTCCTCTTCAGAGATCAAGATGGGTTATAGTTGTTCTTATCCTGAGGATATAGCTGTTGTAAAATAATTTGTGGAAATGTAAAGAAAAAAGATTTGCTTTATTTATGTTTGGTGATACATAGATCAAAGAATTTAGAACATCAAAGATGGTTGTATTGAACTCATACACAAATAAATAATGATATCGACTAAAAATATGAGTACATATTTTGATGGGCTTGCTGACATTATAGGGTTGATTTTACAAATGTGTGCAACTGTTGGGAAGCATTGCCAGCTAGGAGTGAATATTGGCATATGACGGGTTGCTCCCCACATTCCTAATTCACAAACCAGGCAAGCGAGGCTCCCTGCCAGAAGGTCACGTTTATAAAATCTGTCCCATCGCTGCAAATCAGACTAAACAGTGTGTAAAGATATTAGCAGAGATTGTAATATCTGAAGTAATACAACATGGTTTGATAAAATACTGGAACGTTCATCAGGATCTCTGGAATCAGTGGCGACATTAGCTTAGATATTACTGTTGGTGATAGTCGCAGACAGACACTTAATGCAGTTGTATGGTATTCCTTTGTTCTCTAGCTCAGCAGAGGTGCTAATCAATTAAATAAACAGGTTAATGTCTGCATTAAAAATAGCCGGCAGTGAACTTTCAAACAAACACATTAAGTGTTCAGCCAGTAATATCACTAACAGTAATTTCAAGACTAATTCTATATTCTGCCCATATATATTTTTCTTCATTGGCATGCCATTGCGTTGCTCTGTAACTTTTTTTTATTTTGTCAATTTTCTCCCCTCCTCTCTTGAAGATCAGAAATTTGGGTCGGGGGCTTCCCGCGGGTGCAAGCCCCCGATCTGCACTTACCTAGCGCGCCGGCCGTTGAGCTGTGGGCCCCTGTGGGATTCCGATCCGGGGCCTGGTCCAGCTGCCGGCGCGCAGTGCTTGCATATCCCAGGGGCGCAGTTAGTTCGATGCGTCCCCATGGATCACATGGGCCATGGGGAGCCAATCGGAGCAGGGAATGCTCCATTCATAAGTCTGACAGGAAGTGCTGTCAAGACTTATAAATACTACGGCCCCAAAATAGCACTAAATCTTCAAATACATTTTAAAAAACATCACATTTTTTAAATAAACTATAAATTACATGAAATAGCTATTTTAAACAATAATTTAAATTTTTGAAAAATTAATGTTATTTTCTAACGAGGCTAAAAATAAACTTAACTTGCTTTAAAGTATTTAAAAATAATAAACCTGTGGAAAAAATGTTTTAATTTTAATTAATTCACCATTTACCTTGTAAAAAGCAGGCCTTACGCCTGCTTTTTACATTTCTAAATCCTGCAGGCTTACGTTCCCGGGAAAACCTGTAAAAAAGACCGAAGTTCGATGCGCACGTGCAGCCTCTCCTGCGCACGCATTTGACCTCTGAACCCCTTCATTCAGAGGAATGGAAGTGCCGGTTTCCCACGCATGCGCAGTACATGCAGGAAACCGGCACTTCCATCGGGACGGGTGAGTACCCCGTGTGTACTCACCCGTGGAGACTCGAATTTCTGGGCTAATGACTCCTTCTGGGTTATAGTTCCAAAGCTGACTGTCAGCCCTCACACCTCAGCCTAATGGCCATTCTCAATGCTTAAACCTGAACAGTGAGTAGGTGGTTGTTTCCTGTCAGGAGGTGGAATCACAGTTGAGCACTCCTAATCCCCGTTTTCACCTAATTTTCACATGCACGTGTTCTTCCAGCATGGGTCATGGAATAAGAGTTCAGAGCAGGAGCCAGGCTGATTTTGTTCTCCTTTGCATGCAAATGCTAAGACCAGGTGTTACACCCCTACCGCAATCCTGACTGAATAAATTAACTGAGCACAGGCCGGGAATTGAACGATACAGTGCCTTTCACAAGTGAGGCATCAGGGCTGCTTATCATGAAATAAGGTTGTTTTTTTGTCTAGCAATTAATAGGGGTTATTTTGGTGAAAGGGTGAAACCAGGTGCTAAATGGGTGCTGTGCTAATAAGACACACCTGTTTCAAAGTCTGTGATTTTTTGCACGGTCTTCTGCGCCCTTCTGCACATGTGCCCGTTTGGGGGGGTGGGGCAAGGCCTAAACAACATGCCGCCCCCACCAGAATGGCGCATGCGCAGAAGGACGGAGAAGCCCCAACACCACCGAGCCCTGGGATCAGCCCGCGCTGCACCAGAGAGCACAAGAGGCAGCAGAGCAAGTGGGGCTCTGAGCCCTGGCACCACCAAACCCCATGCGTAGCTCCTGGGCGCTTGCAGAGTGTGTGAGGATCCTGGTGTTTGGTGGTGTCAGGGCTCGGGGATCTGCTCGCTCTGCCATCTCTCGCACTCTCTGGCCCAGCGGGGGTCAGGTGCAGCCCCTTTACCAACCACGCTGCCATTACCAACCACATATTCATGAGCACCCGCACAGCGCTCCGGCCCCATCACACTCGACTCCACACAAGGTGAACCTGCAACAATCCAGAGCAACAAGCTCCGGGGAAACCGTAGGAACAGCACTAATAAGCAAAGCACCCGTTCACCACACTTGGTCCCTTCATTCAAAATTAAAGAATTTTTATCACTTTCAGAAGGAAAAAAGAATAAAACTCCAAGGGGGAAAAATTCATTAGCGACCATTTTGGGTCGCTAACATCGCCTGGGTGCAAAATTTAGCTCCGAGTGAAAAATAGCACCGGCGATCAGTAACTTCAGTTTTATTGCCCCAAGAGGGAGGTGAAGCGGACCCCGCATTCAAAGAGGCAACGAACGGGCCATGACAAGTAAGTCGGCCAATTATTTTTCCCCCCACCCGCCACCACCCCTTTACTTATAACCCCGCGAGCCTCGTGCCACTCCGTTCCCGCCACCTGAATCGGTCGCTGTCATCGCCCGGCGGAGATTCAGGGAGCGTGACCAATTTTGCAGGCGGAATGAAACCGGGGCGCTGCGCACGGTGATGACACGTCATTGCCTGCACAGCAGAGCTGGGCGCTACCGGTTACCACCGGCGCTAAACTCCCACTGAATTTAGTGGGAGTTGTTAGTGGCGCCACGCCTGGGAAAAAAGACTGCACTTTGCACCCCACGCACCGCCTCAAGAGGAAGTGAAGCGCCCGAGATAGCGCTCCGCTTCCTCGCCGGGGTGGTAAGCCTAAGTTAGCGGCTGGGGCGGTATTCCCACTCCGTGCGCTAAATGTGAGGCGCTAATTTGGTTATTGCCCCCAAACGGGGTGTAACCGAATTTTGCCCCCAAAGTCTTTTACTTTACCAGCCAAGGACATCTATAATTACAAGTGCAGAATATTATCAACAGAGGATCTTCACAAAGCTAACTGGACTTCCACATTCTGTAGTCGGTACGACTGTAGACCTTTTTTTGGGATGTGGGCGTCGCTGGCAGGGCCAGCATTTATTGCCCATCCCTAATTGCCCTCGAGAAGGTGGAGGTGAGCTGCCTTCTTGAACCGCTGCAGTCCGTGTGGTGAAGGTACTCCCACAGTGCTGTTAGGGAGGGAGTTCCAGGATTTTTACCCAGCGACAATGAAGGAATGGCGATATATTTCCAAATCAGGATGCTGTGTAACTTGGAGGGGAACTTGCAGGTGATGGTGTTCCCATGTGTCTGCTGCCCTTGTCCTTCTAGGTGGTAGAGGTCATGGGTTTGGGAGGTACTTGTTATGTTCATTAATAACTAGTCGTTTTTATTAAGAACAGCTAGCTTTTGCTAGACACTTTATTGAGCACATGTGGACTAGGTACAGTATCTGTAGAGGCCTCCATCTTGACTGCTGCCTTGTGGGTAGCCTAGTGCATTGTGGGTAGCCCACTCTTATATACATACAGCACCACCTAGTGTACCATTCCAGAATGACAGGTTACTGATCATTACATCCCCCTTTCTTTGAGGTTAAACAAAATCAGTATCAATCAATAACAACATAAACATCTACAACAGTCAATACATTTTCAATGTAGTTTTATTTGTACTCAATGATTAAGTCTATCAGGCTTTTTTACTTCACGTGTGGATCTTCTCAGCACAGGTAAGTCTGATGTGTTTTCATGAGAGCCTGTATGTGTATTTGTGTTAGATTGTTCTGGTGGTGAGTGACAAGATTCAGTTGCAGCATTGTCATCGATTTGCTCTTCGATAGTCTCTTGTGTTTTTAGGAGGGAACGGCGGTTCCTCCTGAGAATCTGTCCATCCTCAGTTCTAACAGTTTATGACCTTGGTCCGACTTCCTCAAGAACTGTAGCTTTCCTGTTCCATGCATCTGGATTCTCAACCCTGAAAACATCATCCCTTGTCAATGGTTTCAGAGTTTTGGATGACTTGTCATAGTATGATTTCTGTTTCAGCTTTAACAGTTGAAGTCTCTGTTTCAGTTCCTTACTCTGCTTTTCTTTTGCACAGCAGGGTAGCGTGGTATGCAACTTGCGACCCATTAGGAGTTCGGCAGGTGAAGAACCAGAGTCTAAAGGTGAGGCTCGGTAGCTCAGCAGGGCGAGATAAGGATCAGACTTGCTTTCTGTCGCTTTCTTCAGTAGCTGCTTGAGAACTTGAACACCTTTCTCTGCCTTACCATTCGACTGAGCATACAAAGGACTGGATGTGATGTGTTGAAAGTCATAATGTGCTGCAAACTGTTGCCACTCCTTACAGTTGAAGCACGGACCATTGTCGCTAACGGCAATCCTGGGAATTCCATGTCTGGCGAAGATGGATTTCACATGCATTATGACACTGCTTGCTGTGGTGCTTGAGAGCAGCACCATCTCAGGATAGTTAGAATAGTAGTCAATCACTATTAGATAGTCTTTACCATTCAAATGAAAAAGGTCCATACCAACCTTTTGCCATGGTGCTGTTGGTATGTCAGCTACTATCATTAGTTCCTTTGCTTGTTTGTTTTGGTGCTTCTGACATGTCTCACATTTGCCTATCATGTTCTCAATGTCCTTATTTATGCCAGGCCAATAAACAGAGTCTCTTGCTCTCCTTTTGCATTTTTCAATTCCGAGGTGTCCCTCATGAATCCTTTTGAGCATGTCTTGACATAGAGCCTGTGGAATGACTATTCTGTTCTGTTTTAGTAATAGTCCACTTGCGACACTCAATTCTGACCTTATGTGAAAATATTTTGGACAGGAACCTTTTGGCCAACCATGATGAATGTTCTCTATGACTGTTTGTAATACTGTATCTTTTACTGTTTCTTCTGCTATTTGCTTTGATTTTGTGTCTGACACGGGCAGCGCAGCAGTGACCATACTCACATGAACATCCACGTCTTCTTCAGTAGAGCTCACATGACTCATTGTGGGTGCTCGGGATAGTGCATCTGCTAACACTGTGTATTTGCCTGGTGTGTAGATCAGTTCAAAGTCATATCTTTGCAGCTTCATCATGAGTCGTTGAATCCTTGGAGACATCTCATTCAGGTTCTTTTTTATGATGGCAACCAGTGGGCTGTGGTCTGTCTCAACTGTGAAGGTGGGAAGTCCATATATGTAGCCATGAAACTTTTCTAGTCCAACTACCAAGCCTAGACATTCCTTTTCAATCTGGGCGTATTGACACTCTGTATCAGTCATAGACCTGGAGGCATAGGCAACAGGCTTCCAATCTTCACCCTCTGCTTGTAGCAAGACCTCACCTAGGCCATCTTTTGATGCATCCGTTGGCACTTTGATTCTTTTTGTTGGGTCAAAGAAGGTGAGTACAGGTGTGGTTGTCAGCACTGTTTTGAGGTTTATCCACTCTTGTTCATGTCTTTCTGTCCATGCGAACTCATTTGTTTTACGTAGCAGGTCTCGCAGACAGGCTGTCTTGGCTGACAAGTTAGGAATGAACTTTCCAATGAAGTTTATCATCCCCATGATGCGTAGCACTCCTTTTTTGTCAGTGGGTCGGGGCATTTTGAGTATGGCGTTTACTTTTTCCATATCTGGCTCTATTCCTTTACCAGATAGATTATCTCCTAGGAAAGTGACTTCCTGGACGCCAAACTGACACTTGGCTTTGTTGAGCTTCAGTCCATTCCGACGTATGCTCTGTAGCACTTTAGTCAGTCTCATTGTGTTCTTTCAATGTGGAGCCCCAGATGATGATGTCATCAACATAGACCCGAACTCCTTCCAGACCTTCAATTATATGTTCCATCGCTCTGTGAAAGATTTCAGATGCAGATATTATCCTGAAAGGCATTCTGAAGAAACAATACCTGCCAAATGGTGTGTTGAAGGTACAGTATTTGGTGCACTCTTCATCCAGTTTTAGTTGCCAAAATCCTTGTGAGGCATCGAGCTTTGTAAAGTATCTGGCATCTGTCATTTCACTGGTGATTTCTTCTCGCTTGGGAATCTGGTAGTGTTCACGTTTTATGTTTGCATTTAAGTCCTTTGGATCCATGCATATTCTTAGATCATTGTTCTTTTTCTTTAGATATACCATGGAGTTAACCCAGTCTGTTGGCTTTTTGACTTTCCTGATGACTCCTAGGCCTAGAAATTGAGTTGGCGCCGCGCCAGGACTTTAGCGCCGGAAATTTAGCGCCGGCGCTAAGTCCCCCTGCGCGCGCCAAAAATTCAGTAGCGCCGCGCCCAGACGGCTGCCGGCGCTACTGGAGGGTGTCAGCGCCTCGCAATGGGCGCTGACTGCCGCATTGCGGCGCTAATCCGCCGCTGCGGCACCCGATGCGGTGCGGCAGGCTGAGGAAGTGCAGGCCTCCTCCTTCCGTTAAGGAGGAGCTGCCTGCACCCGACCGCTGGCCGTTGATCTGTGGAGAAAAATGAGCCCGGCACCTCGGAGAAGTGCCGGGCTCGCGGCCCACATGCATATGTGCCACGGGGGGGTGTTGGAGGAGTCCGGGGAGGGAGGTGCGGGCAGGCGGCCGCCGGGAAAGCGGCCGGCCGCCGCGCGACCTTAATGCGCCGGCGCTAAGACCCGTAGCGAACTTTTGAAAAATTGTTGGTTGCGGCTGCCACGGGTGAGGCGGCCGCAACTCAATTTCGGCGTTCGGGCGCGTTGCCACGGCAACCGGGACGCTGCGCACACCGATGACGTCATCAGTGCCGGCGCAGCGCAACCGGCTAACGCCGATGGCAGCGCCCAAGTGAATTTCTCAATCGGCTGTACTTGCGGCGCTAGGCCCTCTAGCGCCTCAAAATGGGCGCTAACCCCACTCAATTTCTAGGCCCTAGTGTGGTCATTCTGTCCAGTTCATTCTTGAGCCGGTCACGCTGGAACTCCTCGTGGAGCATGTACCACTGGCTGAGCATTCTCCTTTAGCTGGATCTTGTAAGTGAATGGTAGAACTCCAAATCCTTTGAACACATCCTGGAAATTATTCACTACAGAATCCACCGAGTCATCTGGTCTGCTTATGGCACAGTTTATACGGTAGACTCTTTTGACCAGTTCTAAGTCCTCACAAACTTTGTCACCCAGTAGTGAATCAAGTCCTTCAGCCACAACAGAAAACATGAGATGATGCACTTTGTCTTTGACTGTCACTTTAAGTCTGCATACACCTAAGCTATCTATTTTCTGTCCATTATAGTCCTTCAGTAGTACTGACTTTTTCTGTATTTTGGGCTTTTCTTTCATATTGTCAATGTCACTCATACTGATTAAGTTTGCTTTTGCTCCAGTGTCTAGTTTCAATGTAACTAATGCTCGATTTACCTGCAGTGGGATCATCCATTTGTCCTCTTTTACTGCATTAACTATAAAGGAAACTACGATGGTCTGAGGAGCGAGTTGGGTAGGATTGAGTGGGGAATGGCGCTCAAAGGGTTGATGGTGGATAGGCAATGGCAAACATTCAAAGACCGAATGGATGATCTAGAGAATTTGTTCATCCCAGTTTGGCATAAAATAAAACAAAAAAGGTGACTCAACCGTGGCTAACAAGGGAAATTAGGGATAGCATAAGATCCAAGGAGAGGACATATAAATTGGCTAGAAAAAGCAATAATCGTGAGGATTGGGAGCAGTTTAGGAGTCAACAAAGGAGGACAAAGGGATTAATTAAGAAAGGGAAAATAGAATATGAGAGTAAGCCAGCAGGGAACATAAAAACTGACTGTAAAAGCTTTTATAGATATGTGAAGAGAAAAAGATTGGTGAAGTCAAGCGTAGGTCCCTTACAGTCAGAATCAGGGGAATTTATAATGGGAAACAAGGAAATGGCAGACCAACTAAATACAGGTAGACTACCCTTTATCCGAACTTCCGAAAACCGAAACTTTCTAAAAACCAAAGGTTTTTTCGGTCAGCGTAAGTCGTGCGCACGACATGACCAGAGTGGCGCACGACTTACGCTGAGCAGAGGGTCAGTGTAAGTCGTGCACACAACCCCCCGCGGACCCCCCCGCGGACCCCCGCCGACCCCCCCGCCGACCCCGACCCCCGCGGACCCCCCCCGCGGACCCCCCGCGGACCCCCGCCGACCCCGACCCCCGCCGACTTACGCTGAGCAGAGGGTCAGCGTAAGTCGTGCGCACGACCCCCCGCCGACCCCCCCGCAGAACCACCTGACTCTCTTCCAAAGGCTTGAAAGCAACGAGAGCTCTGAGCCCGCTGCGGTGCCGGCCCCTGTTCCGACCGAGCACAACAACCTATTGGTGGAAATGCGGAACTTCATTGCATTCCAGGCTAGCAGCGATGGACAAGCCACGACTGCGGACCCCCCCGCGGAACCCCGCCGACACCGACCCCCCCACGGACCCCCGCCGACCCCAACCCCTGCCGACCCCACCGCGGACCCCCGCCGACCCCGGCCCCCGCCGACCCCCCCACGGACCCCCGCCGACCCCAACCCCCGCCGACCTCCCCGAGGACCCCTGCCGACCCCCCCACGGACCCCCGCCGACCCACCTTCCGCAATCCGAAATTTTCCGAAAACCGAAACACGGCTGGTCCCGAGGTTTTCGGATAAAGGATAGTCTACCTGTACATACTTTGGTTCTGTCTTCACAAAGGAGGACACTAATAACCTCCCAGAGATGCCGGGGAACATAGGGTCTGATGAAAGAGAGGAACTGAAAGAAATCAGTATTTGTAGGAAAATGGTGTTAGGAAAATTGATGGGACTGAAGGCCGATAAATCCCCAGGGCCTGATGCTCTACATCCCAGGGTACTTAAGGAAGTGGCCCTGGAGATAGTAGATGCATTACTGGTCATCTTCCAGAACTCGATAGACTCTGGAACGGTACCCATGGATTGGAGGGTAGCTAATGTTACCCCACTATTCAAAAAAGGTGGTAGAGAAAAAGCGGAGAATTATAGACCGGTAAGCCTGACATCGGTAGTGGGGAAAATGCTAGAGTCTATTCTAAAAGATGTAATAGCAGAGCACTACCGGAATTTTTTGAGGATGTAACTGGTAAAATAGATAAGGGAGAACCAGTGGATGTGGTGTATTTGGACTATCATAAGGCTTTCGATAAGGTCCCACATAAGAGATTAGCGTGCAAAATTAAGGCACATGTGATTGGGGGCAAGGTATTGACTTGGATAGAGAACTGGTTGGCGGACAGAACCCAGCTGTTCACAATATATATTAATGATCTGGATGAGGGAATTGGATGTAATATCTCCAAATTTGCAGACGACACAAAGCTGGGCGGGAGGGTAAGTTGCGAGGAGGATGTCGGGAAACTCCAGTATGATTTGGACAGGTTGGGTGATTGGGCAGAAACATGGCAAATGCACTATAATGTGGATAAATGTGAGGTTATCCACTTTGGTGGCAAAAACAGGAAGGCAGATTATTATTTGAATTGCAATAGATTGGGAGAAGGGGAAGTGCAAAGAGACCTGGGTGTCCTTGTGCACCAGTCGCTGAGGGTGGGCATGCAGGTGCAGCAGGCGGTTGGGAGGGCAAATGGTATGTTGGCCTTCGTAGCAAGAGGGTTCAAGTACAGGAACAAGGATGTCTTGCTACAGTTGTACAGGGCCTTGGTGAGACCGCACCTTGAGTATTGTGTGCAGTTTTGGTCACCTTACCTGAGGAAGGACGTTCTTGCCATGGAGGGAGTGCAGCGAAGATTCACCAGGCTGATACCTGGGATGGCAGGAATGACGTATGAGGAGAGATTGTGTCGATTGTGTTTATACTCACTGGAGTTTAGAAGATTGAGAGGGGATCTCATCGAAACCTATAAAATTCTGTCAGGTCTGGACAGACTAGATGCAGGAAGGATGTTTCTGATGGCCGGGGAGTCCAGAACTCAGGGTCATAGTCTAAGGATAAGGGGTAAGCCATTTAGGACTGAAATGAGGAGGAATTTCTTCACCCAGAGAGTGGTGAACCTGTGGAATTCTCTGCCACAGAGGGCGGTGGAGGCTGGTTCATTAAATACATTCAAGAAAGAGTTGGATATATTTCTTGAGGCTAAAGGGATCAAGGGATATGGGGAAAAGGCAGGGACAGGGTACTGAATTTGGATGATCAGCCATGATCACATTGAATGGCGGAGCAGGCTCGAAGGGCCAAATGGCCTACTCCTGCTCCTATCTTCTATGTTTCTATGTTTCTATGTTCAGCATTGTTAATTCCTGAGGGCTGCACATTTTCTGTATCCTTTTTGATATTGTCACATGACACCATTCCTACAAAACATGTCTCACTTAAATCAGTGTCCTCAATTACATTAACTCGTTGCCCTTTCTTAGTTTTTACTTTTGAAAAGCATTGTTTGGCAAAGTGATTCTTTCCATGACATTTTGTGCACATTTTTCCAAACGCTGGACATTGTTTTAACTGGTGTTTGTAACCACAGCGTTTACAATTAAAAATTCCTTCTTCCGATTGCTTTTCTCTTCTGTTCTGCCCATGTATCTTCCCATTGTAGGACACAGCACCGACAGCAGCACTTACTGCAATCGCATCATCATTGATTTCACTGAAAGTCTTGGCGTGCTTTTGAGCTAGCTCGCTAGCTTGGCATATTTTCACAGCAATTTCCAATGTTCGTTCGGTTTCTCTCAACAGACGTTCCCTGACTTTTTTATCGTGAATACCAAACACAATATAGCCACGAATCATGGATGCTTTCAGCTCAGAGAAATTACATGTCTGTGCTTTCAGTTTCAGATCAGTCAAAAAGCTATAAAAAGTCTCATTTTGCTGCTTTGTCCGAGAACGGAAGATGTATCTCTCATAGGTTTCATTCTTTTTGGGAGAACAATGTGTATCAAACTTCTTTAGCACATCATCTAATTTTTCTCTGTTCTCCTCTGGATTAAATACAATTGTATTAAATACCTCTATTGCCTGTGGGCCTGCAACCGTGAGCAGCAACGCTATTTTCCTTGTGTCTGGCTTCGTACCGTACCCGATGGCAGCAATGTAGAGTTCGAATTGTTGTTTAAAAGTCTGCCAATTGTAGTCGACATTTCCTGTGAGTTTCAAACGCTCTGGTGGCTTCAAATTCTCCATGTCGCGTTGCACAATATTCAGCAGATCTTACCAATCCTGGTACCATGTTATGTTCATTAATAACTAGTCATTTTTATTAAGAACAGCTAGCTTTTGCTAGACACTTTATTGAGCACATGTGGACTAGGTACAGTATCTGTAGAGGCCTCCATCTTGACTGCAGCCTTGTGGGTAGCCTAGTGCATTATGGGTAGCCCACTCTTATATACATACAGCACCACCTAGTGTACCATTCCAGAATGACAGGTTACTGATCATTACAGTGCTGTCGAAGAAGCCTTGGCAAGTTGCTGCAGTGCATCTTGTAGATGGTACACACTGCAGCCATGGTACGCCAGTGGTGGAGGGAGTGAATGTTTAAGGTGGTGGATGGGGTGCCAATCAACAGGTTGCTTTGTCCTGGATGGTGTCGAGCTTCTTGATAGTTGTTGGAGCTGCACTCATCCAGGCAAGTGGAGAATATTCCATCGCACTCCTGACTTGTGCCTTGTAGATGGTGATAAGGCTTTAGGGAGCCAGCAGGTGAGTCACTCACCACAGAATACCTAGCCTCTGACCTGCTCTTGTAGCCACAGTATTTATGTGGCTGGTCCAGTTAAGTTTCTGGTCAATGGTGGCCCCCCAAGATGTTGATGGTGGGGGATTCAGCAATGGTAATGCCATTGATTGTCAAGGGGTGGTGGTTAGACTCTCGCTTGTTGGAGTTAGTCATTGCCTGGCACTTGTGTGGCGCGAATGTTAGTTGCCACTTAACAGCCCAAACAGACTGGATGAAATTACACATTGCAGGGTTGTCTACAGCAGGCAGAACAAATTACACATTTCCAGACAAACTGTTAGGTGTGTCTTGTCCTCCAAGTGGACCAATCATAAATCTGGTCGTGTCCTCTAAGGGGACCAATCAGAAATCTGGTGTTGCAAATAAACATGGCCGTTTAGTATGTAATTTTGGTCCTAATTGCTGATTAACACAATTTAAATTTGCCTGGAGGTGCTAAAACAGACACCTGCAGGTTTAGCACTCATGCATTGATTAGATGCAATTTTCATAGAGCAGTATATGTGGGTTCCACTCACCCATTTCCACTGAAGGTGTGGAGTGTGCTGGCTGACACACAGCAGCGTGTTTCAGGATGGCTGAGGCATCGAGTGAGAGAGCGCACAGGTTCTGGAACGTGACACTGGAGGTCCTCATGGAGGAGGACCAGAGGAGGAGGGAAGTCCTGTACCCACAGTGGGGATAGAGTGCACCTCACCCTCATGTCCCTATCTCCTGCAGCAGTTGGTGCTGCTCTGCCTGGCTTCACGTCCTCCTCCCATCAATATCCTGGGGGGTCATCATTGACCGGGGGGGCCCATAGCCAGATGCCAATAACTGAGCACATCATTTCTCCTGGTGACTCCTACAAGGTGTCCAGTAAGGTAGAGTAACACAGCATTTACTCTTTTTAGGTGAAGTCCTCAGAGAATTTCCGGAATAAATGTTGATGGCGTGTTGGTGAAATCTTGACAAAGTGTCCCAGAAAGTCTCACGATGTGCTTCAAAAGTCATCTTCAAACCTTCAGCAGCAAGTGGACAGTAAAAGGTGATATACCTTTAAGTGGCAATCAAAATCCTCTGTAATGACTAGCTTACTCCCAAACAGCTTGTCGCTGTAAAGAGCGGGCATTAGGCCAAGCGTTATCCACCAAAATGCTGTGCAGCCTCCTTAATGAGTGCTAGCAGGCAACTTAAGTGGCAATCTGTCGCTTAATGATCCTCCGCGCTGCCATTCCTAGCGCAAGTTTCAACTCCTTTACCAAGATGGCGTCTTGCACTAAATGCAGGCTAAACTGGCATTCCAGCTTAAGACATCATCTTGGCTACCTCAGAGGCTCTTTATCACCTAGGGGCAAAAATTGTGTTGCTTGGCGCCTCTCCCTAGCACTCGGGTGCGGCACTGCTAATGCCTCCCGCGAAATTCAGCAGGAGGTTAGCAGCCATGGCAGCCATGGTAGCCAGTAGCGCCCTGTGGCGCTGCACCTTCAGCGATGACCTCATCACCATGCGCAGCGCCCCGCTCACGCCCCGGTCGCAAACTTCAGTTGCGCCCCTTGAACTATCGGCAGACGATATGTCCGACAGGGTCAGGGCAGCATTTTTGCAGCCGCGGCGGCGCAATTTAAAGGGCAGGTGTCGGGCGGCCATTTTCTTTTGGCCGCCTGCCCCCTTCCCTTTTTTATTCGGGGTGCCAGCCGTGATCGCTCAGCCCAGCACTCCTCCCGGCACCCTGCTCCCTAGTAGTACACCCCGCCCCTTTCATCAGAGGAGGGAGGCCCGCAATACTGCAGCGTTACATGTCAATGCACGTGACA
The DNA here is from genome assembly GCF_052327205.1 of Somniosus microcephalus. NCBI lineage: Eukaryota > Metazoa > Chordata > Chondrichthyes > Squaliformes > Somniosidae > Somniosus > Somniosus microcephalus. The sequence continues at coordinate 132,714,629 of NC_140987.1, forward strand.
CTGTTGCACGTAGTGCCGCGATATTCACTCGTAGCACCCCAGGAAGGAGGGGGAGTGCTTCCAGTATGATGCAGGGGCACTAACTTTTTCAGGGCGCCACCGAATTTTTCCCCCGTAATGTATCCGACGAAAATCACCCCATATAATTCATGCATGCTTAATAATAGTTATAAGAGGGTGGGTTTTAGCTCTCAGTAGTGCCAGAATGTGGGTGGCAGCAGATCGGCTGCCAATTTACTTCGGCAGGATGTATCATGGGCAGCCAATCCATCATTTTCAGCACCCACCAAAAGTTAAAACTAGCTTCAGATGTTTGTTGCATAAGAAGTAATAGAACTACATTTTGTAACAATGTTACTACAAAAGCAATTGCCCCCAGTTCTTGTGAATTATTTTCAAAGTACTGGAAAGCCAATTTGGAAATCAAGTGGTTTGATTCCACGTTAAGAGTAATTTAAATTATTACAGCTACATTCTGATTGTGGGTTTTCTTCTTGTAATATCATCATGGTGGATGATTCGGCAGGGAAAGATAGGTGAGTTTTTTCCCTTTAGGCTGTCCTCAAGTGCACTTCTGCTCACAACATAGAAGAAATCATATGGTGCAATATTAGCATAACACTTAATGGGAGAATTTCCTGTGTTTGTGCCCAGGTGCGCTAGATCACCTGGGCCCATTGCAGGAAAATCTCCTGCAACAGGTTTGTATGAAATTATTTTGTCCATTATTTTAATGGAAGCATTGACCCTATGAGTTAATGCTTGGGTGAATGCTTTCATTAGCGGGTCAAAGAAATTTAATATGAATATATTAAAGGTTAAAGTTAGTGCTCCTGTGCTACCAGCACACTTCCAGCATTCAAAGGGAACACAGGTGAGAGCTAGGTCTACAACATTGTAGTGTTGATTCTCCAACCCATGCTCCCTTCTATCATAGCCCCCGCCCCCCCCGCTGAAGACTTGCTGCATTTACCCTTGAGTGCTCATATGCTAATATCATACAGTACACTTTCATGAGAACAATAACTGCATCATATATCATATTTACAAGTTACATTAAATATTCACGGACCCTCATTTCTGATAATCATGAAGCCAAGAATCAGCAATGATAAACGAGTTGTGCAATACAATTTGTAAACAATAAAAATATTATAATTCTTATATATCACCATAAACAATTTAAATGTCTCATGGATAGATTGTGCTACAACATGATTTTTGGCTTGTTAGTTATGATAATTCAATCCTGTTCTAAATTTAATGAGGCTTCACCTGCTTCAGACATAATTGTTCCATCCACCTTGAGACTCAAGTTGTCACTTCATTTACTATAACTATAGATGTTTTCAGAAAAGTGGGAGAAACATTCAAAAATAAAATGCTTAATTATTGCTGTCATGTGAACCCTGATGTTTAATGATCAGGATTTTACATGCCATTATTATGTTATGTTTTTGAGAACTATACTAACTGTAGGAATAAGTAAATGTTTAGCTAGAGTTTCCACACAAGTGGTGGTGCAGACTGAACTCATCCAGATATAGTAAGCCACATGCACATAATTAGTAAACAACTATGGTTGGGTAAAACAACATTATAATCTGATGTGTTCAATGGTGAAAAAAACATGTAATTTAAGGGAAAATAGCATTTGCATTAGTTGTGGAATCAGTAGCAAGTTTACAAACAACTGGTATTAGGTTTTATATTACTCGATGAGTTTAAACAGGTCATAGACCAAAGAAATGAAGCCATAAATATTTTCTAAAGCCCCGATTACAACCCCGCATGCCCAACGAGAATGTGCAGAGGTTAAAATGGCAACAGCTAGCAACTCACCGACTTCCCATCGACCTCGCGCCCTCTACTATTTTAGCAGATGCTCCAGCATTGGTGGCCGTGCCTTCAGCTGCCTCGGCCCTAAGCTCTGGAATTTCCTCCCTAAACCTCTCCGCCTCTCTACCTCTCGCTCCTCCTTTAAAATGCTCCTTAAATCCTACCTCTTTGACCAAATCTGTTACAATATCTCCTTATGTGGCAAATTTTATTTGATAACGCTCCTGTGAAGTGCCTTGACATGTTTTACTATGTTAAAGAAACTATATAAATGCAAGTTGTTGTTTTAGGCAGTGTGCAAGGCCTTCAGCACATGCAGGCGAGGTCCTCATTGACATAAGCCAGGGTCTGATGATGTCATGCAGATCCCAACACTATATTAACCCCGAGCCGCACAACTCACACACAGTTTCCAATTGGTCTGGTGAAGCTGTTGTCAGAAGGCTCCAGGGCCAGAAGAGGCCCAGGTAAGTGAAAAGTTTTTATTTGTTTTTTAGCTTTCCTTGTGAGCAAGAGTGGTCACACCTCAGAGTCAAAAGCCTCACTACGGACTGGATTTTACCAATCTCGGTGGGTCCGTGGTGATCGACGTCGGTGGCGGGTCCCAGCCTCGCTGCTGGCTTCAGCCCGCTGTCCAAAATGATATTCCCCTGATTGGGCTTGTTAAGCCCGCCCAGCACGTTTGCCAGCAAATTGAAGGAAGCGGGTCTGATTACATCATTTGATGACGCATCATCAGCCAGTTTCCTTAAAGGGACCATGTGCAAATTTAGTTTGACAGTTGTGCGATCAGTGTTCTACAGCATTGAGGGGCTAAAAATACTGACAAGCACTGCACAAAGGTGCATGGCTGCACTCAGGCTCTCCCATGACTCCCTCCATATGCTTATGGAGGGAGTCACAGCACACAGGGAGGAAGAGTGCAGTTTTGGTCGCCTTATCTGAGGAAGGATGTTCTTGCCATGGAAGGAGTGCAGCGAAGATTCACCAGGCTGATACCTGGGATGGCAGGAATGACGTATGAGGAGAGATTGTGTCGATTGGGCTTGTACTCACTGGAGTTTAGAAGATTGAGAGGGGATCTCATCGAAACCTATAAAATTCTGTCAGGCCTGGACAGACTAGATGCAGGAAGGATGTTCCCGATGGCCAGGGAGTCCAGAACCAAGGGTCACAGTCTAAGGATAAGGGGTAAGCCATTTAGGACTGAGATGAGGAGGAATTTCTTCACCCAGAGAGTGGTGAACCTGTGGAATTCTCTGCCACAGAGGGCGGTGGAGGCCAGTTCATTAAATATATTCAAGAAAGAGTTGAATATATTTCTGAAGGCTAAAGGGATCAAGGGATATGGAGAGAAGGCAGGGACAGGGTACTGAATTTGGATGATCAGCCATGATCTCATTGAATGGCGGAGCAGGCTCGAAGGGCCGAATGGCCTACTCCTGCTCCTATCTTCTATGTTTTTATGTAAGAGACCTCCCCAGGAGATGAACACAGCCTGGTTGCACCATGCACAGGAGGACACAAGCAGGGATGTCGTCAGGAGGACCAGGCTGCAGTGGCGCAAACATTTCAATGATCTCAAAGCCGCACTCAATCTCATCCTGCTGTGCCACTCATCACATCCCCATCACTCTGCCTTCCCTACCCTACTCCTGCACATCCTTACTCACACCAACTTACCTTGCACCGCCACCCATCGCTCTCTATCTACATTATCACTTCCCCATCTCACTAGCCACCCCTCACACTCACCCTTATCCTAATCCAATTATACCAACCAACAACACACAATGGTAGGCACTTGTGTGTTTTAGCCAATGTTCATGTGAAATTCCTGTTAATGTGCTGTCAAACATTGAAACCTTTATTTTGAACACTTTGCATTCTTGGACAGATCTGTGTGCACCTTTGGAAGTGGCTTAGTGAGTTGCAGTGAATGGTGAGACATAACGGTACCCACTGCAATGGTGATGAGTGTGAAAGGAATGGCTTGGACATTGTAGGGATGCTTTATGGTGTTGCTGTGGAGTGGTGCCTGTAATGATCAATAACATGTCATTCTATAGTGGACACTAGGTGGAGCCGTAGAGCTGTGTAGAGCTGTATATAGCTGTATGTATAAGACTACACTACCCAGCTGTATGTATATTAAGACTACATTACCCATGAGGCACTAGGCTACCCACAAGGCAGCAGTCAAGATGGAAGCCTCTACAGATACTGTACCTAGTCCACATGTGCTCAATAAAGTAACTAGCAAAAGCTAGCTGTGTTCATAATAAGAATGTCTATTTATTAATGAACATAAGATGGTACCAGGATGGTGAAGATCTGCTGAAAATTATGAAAAGCAACATGGAGAATTTGAAGCCACCAGAGCGTTTGAAACTCACAGGAAACATCGACTACAATTGGCAGACTCTTAAACAACAATTCGAACTCTACATTGCAGCCATCGGATTCGGTACGAAGCCAGACGCAAGGAAGATAGCATTGCTGCTTACGGTTGCAGGCCCACAGGCGATAGAGGTATTTAATACATTTGTATTTAATCCAGAGGAGAGCAGAGAAAAATTAGAAGATGTGCTAAAAAAATTTGATGCACATTGCTCTCCCAAAAAGAATGAGACCTATGAAAGATATATGTTCTGTTCAAGGACACAGCAGCAAAATGAGACTTTTGATAGCTTTATAACTGATCTGAAACTGAAAGCACAGACATGTAATTTCTCTGAGCTGAAATCATCCATGATTCGTGACCAGATTTTGTTTGGTATTCATGATAAAAAAAGTCAGGGAACGTCTGTTGAGAGAAACCGAACTAAATTTGGAAAATGCAGTGAAAATATGCCAAGCCAGCGAGCTAGCTCGAAAGCATGCGAAGACTTTCAGTGAAATCAATAATGATGCGATTGCAATGAGTGATAATACTGCTGTCGGTGCTGTGTCCTACAAGGGGAAGAAACGTGGGCAGAACAGAAATGAAAAGCAATCGGAGGATGAAATTTTTAATTGTAAACGCTGTGGTTACAAACAGCAGTTAAGACAATGCCCAGCGTTTGGAAAAATGTGCACAAAGTGTAATGGAAAGAATCACTTTGCCAAACAATGCTTTTCAAAAGTAAAAACTAAGAAAGGGCAACGAGTTAATGTAATTGAGGACACTGATTTAAGTGAGACATTTTTTGTAGGAATGGTGTCATGTGACAATATCAAAAAGGATACAGAAAATGTGCAGCCATCAGAAATGGACAATGCTGAACATAAAGTTAATGCAGTAAAAGAGGACAAATGGATGATCCCACTGCAGGTAAATGGAGCATTAGTTACCTTGAAACTAGACACTGGGGCAAAAGCAAACTTAATCAGTATGAGTGACATTAACAATATGAAAGAAAAGCCCAAAATACAGAAAAAGTCAGTACTACTGAAGGACTATAATTGACAGAAAATAGATAGCTTAGGTGTATGCAGACTTAAAGTGACAGTCAAAGACAAAGTGCATCATCTCATGTTTTCTGTTGTGGCTGAAAGACTTGATTCACTACTGGGTGACAAAGCTTGTGAGGACTTAGAACTGGTCAAGAGAGTCTACCGTATAAACTGTGCCATAAGCAGACCAGATGACTCGGTGGGTTCTGTAGTGAATAATTTCCAGGATGTGTTCAAAGGATTTGGAGTTCTACCATTCACTTACAAGATCCAGCTAAAGGAGGATGCTCAGCCATTGGTACATGCTCCACGAAGTGTTCCAGCACCCCTGCGTGACCGGCTCAAGAATGAACTGGACAAAATGACCACACTAGGACTCATCAGGAAAGTCAAAGAGCCAACAGACTGGGTTAACTCCATGGTATGTGTAAAGAAAAAGAACAATGATCTAAGAATATGCATGGATCCAAAGGACTTAAATGCAAACATAAAACGTGAACACTACCAGATTCCCAAGCGAGAAGAAATCACCAGTGAAATGTCAGGTGCCAGATACTTTACAAAGCTCGAGGCCTCACAAGGATTTTGGCAACTAAAACTGGATGAAGAGAGCACCAAATACTGTACCTTCAACACAACATTTGGCAGGTATTGTTTCCTCAGAATGCCTTTCAGGATAATATCTGCATCTGAAATCTTTCATAGAGCGATGGAATACATAATTGAAGGTCTGGAAGGAGTTCGGGTCTATGTTGATGACATCATCATCTGGGGCTCCACACTGAAAGAACACAATGAGAGACTGACTAAAGTGCTACAGAGCATACGCCGGAATGGACTGAAGCTCCACAAAGCCAAGTGACAGTTTGCTGTCCAGGAAGTCACTTTCCTAGGAGATAATCTATCTGGTAAAGGAATAGAGCCAGATATGGAAAAAGTAAACGCCATACTCAAAATGCCCCGACCCACTGACAAAAAAGGACTGCTACGCATCATGGGGATGATAAACTTCATTGGAAAGTTCATTCCTAACTTGTCAGCCAAGACAGCCTGTCTGCGAGACCTGCTACATAAAACAAATGAGTTCACATGGACAGAAAGACATGAACAAGAGTGGATAAACCTCAAAACAGTGCTGACAACCACACCTGTACTCACCTTCTTTGACCCAACAAAAAGAATCAAAGTGCCAACGGATGCATCAAAAGATGGCCTAGGTGTGGTCTTGCTACAAGCAGAGGGTGAAGATTGGAAGCCTGTTGCCTATGCCTCCAGGTCTATGACTGATACTGAGTGTCAATACGCCCAGATTGAAAAGGAATGTCTAGGCTTGGTAGTTGGACTAGAAAGGTTTCATGGCTACATATATGGACTTCCCACCTTCACAGTTGAGACAGACCACAGCCCACTGGTTGCCATCATAAAAAAGAACCTGAATGAGATGTCTCCAAGGATTCAACGACTCATGCTGAAGCTGCAAAGATACGACTTTGAACTGATCTACACACCAGGCAAATACATAGTGTTAGCAGATGCACTATCCCGAGCACACACAATGAGTCAGGTGAGCTCTACTGAAGAAGACGTGGATGTTCATGTGAGTATGGTCACTGCTGCGCTGCCCATGTCAGACACAAAATCAAAGCAAATAGCAGAAGAAACAGTAAAAGATACAGTATTACAAACAGTAATAGAGAACATTCATCATGGTTGGCCAAAAGGTTCCTGTCCAAAATATTTTCACATAAGGTCAGAATTGAGTGTCGCAAGTGGACTATTACTAAAACAGAACAGAATAGTCATTCCACAGGGTCTACGTCAAGACATGCTGAAAAGGATTCATGAGGGACACCTCGGAATTGAAAAATGCAAAAGGAGCGCAAGAGACACTGTTTATTGGCCTGGCATAAATAAGGACATTGAGAACATGATAGGCAAATGTGAGACATGTCAGAAACACCAAAACAAACAGCAAAGGAACCAATGATAGTAGCTGACATACCAATTGCAGCATGGCAAAAGGTTGGTATGGACCTTTTTCATTTAAATGGTAAAGAATATCTAATAGTGATTGACTACTATTCTAACTATCCTGAGATGGCGCTGCTCTCAAGCACCACAGCAAGCAGTTTCATAATGCATGTGAAATCCATCTTCGCCAGACATGGAATTCCCAGGATTGCCGTTAGCGACAATGGTCCGTGCTTCAACTATAAGGAGTGGCAACAGTTTGCAGCACATTATGACTTTCAGCACATCACATCCAGTCCTTTGTATGCTCAGTCAAATGGTAAGGCAGAGAAAGGTGTTCAAGTTCTCAAGCAGCTACTGATGAAAGCGACAGAAAGCAAGTCTGATCCTTATCTCGCCCTGCTGAGCTATCGAGCCTCACCTTTAGACTGTGGTTCTTCACCTGCTGAACTACTAATGGGTCGCAAGTTGCGCACCACGCTACCCTGCTGTGCAAAAGAACAGCAAAGTGAGGAACTGAGACAGAGACTTCAACTGTTAAAGCTAAAACAGAAATCATACTGTGACAAGTCATCCAAAACTCTAAAACCATTGACAAGGGATGATGTTGTCAGGATTGAGGATCCAGATGCATGGAACAGGAAAGCTACAGTTCTTGAGGAAGTAGGACCAAGGTCATACACTGTTAGAACTGAGGAAGGACAAATTCTCAGGAGGAACCGCCGTTCCCTCCTAAAAACACAAGAGACTATTCAAGACCAGATTGATGACAATGCCGCAACTGCATCTTGTCATTCACCGCCAGAACAATCTCATGAAGACACATCAGACTTACCCGTGTTGAGAAGATCCACACGTGAAGTAAAAGAGCATGATAGACTTAATCTTTGAGTACAATGTAAAGCCTTGAAAATGTGTTGACTGTTTTGAAGATGTTTATGTTTATAGAGCACTAACAAAAGTGTTACTGATATTATCTTTATTGTTTTCTTGAAAGTTGATTGATATTGATTTTGTTAAACCTCAAAGAAAGGGGGATGTAATGATCAATAACATGTCATTCTATAGTGGACACTAGGTGGAGCCATAGAGCTGTGTAGAGCTGTATATAGCTGTATGTATAAGACTACACTACCCAGCTGTATGTATATTAAGACTATATTACCCATGAGGCACTAGGCTACCCACAAGGCAGCAGTCAAGATGGAAGCCTCTACAGATACTGTACCTAGTCCACATGTGCTCAATAAAGTAACTAGCAAAAGCTAGCTGTGTTCATAATAAGAATGTCTATTTATTAATGAACATAAGAGTGCCAATCTGGCATATCATGTGGCAGCCAGGGTGTACAGCATCAAGTGAAGTAAATCTGGCCATGGTGAGGCCATCCCTGGTGTCCCAGGCAGCAATGTGGTCGGGTACTGATGCCCTCCGTCCTGTGCAGCATCAGTTGATTGCAGAGAAGGTCGGTGTTGTTGTTGTTGCTGCTGCTGGTATTGGGGCTGATCGTAATGGGATTCTGAGGACCAAGGTGAGATAGTTTCAAGATCACCAATGCTGATGGAATAGATGGTAGGTGAAGTTGAAATGACAGAAGCAATCTGTCAGTGGTGAGAGAGTTTGTTCCAATGAGGTGACACTGGATAGAGAGTTTACTCCAAATACTTGCAACCTGCATAAAGCTCAATCTGTCTTCCAAATGCAGTGAGCAATAGCTTCTGAACTTGGAAAATGAACAGCTGTGAGATGGGTGTTTTTATAGCACATTTCCAGCTGTCAATTAATGAGATGATTCTAAGGCCATTCATCTCCCGACCTGCTTACCTGACATGATCCCCGAGCAGCATAGACCCTGTGGATGACCTGGTAAACTCTGAAGGTGAGCTCAAAATAGTTCTTACTGGTCTGTTAACAAGGTCGTAATGACCTGAATTAATTCCCCCACCGCTGCGTGTCGGTCTGCTCAGCATTGACAGACCCAACATTTGGGAAGGGCGTGTGGTGGCGGGTTCACAGTGGGGTCCTGACCCACTGTCAAAAAAAAACATTTCCCCACCCAACCCGCCACCGATCACGTCCGCTGACACCCCGAAAAATTCCCCCCAATGTGTTACTAACTAGATTCTGCTAATAAGGTGAGAAGCAGTTTACTCAGATATTGAGAGGATTTTTATTATTGAGGGGATTGTCAGCTACCTGATAAAACTTGCAAAGGAGGAGCTCTGATGAAGCAGCCAGCCGCACCTTCACCACGACAGGGAGGAGGGCTCTGGAAATTTCCCAATTTTCCTGCCTTCCTTACCAAAATCTCGAGGCTAAGATAGGCGCTGTAAATGGGGAGTTGGGACTTGCCTATGAAACTAATTTAAGATAATTTAGAGTAAGAAAGATAAAAAAGCCTCAAAAAGTAACAGAAGGAAGAAAGAAGGTGAAGCCAGAGGTCTCTGCCAGCTCATGCTAGTACTATCCTGGTCTTGTTATGTCTTGTTCACCTATTTCATACACTGCCTTATCGACCTGCCACATGCTAATCACAGTTAAGAGAGGGTTGGCGGGGGGTGGGGTGTGGTGGGGGGGAAACTATGCAGGGTCTATGTTGCCAGCCCATTTTGCTCATCTGCTCCTCTTACTACCACTCTCCAAGACCTCCTTAGCAAATGAGGGTGTAAGCGGAGCCAGGATAGTGACAGAAAAAGCCCTGAAGTGTTGGAATGGGAGGGAGAAGATGTAGTAAAGGCCTCCTCTCCCTCTAATGTGCCCGGATGGCTTATCTGCTGAAGGCCTCAGTGGTATCGTTTTTCCGGTCTTCATGGCTCTTTGGCCCTTTTAGGCTTTCTTTCTACCTCTTCTGGTGCTCTTCAGGAGGAAAGAAGATGTAAGTGCTGACCAGGCTGACTGGTGCATCAGTCAGCCCTTTGATATGTGTGTGGCCGACATATTAAATAATTCAGCAGTGCTAACCTGGAATAAGCAGTCTTGCTACAATGCCGTATCAATCTTTCCTGGAACCACTGCTGGGCTCCCACTTGCCATCAGGAAGGCCGGCAGGAGCATTCCATAAATAGATAACTGCCTCGACCCACGAGAGGTGCAGGGGTCATGGCAGAGTTGGAGCGAGAGGCAGAAGTATTGCCCCGACCCTGTAGGAGCAGGAAAAGGAAAATGCAACCTGATGTTTCCATAAATCTAAAAATATTTGAGCCATTGGGCATGAGAGCTTTCTACTTCTCATCCAGGCCATATTATATTTTATAGTCTTGATGCCAGTAGAGCTTATCTAACTAATAGCCGAGTTTGATTCATTGTAATTTAATGATCAGATTCTGCAATGAGTTTTCTATTTTGTCCTGGTATCTGAGATGTCCTGACCCACTGTATGCCATGATGCCTTCATCCATGGTAAATCCAACTAATCTTTGTTCGATGTTTCTAATATTTTCTACCAATACAAGTTAATTATTTTGACTTATTTCTGTTTACATCTATGGTATAAAGCACTTTGGTAACCTGTTGGATATAGTACTTCATTCTTATATTTGCAAATGATTGTGTCTTCATCCACATGAGAGACATCAGTGGGAAATGGCACACTTCCATTGATGCAATCAGTGGGGGGCAGGGGGGTGGGTGAGGGGAATGTGTGTTCCCCAATTATTTAGGAATGGGTTATACCCCTCCAGAATTGCCACCAATGCACCCCCTAATTCTTTATGAATTGTTGTGACTTTCTCACCCAGCATCAACAATAAGCACTCTTAGGTTAGATGTAGCACAAGTCAGGCATAGAGCAAAGCTTCCTTTATGGTGTCCCACAACATGCATTTACCGCATCACAGTATGTACCAGTGCATTACTACTTTCCATTTCTGAAAATAGGCACCCTGTAGGCTCTCACAACAAGACTGCCAATTTTGTGCTAGCTAGTGCTGAATTCTGTACAGTAAACAGATAGCTATAGGGACTTCTTCCAGTTCTGATGGAAGGTCATTGACCTGAAACGTTAACTCTGCTTCTCTCTCCACAGGTACTGCCTGACCTGCTGAGCGTTTCCAGCATTTTCTGCTTTTATTACCTACAGGGAACTGCTGCGGCCAGGAGTTCCGAAGGCTGTGTTGCCTGCACAGTGCCAGGGTTAAGGGTTTCTCCTCGTGGCTGGAGAAGTATTTGGAGTGGGAGGGGGAGGATCCAGTTGCCGTGGTCCACGTAGGAACCAATGACAAAGGTAGAACTGGGAATGAGGTTCTGCTGAGAGAGTTTGAGGAGCTAGGGTCCAAATTAAAATGCAGAACATCAAAGCTAATAATCTCTGGATTGTTACCTGAGCCACATGCAAATTGGCATAGGGACAAACAGATCAGAGAGTTAAATGCGTGGCTCAAAGAGTGGTGTGGGAAGAAGGGATTTCGATTTATGGGGCACTGGCACCAGTACTGGGGAAAGAGGGAGCTGTTCTGTTGGGATGGGCGCCATTTAAACCGGGCTGGGACCAGTGTCTTGATGAATTGAAAAACTAGGGTTGCTTTAAACTAAAAAGGAGGGGGGAGGGGTCAGGTGAGGAGAAATTTAGAAACCTAAAGAGAAAAGTCAAGGCAATGGAGCAGTGTAGCAATTTGGGTAAAGACAAGCAGAGTGTGGCAGGAAGGGACAGAGAGTTTAACAGTAATAGTGCATCAGCAAATAAGGTGCACGCAGGGAATAATGGTAAAAAGTTAAAATTAAAGGCTCTTTATCTGAATTCACGAAGCATTTGTAACAAGATAGATGAATTAGTGACAAAAATAGAGATAAATGGGTTTGATCTAATAGCCATTACAGAGACATGGTTGCAAGGTGACCAAAAGGGTACTTGATGTTTCAAAAAGACAGGCAGAATGGAAAAGGACGAGGTAGCCCTGATAATAAAGGATGACATAAGGACAGTAGTGAGAAAGCATCAGGAAGTAGAATTAGTATGGATGGAGATAAGAAGGGGCATAAAACACTAGTGCGAGTAATTTATAGGCCCCCTAACAGTAGCTACACTGTTGGACAGATTATTAATCAACAAATAATAAGAGCTTGTAACAAAGGTAATGCAATAATCGTGGGGGACTTTAATCTTCATACAGACTGAGCAAATCAAATTGGTAAAGGTAGTCTGGCAGACAAGTTCATGGAATGAATTCGAGACAGTTTCCTAGAATAATACGTCGTGGAACCAACCAGGGAACAGGCTATTTTAGATCTTGTATTGTGTAATGAGACCGGATTAATTAGTAATCTCATAGTAAAGGTTCTCTGGGGAAGAGTCATCATAATATCATAGAATTTAGCATTGAGTTTGAGAGTTACAAACTAAAGAGCGAAACTAGAGTCTTGAACTTAAATAAAGCCAATTGCATAGGTATGAGAGGCAGGTTGGCTACGGTAGATTGGTAAATTAGGTTAAAATGTAAGATGTAGATAAGCAGCGTCAAACATTTAAAGAAATATTCCAAAATTCTTAATGAATATACATTCCATTGAGAAATAAAAACTCCAGGGGAAAAGTGATCCATCCATGGATAACTAAAGAGGTTAAGGATAGTATCAGATTAAAAGAGGCTTATAATGTTGCAAAGAACAGTAGTAAGCCTGAGAATTGGGAAAGCTTTAGAAACCAGCAAAGGATTACCAAAAAATTGATTAAAAGGGAGAAAATAGAATATGTGAGTAAACTAGCAAGAAATATAAAAACAGATTGTAAGAGCTGCTACAAGTATGTAAAAAGGAAGAGAGTAGCAAAAGTAAGCATTGGTCCCTTAGAGGATGAAACAGGAGAAATTATAACTGGGAATAAGGATATGGCAGAGACTTTAAACAAATCTTTTGTATCTGTCTTCACAGTAGAAGATACAAAAAGCATATCAAAAATAGTGGGGAACCAAGGGGCTAATGAGTTTGAGGAACTTAAAGTAATTAAGATCAGTAGAGAAAAAGTACTTGAGAAACTAACAGGACTAAAAGCCAATAAATCCCCTGGACCTGATAGCCTACACACTAGAGTTCTAAAAGAAAAGGCAGCAGTGATAGTGGATGCATTGGTTGTGCTCTTCCAAAATTCACTAGATTCTAGAACAGTCCCAGTTGATTTGAATGTAGCAAATGTATTCAAGAAAGGAGGGAGAGAGAAAACAGGGAACTACATCAGTTGTCGGGAAAATGCTGGAATCCATTATTAAGGAAGTGGTAACAAGATACTTAGAAAATCATAATAGTGGGCCAGAAATTCCAGGCCAGAAGCGTGAGTGCGGTCGGCTTACTCACGCTTCTGGCCGTTGGAAATGCCAGCGTTCAGCATGAACAGCGCATGCGGGGAACGCCGGCATTTCCAGACCTCGAGCGCGTGCGACTGCACAGGCAGCGCTTGCGCAGTGAACTTCGTGGATTTCATTCATGAAATCCGTGAGGTTAAGTCCTTAGAAGTTACACTGAAAAAAAGCAAGTGTAAAGTGGTTCATTGGCTGCGGAGGAAGATATATTTTATCGTGGAGCTTTTGAAATGCAATATTTTTGTTTGGGAAAGGGAGGGAAGTTATTTTAAGAAATTTTAAGTAAGTTTTAAAGTTAAATTTTTTTTTAATTTTTTTTTTAAAGGGTTTTCAGAACGGTAGGTAGAAGGAGCAATTGTGGCTGTGTGAATGGAATGTGAGAATGAGTTATGTATGTATGTCCACATATATTCCTTTACGTATATGTATGTATGTTTTATATTCCTTTACTATGAATGTATGTTTTTAATTATGATTTTCCAATAAGTTACTTTCTCTGAAAGTCATAATTAAATAATACATTCATACACATAAGTAAAGGAATATATACATAACACGCAAAGGAATATATACAGACATACATACTTTCAGAAGCTCCACGATCAGAAATATCTTCCTCCGCAGCCTCTGTAGCAACTGTACCCATGCTTTTTTCATGTGTAAGTTGCAATGACTGGACCTCACTGAAAGCATTAATGAAAGCGGCGAATTATACTGCGCACGCGCTGCCTGTGCAGTCGCACGCGTTCTGCCTCTGAACCCCTTCGTTCAGAGGACAGGAAATGCCGGTTTTCCCCACATGCACTGTGCATGCTGAAAACTGGCATTTCATCCAGCCAGATGCGTAAGTACCCCGACCGTACTAGCGCATTTGGAAGGGAATTATTGGGCCAACATTTTACATGTCAATAAAATAAAAAATTTAACACTTGCACGACTTGCCCCCTCGCATCTGCGACTGAGGGTCCAAGGAGGTGCATTGCGCAAGAGGTCATCATCGCACGTATCCTCACACTGTTCCCTTTGGGGAACTGTATGAAGTGGTGGAAGGATTTATGGCCGTGATTAACGCTCATTCCGTGACCGTAACCATCTTTGAACCAGCCATTAGGGTGGTTAGTCCTATGGCGGGAGGGTTTTACGGGCTCCCACAACCCATCTGAGGGGGGGGGCCACCAACACCCACGGACGCAAGTATCCCGCTGGATGTCCACCCAGAATTTAAAGTTGGAGCTCCGACTCCACTTGCCGGGACTGTCTGGAGTGGGGTTCAAAACCCTACTCCTTCTGGCCCAACGGCAGGGATGCTTACTGCTACGCAAAAGGCCCACTCCGCACAAAAGGTGACACCCATACGTTTCCTGCGCCTTTTCCCTCCCCGTGACTGGAGCCCTATGCTGCCATTTCACGTAGCTAATCGGATTGGGCGTTTGTCGTAGCGGTAGGATCCCCGCCGCTGGGCCAGATCAGGGTAGGGTTTCGAACCCCGCTCCAGACAGTCCCGGCAAGTGGAGTCGGAGCTCCAGCTCTAAATTCTGGGTTGACATCCAGTGGGATATTTGCGTCCGTGGGTGTGGGTGGCCCCCCCCTCCTTGTATAGCTTGTGGGAGCCCGTAAAACCCTCCCGCCATAGGACTAACCGCCCTAATGGCTGGTTCAAAGATGGTTACGGTCACGGAATGAGCGTTAATCACGGCCATAAATCCTTCCACCACTTCATACAGTTCCCCAAAGGGAACAGTGTGAAGACACGTATGACGACGACATTGCTAAATAAATAAATGGAATTAAAAAAATTCTTTTAGGGCTTTTAAAAGTCTTTAAATTGCTTTAATTCTCTTTAAAACTACTTCAGATTACTCAAAATAATGTAAACATTTAAAAAAGTTTATAAAAGTTACCAAAATCTTCCAAAAACTTCCAAAAACCTATTTAAACTGCTGCTTTGCATGTAAAAAAGCAAAGCAGCTTGACAGAAACATTGGGGGCGTGTCCAGTGAAACTGAGACCTCAAGGGGCGTGTCTCACTTACACTGCACGCTCCTGGGTCCGCGCTGGCTGCACTCCTGGGCGGCGTGACGTCATACGCTGCCCGGGAATGTGCTTTCAATTTCTCCAAGTTCAGGCGTCCCAGAAGCTGATCGGCAGGAGCGCGGGGTAAGTGCAAATATGGGGCTTGCACGCGCTGCAAGCCCCGTTCTGGAATTTCTGGCCCATGATGAGGCACAGTCAACATGGTTTTATGAAAGGGAAATCGTGTTTAACAAATGTATTAGTGTTTTGAGGATGTAACTAGCAGGTTAGATAAAGGGGAACCAGTGGATGTAGTATATTTGGATTTCCAAAAGGCATTCAATAAAGTGCCACATAAAAGGTTGTTACACAAGATAAGGGCTTATGGGATTAGGGGTAGTATATCAGCATGGATAAAGGATTGGTTAACGGACAGAAAACAGAGAGTAGGGATAAACGGGTCATTTTCAGTTTGGCAGGCTTTAACTAGTGGGGTGTCGCAATGGTCAGTGCTGGGGTCTCAGCTACTTACAATTTATATTAATGACTTAGATGAAGGACCGAGTGTAATGTAGCCACATTTGGTGATGATACAATGCTAGGTGGGAAAGTAAACTGTGAGGAGGACACAAAGGCCGCGAAATTTGGATTGTTTGCGCTGCCAGTTAGTGCCTGTGGCATTATCGCCTCATGCTGACAACCCCAGCAAGAGTCAGATGTCCACTTCAGAAGCAGTAATTAAAGGGAATGCTTTTCAGATCGCTGATGAAGGGATAATTACAAGTCCTAGCCCTTTCGGGCTACCCCAGATCAGGCATATTCCCCAGACGTTCAGCTTCAACTAAAGTTAGAGATAGCTGAATTCCATAAGACGCTTAAATGGGTCTAAAGGTTCAGGCTATCTCTCCCGAAAGGAAAGGAACGACTGAAGATGCTACCATCCTCCTGATAGCATTTTTAATAAGTTTAACTAGACTGTAACCTTCCGGATATTATGAGGGTACAGAATACCCCCCAGAATTCTGCAACTCCTTACAAAAGAGTGTACAGCAATTGGGTTCGCGAGTTTATACAGAAATACTCTTTGAGACAATTCTAAAAATATAGTTTTATTTAAGGGCCGACATTCAGTTAACAGCTGTTGAATCAGTCGCAACATTAACAATTCAAAATACAGATATCTTACATTTCTTATTTCTCAGAGATTTTTTTTCTCAATCTTTACTTCGTTACACTTCTACATTTCTTACTTATTTCTAAATCCAGAATATCCACCAAAATCAATTATTTTGATTATCCGAGACTCAAAGTTTAAAACTTACAGAGCGTGCCTGTGAAGTTGAGAAATGCTTGGCCTGTTCAGCAAGTTCTGACTTTCTGTTTGAAAAGCTCTTGGCCTAGAAATTGGGTATAGCCTCGCTTGAGGTGTTAGAACTGGCGGAGCGCTAAGTTTATAGCCAGACGAAAGTTATCGCTGCCTGGCGAGATATTGGGTTGCATCGCCCCCAAAGGGGATTGAGGTGCTAATTCAGCCATTGCACGGTGCTCTTAAGGCGCAAATGTTCAGGCGCTACTCAATATCGACGCGGACGGGTGCAGCGCAGGTGATCTCAATTACGGGAAACCACGAGACCTCCAGGCGCCGGCCGGCCCTTAAAGGGGTGGGTCAGTCAGCCTGAGCTTCAACACCCAACGCCCTGTAGGCCTCAGATTCGGCACTCGCCCTTGTCTGGTGGTACAAACTTGTTCAGCATGGAGAAGGTTAGACAGAGAGCAGAGCGCTTCAGCACTGAGGCTCTGGACCACTTGGTGGCTGCAGTTGAACGCCGTCGAGAGGTCCTGTATCCGGATAATGGCAAGAGGCCAAATCAGAAGGCTTACCGACGATCTTGGAGGGAGGTTGCTGTGAGGGTCAACTCCAGCAGCATGGCGACCAGGACCCCTGTTCAGTGCAGGAAGAAATTCAATGACCTCACACGGATCGTTAGGGTGAGTGATGGTTTAGCAATCTTCTGATTCCCTCCATCTGCAGCTGACTTCGGGCACCCTGCTGCAATGATGCCCCAATGGCCATCTGTCAGCATGCACCCATGGCCCTTTCTGGGCACACACATGGACAGATGTCTCAAGGCCTCATGTAAGGGCTCTTGCACCATGGGGGGGCATGCGATGATCTCTCAAGGCATCATGTTACAGAACTTCCCCTTCTTTCCCCTGCAGTCCAAGCTGGCGATGATCCGGAAGGAGCAGCGTCGAACCGGTGGCGGACCTCCACAAGTGGTCACTCTGACGGATCTGGAGGAGAGAGTGCACCAGATACTTGGAGGACGTCTGTCTGGTCCTGTGACCGCTGCATCTGCCGACTCCATTACCGACAGCGAGGGTAAGACTCTCACCTTTTTCACCTGTTGCCTTCCACTTGGTCCCCCCACCAGCATGCATCCTCAGTGTGCAGCCATGTCAGAGCCTTGCCGCAATCTGGCATGCCTTTCAGCAAAGCTGTCCTTTTGCTAAAGCCACTCTTCCACCTCCCACTTTCAGATGAAGCAGCACCAACTCGGGCTCAACGCGCTGAAGCTGCCAGTGCCAGTGCCACCGGAGGCGAGGACCAGGAGGAATCCGGACCAGCCGTTGCAGAATCCGGGGAGCTGACACATCTACAGACTGGGGATAGTAGTCCCCTGGAGGGGAGGGGGGGGTGCTCTGAGGATGAACCAGTTGCCGGACCAAGCGGCATGCAGCAACGCATGGGGGATAGGCAAGTTCGGCCACTGTCTCCCCGGAGGGCAAGGCAGGTCGTGATGACTGCTGCACAGAGTGCAGATGAGGTGCGTCGCCTGGCTGAGATGAGCAAACAGGCCCGGGTCAAACACACGGAGCTGATGGCTGCAGTCGAGAAGATGCCTGAGTCAATAGATTCATTGGCTAAGAGTATGTTGGACTTTGGGGCAACAATGAAGAGGACTCTCCAGGGCTTTGGGGCAACAATGGACAGGACTCTGCAGGTGTTCGGGGCAACAATGGACAGGTCTATCCAGGGCTTCGGGGCAACAATAGACAGGACTATCCAGGGCTTTGGCCCAACAATGGAGAGGACTGTCCACGGCTTTGAGACGGCTATGGAAAGGACTGTTCAGGGCTTCGGACAATCCCTGGAAAGGTCTGTGCAGGGCTTGTCCGAGGCAGTGGAGCAGTCGGCACCTGGCTTGTCCGAAGCAATGGGAAGAACTGTCCAGGCCTTCTCCGAAGCACTGGCACCTGGCACACAGGTCCTCACTGTTGCCACGCAGTCACTTGTTGGGCTCCTCCACAGCCAGATTGACGCAACGCGATCTCTCACTGTAGCCACCCTCTCTGCATCAGTTAGGATCACCCCGGGCCCTTCCAGTCCCATACAAGGCCAGGAATCAGTGGAGCATGCGATTGTGGCGGATGAGCCGAGCCGCTCCCCTCAGATAGCCAGTGTGTCGTCCGACCATGGTGCAGGTGTCCTCTCTTGGCAGGAGACCACTGCACATGCCAGCGCTGGGACGCCTGCATTGCAGCTGCCACCACCTGCAGGCCACACTGCTTCCAGCCATGGTCACATCAAGCATCCTGCGTCCGCACCCTCCAAGCCCAGAGGTTGGCCAGGCCGTCCCTCAGGGGCTTCTGCGCTTCCAGACAGTCAGCAGGCGTCCCCCAGCCTTGAGGCCGCCACTGGGGTCCAATTACGTAGGAGCAGCAGGGAGGGAAGGGACCGGGCGCGAAAGAGAAGTCATTCTCCCTCAAGGGGCCAGTTGTAGAGGGAGGTGCTGAGACGTTTGTTTCTCCAAATTCAAGGACACCCTCACCTGTTGTTATATTTGCAGAAGGTTTGTTGAGTTTTGCGGCTTTGCCGAACAGTTCACAGTTACTTTGAAAGTTATGGTTTCTGTTGACATTACGTTGTTTAGCTGTAATGAAAGACTTTTGTGCCAATAAACAGAAGTTTCAATGTGGCATGGTGCATGTGACTAGTTTCAGTGATGCTGGCATTCAGAGGCCCTCAAACATGCAAAGTGCGCATGAGTTAAGACTCTCATCATTCCGCCACAGGGGTCTCGACACGAGTCCAGATGAGCCTCTGACGTATGGCCCTTCCACTTTCAGCAGCCCTTCCATCTTCCTCCTCCTCCTCCTCCTCCTCCTCCTCCTCCGCCTGCTCGTCCTCCTCCTCCTCCTCCTCCGCCTGCTCTTCCTCCTCCTCCTCTTCCTCCGCCTGCTCTTCCTCCTCCTCCTCCTCCTCCTCCACCTGCTCTTCCTCCTCCTCCTCCTCCTCATACTCCTCCTCCGCCTGCTCTTCCTCCTCCTCGTCCTCCTCATACTCCTCGTCCGCCTGCTCTTCCTCCTCCTCCTCCTCCTCCTCCTCATACTCCTCCTCCTCTGCCTGCTCTGCTGGTCGTTGAGGGACAGCTGGAATTGGCTGGGTGCGTCGATTCGCCAAGTTGTGGAGCATGCAGCAGACGACGACGATGTGTCCCACTTGCTGCGGCGAGTACTGCAGGGATCCCCCCGAATGTTCCAGACATTGGAAACGCTTTTTGACAACACCAATAGTGTGCTGTTTACTGTGCCTGGTCGCCTGATGGCCGCTGCTGATCAGCTCTTCTGCTGGGGTGTCGGCCACACGGAGTGTTGTCATCAGCCATGGCCAGAGAGGATAGCCCTTGTCCCCAGTAAGCCAGCCTCATCTTCGAGGCAGCCCCTCAAAAATGTTACAAACTGATGTCAACCGCAGGATAAAGGCATCGTGGCTGCACCCTGGGAAATGCGTGGTGACTGCCATGATGATTTGGCAGTGGTCACAGACCAGCTGCATGTTGAGGGAGTGCAATCCCTTGCGGTTGCGGAAGTCCTAAGGATGATGGCATGGCGCCCTCAAAGCCACGTCTGTGCTGTCACTCGCCCCCTGCACCATGGGGAAGTCCGCAATAGAAGCGACACCCTGCGCGCCCTCCGCCTACTTGTGCAGGGTCCGAGGGAAGGTCATGATTTGACGCCTTCGCCTATAAAGGGCTTCTGTAACTTGCCGGATGCAACAGTGGACTGCAACCTGAGCGACAGTCGCAATGTCCCCAATGGCTGACTGAAAGGATCCATTGGCATAATAATGGAGGCCATCAGTCAGTTTAGCCATCACGGAAAGAGAGGTTCTGCAGCATTCACGCGGCTGCAGATCCTGACCAAACAGGTGGCACAGATCAGTAACAATGTCCCTCCAGAATCGGAGCCTTCCCAAACACTGCTCCTCCGACATGTCAAGGCTTTTCACCTGCTGCCTAAAGACCCTCGCAGCTTCCCGTCTGTTTGGCCTACCTCCATTGCCCCTCCTCCTTCTGGATAATCCCGGCCCTCTCTCCCGCCATCTCTCTGCCCCTTCACAGTGTTGGGCGATGAGGCCGTCGCCCTCCAAACAAACTCTCATTCCGATGCAAGTTGGTCAAAAGGCTTTTAGGTGTAGTGCTGCAAGTGGTTCGGACAGGTTTGAAGGTCCCAAGAACTGTAAAGCTAAATTCCCATAACTCCGCTCCACATTAGCTCGCCAACTCTCTCTAGCAACGATCGCAATGAGCAGGCCAAGTAGCAGAAGATTCTGCACTAAAGCTGTCCCCTTTAAATAGCGCCCCCCTACTCCAAGAAGGGCCTGTTAGCCCTCCTTCGAACTGTCACTAATAGCGCTGGGCGCTAAGGCTCCGGGCGCCACCCAATATGCGCTCAGGCGATCCTAGAAGGCGTTGCACACTGAAATGACGTCATGAACTGCTTGCGCTCGTGGGCGCGCGCAAACACTTAGCGCAGGCGCTAAATGTATAGTCAATATCTGAGTTGTCGCTATCTTCATAGCGTCCGCCCCAACATAGGGCCTCGCCCCAATTCTAGGTCTCTTTAGGCGCTCAGCGCCAGCGCTACCAACCCAATTTCTAGGCCATTGAGTCTCCTTACTGCTCCAAGTTCAATACAAACACAATGTAATTGCTTGGTGTATCTATTGAAGTCATATCTTCAAAGTGTTCTTGTTGGTATCATATTTATTATGTATATATTAAAGACACTTTGACCAGAGTGTTTCATGCATTTCTAGCTATCTCAATTGGTTCCATATTTAATCTGTTTCCTGTCTTCCAAGTTTAACATAAAAACTATTTGACCAGCAGGTGTTTCTTTTACTTGATGTCATCTTTTCAAAGGCACATGGTTTTTTAATGTTTGTGTTTCTGTTCTACGTGTTAGTTCTTAACACTTTAAACTGGATCTTCTCATTGTGTTATTCCCAAACTCCAGACCTTTCGGAAGCACCAAACTGCCATTTCAATAGGGTCATTGTTTTAGTATATTTAACTAATTCCCATTTCAAAGCTTGTTAAACAACTGATCTTTATCTCAGAAGCCTGTATTTCTGTTTGCAGCCTTTGTCTCTGAGGCTTTTGATTTTTAAACCCAGTATATCATCATGTATTAATAAATATCAGTATTCTGTTCATATTATGGTGTATCTTTCTGAAATATGGCTTATTACCTCACACTGAAACATTATTATTTGCACCAGTCTGGTGCCTGTGCAAAGTTTTCACTCTATCATTGTTGCAGGATGTCCAAGCCCTCCACTTCGTGACAGTGTTTGGGGCTGTATTGGCAGTCGCCTTGCAAGACTGCAGTGCCGACAAATAGCTTCTGGTGCAGTATTGTCCCTTCCGTTTAAGCGAGGGAAGCAGCCTCTGTGATTGAAGAGTGCCATCTGTAATGTGTCGCAAACTGTCTCACGCTCTGCCAGTAGCTGCCCCCCCACCCTCCCCCCCCCCCCCGCTTTTCAACTTTAACGCCCTAAGAGAAATGGTTGGCGCTTGATTTAGTGCTCCACTTCCCTCTTGGAGTGCTACAACTGAATTTTTTTTAAATTCATTGATGGGATGTATTGGCAGTCGCCTTGCTGGCTAGGCCTGCATTTAGTGCCCATCCCTAATTGCCCTTGAGAAGATGGTGGTGAGCCACCTTCTTGAACCGCTGCAGTCCATATGGTGTAGGTACACCCACAATGCTGTTAGGAAGGGAGTTCCAGAATTTTGGCCCAGCAACAGTGAAGGAACGGCGATACAGGTCCAAGTCAGGATGGTGTGTGGCTTGGAGGGGAACTTGTAGGTGGTGATGTTCCCATGCGTCTGCTGCCCTTGTCCTTCTAAGTGGTAGAGGTCGCGGGTTTGGAAGGTGCTGTTGAAGGAGCTTTGGCGAGTTGCTGCAGTGCATCTTGTAGATGGTACACACTGCAGCCACAGTGCACCGGTGGTGGAGGGAGTGAATATTGAAGGTGGTGGAAGGAGTGCCAATCAAGCGGGCTGCTTTATCCTGAATGGTGTCGAGCTTCTTGAGTGTTGTTGGAGCTGCACTCATCCAGGCAAGTGGAGAGTATTCCATCACACTCCTGACTTGTGCCTTGTAGATGGTGGAAAGGCTTTGGGGAGTCAGGAGGTGAGACACTCGCCACAGAATTCCCAGCCTCTGGCCTGCTCTTGTAGCCACAGTATTTATATGGCTGGTCCAATTCAGTTTCTGATCAATGGTAACCCCCAGGATGTTGATAGTGGGGGATTCAGCGATGGTAATGCCATTGAATGTCAAGGGGAGATGGTTAGAGTCTCGCTTGTTGGAAATGGTCATTGCCTGGCACTTGTGTGGTGCGAATGTTACTTGCCACTTGTCAGCCCAAGTCTGAATGTTGTCCAGGTCTTGCTGCATATGGACACAGACTGCGTCAGTATCTGACGAGTCTCGAATGGTGCTGAACAGTGTGCAATCATCAGCGAACATCCCCACTTCTGACCTTATGATGGAGGGAAGGTCATTGATGAAACAGCTGAAGATGGTTGGGCCTAGGACACTGCCCTGAGGAACTCCTGCAGTGATGTCATGTGATTGAGATGAATGACCTCCAACAACCACAGCCAACTTCCTTTGTGCTAGGTATGATTCCAACCAATGGAGAGTTTTCCCCTTGATTCCCATTGACTTCAGTTTTGCTAGGGCTCCTTGATGCCACACTCGATCAAATGCTGCCTTGATGTCAAGGGCAGTCACTCTCACCTCACCTCTTTTGTCCATGTTTGGACCAAGGCTGTAATGAGGTCAGGAGCTGAGTGGCCCTGGTGGAACCCAAACTGGGCGTCAGTTAGCAGGTTATTGCTGAGTAAGTGCCGCTTGATAGCACTGTCGACGACACCTTCCATCACTTTGCTGATGATTGAGAGTAGACTGATGGGACGGTAATTGGCCGGGTCGGATTTGTCCTGCTTTTTGTAGACAGGACATACTTGGGCAATTTTTCACATTGCCGGGTAGATGCCAGTGTTGTAGCTGTACTGGAACAGCTTGGCTAGGGGCGCAGCTAGTTCTGGAGCACAAGTCTTCAGTACTATTGCCGGAATGTTGTCAGGGCCCATAGCCTTTGCAGTATCCAGTGTCTTCAGCCATTTCTTGACATCACGTGGAGTGAATTGAATGGGCTGAAGACTGGCATCTGTGATGCTGGGGACCTCAGGAGGAGGCCGAGATGGATCATCCACTCGGCACTTCTGGCTGAAGGTAGTTGCAAATGCTTCAGCCTTGTCTTTTGCACTCACGTGCTGGGCTCCACCATCATTGAGGATGGAGATATTTTTGGAGCCTCCTCCTGCTGTTAACTGTTTAATTGTCCACCGCCACTCACGACTGGATGTGGCAGGACTGCAGAGCTTTGATTTGATCCGATGGTTGTGAGATCGCTTAGCTCTGTCTATCGCATGTTGCTTCCGTTGTTTGGCATGCAAGTAGTCCTGTGTTGTAGCCTCACCAGGTTGACACCTCATTTTTCGGTGTGCCTGGTGCTGTTCCCGGCATGCTCTCCTGCACTCTTCGTTAAACCAGGGTTGATCTCCCGGCTTGATGGTAATGGTAGAGTGAGGGATATGCCGGGCCATGAGGTTACAGATTGTGGTTGAATACAATTCTGCTGCTGCTGATGGCCCACAGCGCCTCATGGATGCCCAGTTTTGAGTTGCCAGATCTGTTCGAAATCTCTCCCATTTAGCACGGTGGTAGTGCCACACAACACCTTGGAGGGTATCCTCAACATGAAGACGGGACTTCGTCTCCACAAGGACTGTGCGGTGGTCACTTCCACCAATGCTGTCATGGACAGATGCATCTGCAACAGGTAGATTGGTGAGGATGAGATCAAGTAGGTTTTTCCCTCTTGTTGGTTCCCTCACCACCTGTCGCAGACCCAGACTGGCAGCTATGTCCTTTAGGACTTTCAGTTGTGGTGCTACCGAGCCACTCTTGGTGATGGACATTGAAGTCCGCCACTCAGAGGACATTTTGTGCCCTTGCTACTCTCAGTGCTTCTTCCAATTGGTGTTCAACATGAAGGAGTACTGATTCATCAGCTGAGGGAGGGCAGTAGGTGGTAATTAGCAGGAGGTTTCCTTGCCCATGTTTGACTTGATGCCATGAGACCTCATGGGGTCCCGAGTCAATGTTGAGGACTCATTTTCGCTGGCGCCTCTCATCATTACCTGGTGCTAATTTTTCAGCTTTCAAAGTTTTAGTGCCCCAAACGGGGCAATATTGAATTTCTCCCCCAAAGAGCCTGCAAAGGGATATAGACAGGTTAAGTGAGTGGACAATAAGGTGACAGATAGAGTATAATGTGGGGAAATGTGAGGTTTTGGTAGGAAGAATTGAAAAACAGAATGGCCTAGAAATTCAGTTGCGTCCGCCAGCCGTTAGTGCCATAAGAGGGGTAGATTTCCAGCGCTAGGCACTTAGCGCCCGGGCGCAGGCCGATCTGCGCCTACGCCCAACTTCAGTTGACATTTAGCGCCGGCGCAAAGTGTTTGCGCCCACTCAGCTGCGCGTGCAGCTTCTGACGTCATTTCGTCGTGCAACGCTGTTTGTGCGCCCCAAACCGGAAATTCAGTGGCGCCCGCCCAATGTGGGCGTGGCACTGTTAAGAACTGTGAAGTGGAACGCAGCAGAGGCCCTGCGGGCCTCGGGGAGCACTAATTAAAGGGCACTTAGACTGAACTATAAAGGCCAGCCATTTTGCTGCAATGACTTTAGTGCTTTGGATTTCTGGACAGAGACCAAGGAACAGACCTTCCTGATTTGGGACAACATAGGAGAGGTATTTTTGTCTTCTGGCCAGAGCTTGGAAATTTCACTCATTGTGATTTCACTGTTTGCAAGTTTATTATGGGGGCTGCATGGGGTTCCAACCCTCAGTTCCAGCATTATGTGTGAAGGGCTCGCAGGCGCTGTGTGAGAGGGCCAGCCATGCCTAGATGCAGAGGGGCCATCAGGCGTCGGCAACGTAGGCCTTACCCACTCAGGGAATACCGGCAGCAGGTGTCCTATCTCACCATGACTGCCGCGCATTGTGTTAAGAGGCTGCGCTTCAGAAGGGAGGTGGTTGCAGAGATCTGCCAGCTGCTTCACAGAGATCTGCGTCCACAGCTGATGTGCAGGACGTCTCTGTCGGTGGAAGTGAAGGTCACGGTGGCTCTGAACTTTTATGCAAGCGGCTCATTCCAAGCCGCTGCTGGGGACATAGCGAACATTTCCCAGTTCGCCGTGCATCGCTGCATCCGGCAGGTCACCGATGCCCTTTTCGCAAGGAGACACCAATTCATCTCCTTCCCCATGACCCTAGAGAGGCAGGAGCAGCGTGCAGTCGGATTTGCCAGGATCGCCGACTTCCCCATGGTGCAGGGCGCCATTGACTGCACGCATGTGGCTATGCGGGCACCTATCGACAATGCCGAGGATTACCGCAACCGGAAGGGCTACCATTCCCTCAATGTACAGCTGGTGTGTGACCACAGGCAGCGCATCCTAGCTGTCAATGCCCGCTTTCCAGGAAGCAGCCACGATGCATTTATCCTGCGCCAGACTACTGTGGCTGACATGTTCGAGGCACAGCCTCCACCAAGGGGATGGCTTATTGGGGACAAGGGCTACCCTTTGTGTACATGGCTCATGACCCCGCTCCGCGTGCCCAGGACCCCTGCGGAGGAGGCATACAACGAAAGCCATCAAGCCACAAGGAACATCATAGAGCAAACGATTGGCGTCCTCAAGCAATGGTTCCGCTGCCTGGATCAATCCGGCGGATCTCTACAGTATTCGCCGGATAGAGTCTCCCAGTTCGTCGTCGTTTGCTGCATGCTGCACAACCTGGCTATCCGCAGGACTCAGGCACTGCCACCTCACGTTGGACCACCACCTCAGGAGGACGAGCAGGAGGACCATGAGGAGGAGGAGGAGGAGGAGAAGTACCAGCCCAGGAGGGAGCCACAAGGTCCAAGGGCCGTCCGCCGGCGGCTTATTGAACGACACTTCTAGGCCCCCTGTCAGGGAATGGCTTGTGGCAATGAACGCACCTGAATGCAGCCGCTCCGCAAGCCCTCAGCCGTTTAACGCAACAACCACTTGAAACATGACACCTGGACAAGCTGAATAAATAAAAAGCTTTATTTAACAAACTCAGGGCC
Source organism: Somniosus microcephalus (assembly GCF_052327205.1). NCBI lineage: Eukaryota > Metazoa > Chordata > Chondrichthyes > Squaliformes > Somniosidae > Somniosus > Somniosus microcephalus. The sequence goes on from NC_140987.1 coordinate 132,741,720, forward strand.
CTTCCCACATGAAACAGAAAAACAGACAACACCCCCAAAAAACAGTCAAAAACATATCTCACTCCCACAACCTGGGGAGGAATAACAAAACTTGTCCATCCAATTGGCCTTCATCCTCGGCCTAACCAAGACAAACCCCCCCATACAGAACACAAACACCCCCATATAAAAAAACAGTTGCCTTCATCTTCGGTGTTAGCAAAATAAGCCCCCCCCCATACAGAACACAAACACCCCCATATAAAAAAACAGTTGGCAACACACTCTACTTGGTGTGCCGACAGGGCGAGTCCTTGTGCAGGCTTCTCCGGCCCCTGCCCGACCTGTTGCTCCGCCTCAACCTGGGCCCTGTGGGTGTTGCAAGGCTGGGGGAAGGCTCCTGAGGGGCACAATGCGTGACGGCAGATGCCCTTGGGGGTCGGCCTAGACGAGGTCCGGCCCTGGAGGGGCCGGCTGCTGACTGCTGCAGCTGTGGCTGGGCAGCATCAGTCTCTCCAGCAGCTCGTCGCAGCTTGGCTGGGGGAGTGGCAGTGGCGGCTGCATCAATGGGGGCAAGCTGGCTGATGCCAGGCGCTCGGTGGTCGCCAGAGACACTGGCACTCAGCCGGGCTGGCACTGCAGCAAGCGCAGCAATCTGGTGAAGGCCAGACCGCTGTGCTGCAGCAGGGCGGCGGGTGCCCTGGCGATGCTTCCGTGACACAGCGAGTGTGGCAGAAGTGAGTGCCCGAACTGCCCTGGTCTGTGCCCGCATCAGATCAGCCAGTGTCTGCACGGCACCACTCATGAACTCTCGACTCGAGTCCTGTGCTGCCGCGAGTTGGTCGACACCCCTGGCCTGTGAGTCCCCGAAATCGGCCACACTATGAGCCAGGGACTCAATGGCCTGAGGCAACTGGCCCACAACCCCCATGAACTCGTTGTGGCGCCGCTCCGAGGCCGCGGACATTTCATCAAGGAGGCGCACCTCCTGGGCGAGGACCGTCTCCGGACTGGAGGCCGGACTCTCCCTCTGGGGAGAAGGCCGCCGAGCTGCCCGACCCTTCCCGCGTGCCTGGACGCCACTGGGCCCAGCAACTGCCCTCCCCTGCAACACTTCCCCCCTCTGGGGAGAAGGCCGCCGTGCTGCCCGACCCTTCCCGCGTGCCTGGACGCCACTGGGCCCAGCAACTACACCCCCCTGCAACACTTCCCCCCTCTGGGGAGAAGGCAGCCGTGCTGCCCGAGCCTTCCCGCGTGCCTGGACGCCACTGGGCCCAGGAGCTACACCCCCCTGCAACACTTCCCCCTGGCTCTCCTCCAGGCAAGACGTGTCCCCTCCATTGCCATCCCCTGGCGCGGATGAGGGTTCCCCCGATGTGCCGCCTTCCTCTTGGTCCTCGTCGTCCTCCTCTTCCGAGGGACTGGCACTCTCAGCTTCAGGGACCTCCTCCTCACCAGCTGAAAGCAGGAAGGCACAAGAGTAGCTTTAGAGTGAGGACAGGGCGTCAGCGAGGGAGGCATGATTGGTGGCATTATGCGCATTGGTCGGACAGTGGCAAAGGATGTAGACCTGAAGCGCAAGGGGAACGAGAGAGGTGCAAACGGTCATGTCCTTACCATTGGGGCCCAGCACAGGGTCGGCATCTCCAATAGCAACGGGGCCAACCACCCGGGCACGCATGAGTCGAGCCACGCACTCCTCCAGGTCACTGAGCTCCTGGAACTGGGCACGGCCTCCCCCGGTGACAGTCCGGCTCCTCAGATTCTGCGCCAGCTTGGCCTGCAAGAGAAAGGATGGCTTCTAAGTACAGTGTGGTGCCCTGTTGTTGTGTGCACTGCCTCCCATGGTCGAATAGCTTGGCCAGTGTGTGAAGTGCAGAAAGTGCTATTGATGATCATGCCAGTGCCATAGCTGCGGGAGGAGGGCTGGCCATTAGGCCTTTGAGGTCCCTTTGCCCATAATGTGAGGTGCACATGCAAGGATGAGGAGGACACTGGAAAGGGTACTCACCCTGACCAACCGAGTGAGGTCGTTGTACTTCTTGCGGCATTGGTCACCAGTCCTGGGGACATCGCTGTTGGCTGACACCCTCTGGGCGATTTCCCTCCAGGCTCTCCTGTACTGCCTCCTGGGAGCCTTCTTGCCACTGTCCGGGCACAAGATCTCTCTGTTCTTTTCCAACCCCCTAAGCAGCACCCACAAAGCAGGCTCTGAGAAGCGCTGCGCTCGTTCACGGGCCTTCTGCATGGCTTCAGGCGCTATTTGGGTCCACCAGCAGTGTTCAGGCCTAGCTGCAGGGCTCCACTATCCAGGGCGTGGCAGCAGACAAAGCCGACCCTTCCCCCTTTAAGAGCTGGCCGGCGTCAGGGTGTCTGCTGTCAATCAAAACATGACCGCACCTGCGCTGCGCCCGGCCTCGGCGTTATCAGTCCGCACCGCCAGCTTAGCGCCTAAAGATAGGGGTGCAACGCCAGTTTCAGCGCTCGCCCAAACTCCTTGGCCAAAGCTACTGAATTTCGGCGAAGTGGCCTCCACTTTCCGGCGGGCGCTAACTTTACCGCCCGCCCGACTTTACCGCCCCAAAGGTGGCTATACTGAATTTCTAGGCCAATATTTTTGAAATGGTGAGAAACTATTAAATGTTGGTGTTCAGAGAGATTTAGGTGTCCCCGTACAAGAAACACAGAAAGTTAGCATGCAGGTACAGCAAGCAATTAGGAAGGCAAATGGCATTTTGTCCTTTATTGCAAGGGGGTGGAGAACAAGAGTGAGGAAGTCTTGCTACAATTGTACACGGCTTTGGGGAGACCACACCTGGAGTACTGTGTACAGTTTTGGTTTCCTTATCTGAGGAAGGATATACTTGCCTTAGAGGTGGTGCAACAAAGGTTCGCTAGATAGATTCATGGGATGAGAGGGTAGTTCTATGAGGAGAGATTGAGTAGTTTGGGCCTATAATCTCTGGAGTTTATAAGAATGAAAGGTGATCTCATTGAAACATATAAAATTCTGAGGGGGATTAACAGGGTAGATGCTGAGAGGTTGTTTCCCCTGGCTGAAGAGTTTAGAACTCGGGGGCACAGTCTCAGGATAAGGGGTCAGCCAGTTAAGACTGAGATGAGGAGGAATTTCTTCATTTAGAGGGTTGTGAATTTTTAGAATTCGCTACCCCAAAGGACAGTGGATGCTGAATCGTTGACTATATTCAAAGCTGAGATAGATAGATATTTGGACTCTAAGGAAATCAAGGGATATGGGGATCAGGCAGGAATGTGGAGTTGAGGTCAAAGATCTGCCACAATCTTATTGAATGACGGAGTAGGCTCGAGGGGCCATAGTGCCTATTCCTGCTTCTAAATTCTATGTTCTTATGGAGCTGGGTTAAGACTACCCTAATCCACTTTATGTATGGCCCTTACAGCCATAAGAAAGAGAAAAGACTCATCCAACATTACCCTGCTTCATACTTAAGCCCGGGTCCCAAAGGTAAAAGTACAATATGTGCTAACCTGCTGCACCACCTAGTTTCCTGTTAGATACAAGGGGGTAGATTTTGATGGGGCCTCTACTCTTCCATCCCCCGTGGGACTAATCAAAGCCTGCAATACGCAGATTCTGACGGATTCCTACCTAAAATAGCAATTCCGTATCAAAATGTGTTTATTGCTTGAAACAGGCAGGTGCTTTGGACACCCGGGAGTAGGCCCCTTTCAAAATGAAGCCAATGGTGTCACCAGTTAATGGAGCGGTAAGGCTACCGACCCTACTTTGAGGCTGTTACCACCTCGTTAGCAACAGATGAGTGCGCTCAAAATCGACCCCAATACTTATTAAACAGATTGACCTCATAAGGTATTTGCCACTTTATGACTCTTGTGTTATTTGGCTGGGTCTGCCCATTGATAAATTTATTCTAACAAATTCTGGAATAATTAACAGTACAGTAATGGGAAGGTCAATTCCTGGTGACGTTAATTTCAGTTGGAATTCCTGATGAGAATAATTTCAGTTATGATGAATGCTTTTCAGAAAATCCTATTTGCAGTTAATAGGGATTGATTTTATTACATTTAAACTGACTTTATGGAAGAGTCAAAACAAATGTCTTTTATTCATACAGAATAAAGCCACCTCATGACCACTATCAGCACTTAGAAACTTAGACAAAGAACAATAATGTTTACCTAGTAATTTTGCTCTTCCATCATTACTCTTATCAGAATCTAATACATGGATGATTATTAATGAATTCCAAGTTTGCATAAAGATTAAATTACTTGTAAAAGCCACATCTGTCACCAACTGAAATTGTGTCCCAAAGCAGCAAACATGGGGGCGATTTTCCACGGATACTTTAGGTGCTAAAGAGCCTCCAAGGTGGCCAAGCTGGGGCCTTAAGTTGAACCATTGGTTTAACCCACGTATATCCTAAGACGCCATCTTGGTAAATGAGTTGAAGCTTGCGCTAGAATCGGCTGCGCGGAGGATCATTAAGCGGCTGATTGCCACTTAAATTGCTTGCTAACACTCATTAAGGAGGCTGCATGGCATTTTGGTGGATAACGCTTGGCCTCATGCCCTCTTCTTACAGCAACAAGCTGTTTGGGAGTAAACCAGTCATTGAAAGAATTTTGATTGCCACTTAAAGGTATGTCACCTTTCACTGTCCACTTGCTGCTGAAGGTTTGATGACTTTTGAAACACATCGTGAGACTTTCTGGGACACTTTATCAAGACTTCGCCTAGACTTCAACATTTATTCTGGAAATTCTCTGAGGACGTCACCTAAAAAGAGTAAATGCTGTGTTACTCTATCTTATTGGACACCTTATAAGAGTCGCCAGGAGAATGGGAGTACTTGGTCATCGGCATCTTGCTAGGGGTCCACCTTGGTCTGCAGGAGGAATGGGAGGAGGAGATGAGGCCAGGCAGAGCAGCACCAGCTGCTGCCGGAGAGAGGGACAGGAGGGTGAGGTGGACATCTTCCTGCCTGCAGGTATAGGACATCCCTCCTCCTCTGGACCTCCTCCACCAGGACACCCAGTGCCACGTCCGAGAATCCGTGCACCCTCTTACTCTGTCCCTGAGCCATCAGACTCTCTTAATGTGATCTATATAGATAAGCATGTAGGAAGATCACACTATTTAAATACTCTTGATAATATTATTATTGAAAAGTTTGTGGTAGTCGAGTGCTACTGAGGTGATGATTTGTTTACATCAAGCAGAAATTATGATGACAGTCAGTATTCTTTAGCCCATACAAAGTCCCTATTCATGATAGGTCCAGTATTTGGTAAGAAATTTGGGGTTATAAAACATCAAGCAAAAAAGTACATTTTTACAAAAGACAGGAACAGTATTTGATCAAACAGGTTTGAGTACCTCACAGATTCTTTGCTGATTTCTATTGTCAGAGGAACATTGCAAGGCCTCCAGTGCAGATATGACACATCCCCAGTCTTTTAACATGAGCAGCATGTAAGCATTTTTTCTTCCAGAACCACAATGAAGTGTAGTATACTACAGAGATTCCCCATAAGCATCAGGGGAGCAAGGCTCAGCACGTACTGACAGCCTGGGTACTGTACAGACCAGGAAAAATTGCTTCCTCCAGAGCTTTGCAACTCTCAGATCACAAAGCTGTACATTACTAGTGTTTCACTGTCAGTAAGGGTTTTTTTGCTGAGCTGTTAGAATTTTAGATGAGGCAAACAAAATACATTTCTTTTTTAATGCCGGTGCCAATCAGCAGCCTGCAGCATCCGCCAGTACTGCACAGTTGGTCATGATTACCTGTAATAATCAACTGAAGAACTGAGGCTTGTAAACTGTTAGTCGATGGAAACTGCAATACTGACATTTTTTTACTGTTAAATAGAACATTATGAAATTTATATTCAAAATCATGCAGAATGAGCCTTGACCTTAATTGGCCTACTTACCATTCTAACTATAGTCCCTAGTTATAGGATGATAAACAGATTGCATGATCATTATGGCGGCAAGCAAAGAGTTCAGGTTGAAGCATTAAGTCATATGCAGTGAATTAGTTAAAATATACACACCTTTTGGCTTGAACTTCCAAAGTCAATCACTTTTTCAGTTAGTTATCATGGCTTTATCAATTTAAAGATTTTTCTGTCTTCAGAAGACATACTGGAGTCCTCAAACGTGATCTCTAATCAGTCATCCCGATATCTGGCTCTGAGTCATCATGGTTGGTCCCAGTCGATTGTCACACGATAAAAGTGTCACGACAGCTTCCTGGGTATCTGGCATTGATATGCAGGATAAGGTGGACATCTTATTCAGAAAATGGAGCGGACTGTTATTTGGGGCTTTGCATTCAGTCAGTTGCTCTTTGCACCTGTGGGAACCCTGCCAGTCTGTAGAACTGGATAAGCTCTCTCTTTGTTTGTCTGGTTCCATTGGGAAGGATATGAATTGTGCAGCTCTTCAGAATAGAACACCAGTGACCTTCTTGATGCAATGGTGAGCAACCACCTGATTAATGTGGCAAAGATCACCTGATGCTATCTGGAAGGATCCAGTCCTAAAGAAATTCAAGGCAGTGGTGACTGATACAGATCATTTTGTTACCCTGGTGGAAGTGGGCTGTAGATCTTCAGCCAGCAGTGGGCATATTTCCCCAATAGACAGGGATTGGGGGAGGGGGGTGGGTGCAGAAGCACAGTCTTCTGAGGCACTGAAGTCAGAAAAGTCTAAGTAAGACCTTCTTGGTCTGTAGGCCCTGGTGAGTGGATATGTGCATGAATACTGTCCCGTCTCTCTCTCTCCCTCTCTCTTCTGTTTTAGATCAACCATGACCTTACTGAATGGCGGAGCAGGCTCGAGGGGCCGAATGGCCTACTCCTGCTCCTAACTCTTATGTTCTTAATGCAAGAAAAGCTTTGTGTGATCTTCAATCTAAGATGCTCCAATCTAACCTCTTCCATGTCCTCATACTCCATAGCAGAAGAAGAGTTATTCAAATTGGATAATGCATGTCCCCAATGTAAAGCTGTACTTTGAGAAGAGCTGAGTAAATCACAGCAAAAGTCCTGACTGAACCTCCAAAATACTAAAGAGATTGATATGCAAGCAAAATAATATCTGCCCTCAGTCGCAGCACACAAAATGGCCTCCTCAAAGTGGTATCCGCCTCAGGGATAGCTTCCTGCAGCTCCTATTTTGTGGAGGTAATAATCTAGGGCTGGTTTGGGCCGAAACCCAGAGGAAATAGGCAGGAGGAGTTAGTCACGCCTTATTGATCTCATTCACATTAGGTCGATTGTGCATCCTGTGGCCCTTAAAGGGGCTGCTCATTTTTGGGAGGATAAATGAGGTGCAGTTTTTTTTAAGTGGCAGATTTGAGGCAGTAGCCAATTTTACACCACAAACCTTCCCCAAAACAGGTGGTACTTCAGAGGAGAGCCAAGCTCATTGGTTGTAAGACATAACTTTCACAACATGCTTGGTGTAGCAATGCAAAGCTAACTTCAGTAACAATAAAGGTGCTGTGCTCGTGCCTGCAGCTTCTTGTGGCTGTTTCTGTGACATCAGGGAAGTTGCAGTGTAGTGGCGCTTCTTAGTTTCCAAACAGGCAGGCCACTGGGCTGTGGGGCCTTTAACAACGAGTAGACGCGTGTCGAAATAAAACGTTCCCAAACGTAGCTTTGTCTTTTAAACTGTTTACTATAACACTTAACAAACGGAATTACAAAGCAAACACGTATAAACGAACACGGTCAAAAACTGTACTGCTCCAAACCTCACAGCTTCTGCCTCTTTCACCACGTGCAGTTTAAAACTGTAAGATGGCTGCACCCATGTGTGGCTTAGGGACTGTTCCATTGTGGCAAGAATGAAGGGGGTGTCGGACTATACTACTGGAGCAAGAAAATAGGGGGTTTCTTAATACAATAAGTCGTTCAGGTAAATTAACTGTATTATGCCATTTAGCCACTATTTTAAAGTATTTTCTTAAGCTTTTATGGCTCTTACATTCCGGCCCCTAATTGACTAGGCACATGAAGCATATCAATTACTCAAACATTAAGAGTCATAAACTAATGAGTTCAACATATTTACAATACAAGTGTCCACTTTTTTCTTTCATTCAGGAGCTTTTCACGCTGCTTCTTGTAGCAGGCAGAGCTTTGTGATCGGTCTCTCCAGGGTACTGGTCTTGGTTTGCAAACAGACGCGACGAACGACGCCTCTGGAGTCTGGCATGGTCTTAATTATTTTTCCCATCAACCAAGAATTTCTAGGGGCTGAATCATCCACAATTAAGACAATGTCTCCGACGATGAAGTTCCTCTTTATTTTGGACCATTTTTGACGCTCCTGTAGCAGAGGTAAGTATTCTCTTGTCCATCTGGTCCAGAAGAGGTCTGACATATACTGAACTTGCCTCCACTTCCGACGGGCATACAGATCTTCCTTTTTGAAGACTCCCGGGGGCATGGCTGGCTGTGTTTTCAACAACAACAGGTGGTTCGGAGTCAGGGCTTCGAGGTCATTGGGATCATCTGATGTCTTGGTTATCGGTCGGTCATTAATGATGGCTTCGACCTCGCACAGAACGGTTTGGAGTCCCTCGTCGTCCAGCGCTTGCTGCTTCAGTACAGAACTGAGTAGTTTTCTTACGGTGCGTATCTGTCTTTCCCAGACACCTCCGTGGTGGGATGTAGCCGGAGGATTGAAGATCCACTTAATTCCTGTTTGCATCATGGCTTCCTGTATTTTAAGCTGATTCCAACCTTCAATAGCTTCCCGTAGTTCTCTCTCCGCTCCGACGAAATTAGTGCCATTATCAGAACGCATAATGGACACCTGTCCTCTTCTACAGATGAAGCGCCGCAAGGCGTTAATACAGGAATCAGTGTCAAGCGTGTGTGCCACCTCAATATGAACTGCTCTGGTGGTCAAACGAGTGAAAAGCACACCATATCTCTTGACAAGGCTCCGTCCTCGCTTTACCTCGAAAGGCCCGAAATAGTCCACCCCTACGTTTGTAAATGGGGGCTTGTCTGGTAACAAACAGTCTTCAGGCAGGTCTGCCATTTTCTGCTCCCCAGCTCTAGCGTGTAACCGTCTGCAAACAATACATTCAGAGAGTATTTTTCTTATTACGGAATTAGCTCCTGGAATCCAGTATCTTTGTCTTAGCTTCGCAAGCACGTGATTCCTCCCACTGTGTCCAATACTCTGGTGTATATGCTGAAGAATGAGAGTAGCAACCCGGAGGTCCTTAGAAAGGATAGCAGGATGCTTGGCCTCCTCTGGCATAGCAGATTGTTTAGTCTCCCTCCCACCCTCAGTACTCCATCTTGCAGTGTAGGGTCCAGCTTGTAGATATGACTACCTTTCTTGATTGGAGTATTTTGCTGTAGAGCTTCGGTTTCTTCTGGGTATCTTTGTCTTTGACTGAAGCAAACTATCTCCTTCTCAGCCTTGGCCAAATCCTCCACGGTCAATGAATTCTTGCTCAATGTGGTCTTGTGCTGATGCATATACTGCTGTAGAAGCATTCTCTGCTTATCAGGGTTACTTTCAGACTGACTGATAGTGGCTCGGTACTCTTTTCTCTTACCGCTCAGGTGTAGCAGCAACTCTTTCAACCTTAGAAACCATGCAACTGCTTTCCTCAACTGGTGCCATCCTGAGAAATGGTTAACAAGCTTGTTCACTGTGTCAAGGTTCTCTTTCGTAGTTATGAAATTTACTGTGACTGATCTCTTGACTTCGACGTCGTCTTCAGTAATCTGACTTGGCATATCTGGTCTTTCTGGCCATGATCTCTCTGTTTCCAGCAGATAACTTGGGCCTTGTATCCAAGTTTCACTCCTCATGAAGTTTTCAGCCTTCAATCCCCGTGAGGCTTGATCTGCTGGGTTTAATGAGGTGTTTACATACCTCCATTGAGATGGTTGTGTAGCTTCTCTAATGGATGAGATTCTGTTTGCTACGAAGGTCTTGAAGCGTATCTTCTCATTCTCTATATACTTCAGCACCGTCGTGCTATCCGTCCAGAAGACAGATTCTTCTAATGGGAGCTGTAACTCTTTACGCATCACCTGGTCAACTTTAACTGCAACAACCGCTGCCGTCAATTCCAGTCTCGGGATGGTGGCCTGCTTCAGCGGAGCCACCCTGGATTTTCCCATGAGGAAGGCACAATGTTTCTGGCCCTGTTGATTTGTCAGCAAGAGGTAGGTAGCCGTGCCATAGCCGTCCTCACTGGCGTCCGAGAAATGATGTAGTTGAGCCGTCTTTGTAACTCCAAAACTCGCGGGCTTGATGCATCTACTGACGTTGAAGCTAGAAAGTTGTTGCAAATCTGTCAGCCATCTGTGCCATCTCTGAGCTTGACCTTCTGGGATATCTTCATCCCATCCTCTCTTGTCTCTACACAGCTCTCGTAGCATCAGCTTCACCGGCAGAATGAGTGGTGCCAGGAATCCGAGAGGGTCGTAGATGGAACTGACCACGGAGAGAATCCCTCGTCTTGTGGATGGTCTTTCGTTCACCATTATCCTGAAGTTGAACGTGTCTGACTCGATGCACCATTGTACACCAAGAGCTCTCTCGATAGGAAGGACATCGTGGCTCAGGTCCAGATCTTTGACTTCAGTGGCTCTTTCCTTTTCTGGGATAGAAGCTAGAACTGCTCTGCTGTTGCTTATCCACTTAGTCAGATGGAATCCTCCATTCGAACACAGAGTTCTATGGTCTCTTGACAGTGCGATGGCATCGTCTTCTGTTGACACGGACTTCAGACAGTCATCGACATAAAAGTTTCTGAAGATTGTCTCCACAGCCTCGGATGGTGCTTTGCCCTTGCCATCTTCTGCAGTTTTTCTGAGAGCGTAGCTTGCACAGCTGGGAGATGATGTGGCTCCAAACAGGTGTACGGCCATTCTACATTCCACCATCGCTTCACTAACGTCGCCATCTGGCCACCAAAGGAAACGCAGAAGATCAGCATCTTCGTCAGGGATTCTGACTTGGTAGAACATTGATTCTATGTCTGCCATCATGGCAACGAGCTCTTGTCTAAACCTAGTCAAGACGCCAATGAGGGTATTAGTAAGATCAGGACCTTGAAGCAGCTGGTCATTCAATGAAGTTCCTCTGAATGAGGCGGCGCAGTCAAACACTACACGGATCTTTTTCTTCTTTGGGTGATACACCCCGTGATGAGGAATGTACCAGACCCTTCCATCGTCTCTGTTCAACTGTTCTTCGGGCACTTTTACAGCATAGCCTTTCGCTATGATGTTTCTCATGAAGTCTTTGTAGTCTTCGTGAAAGTCGGGGTTCTTGTTCAGCTTTCTCTTTAGACTGATGGCGCGTTGCTCTGCTATGCAGCGATTGTTCGGCATCTTCGCGGTCTGTCTTCTCAGTGGCAAACCAATGTGATAGTGGCCATCAATGAACTGTGTAGACCTTGTCATCAAACCCATGAACTGATGGTCTTCTTGTGACATCTCTGTCTTTTCCTCACAGCTGCTTTCTGAGAAGTCTGCGTTGAACTGCTGTATCAACAGCTCTTCAATGCTTGCGATAGAGATGCGATTAACTGTGACGTTTTGTCGTTCCTCCTTGTTCGACTTGTGGCCATCATCTCTCCTTACCGGTCCATTGATTACCCATCCAAGGGCTGTCCTGACGGCGTAGGGTCCGTCATCCTTGCTGTTTATCACCTGCCATGGCTCCATAGTTTTGTAGGCATTGGTTCCAATTAATAGGCCAATTTCTGCTTCAATGTATGGGAGATGCACCTTTTCTAGGTAGGGCCATCTATCCACATCCTTCTGCAGGGCTAGGTTCCCTATTCTAACAGGAATCTCCCTCTGTGTGAAAACATTAGGCAGGTCTATGAAGTCCTTCTCTTCAAGTCCACACACTTCTAGGTCTGACAGGATATAGCTTTGCATTGACTTCTCGTGACCCATGGTGCGTAATAGGATTTCTGTTCTTCTGCCTCTAACGTTCAGCTGTCGCATGAGTGATTCTGTGCAGAACGTTGCTGAACTACCTGGATCCATGAAGGCGTAAGTCTCCACAACCTTCTCACTCCTCTTAGACTTGATCCTTACTGGTACGATGGCAAGAATACAGTCACTGTCACCGGCCCCAGTGAGTCCACAAGTCTCTGGTTCTAGCGACACCAGAGCACTTGAAATAACCTTCTCGTCGGTATTGTTTTCTTCACTCTTCTTAGAGACTTGTTCTTCTTTATGGATATGCAGCAGACTGGGATGTTTCCGAGTGCACTCTCTGCATGTTGTTCTTTGCTTACAGTTTCTACTCAGGTGCCCCTGAGAGAGACATCCAAAACATAGGCCGTTGTACTTCAGGAATTCGATTCTGTCCTTATGTGGCTGTGCTTTGATGTCGCTGCAGAAATCCAATGTATGATTCTTCTGGCAGAATAAGCATGGCTTCTGAAAGGCATTAGCAGGCGTCACTGTGCTGCTCTTTTTGGGAGATGAGTTCTGGGGCCTTTCTTCCTCGGCCTGAGTGACGATAGTTGCAAAGCTGCTTCCCCTGGAACCACCTTTCCTGAGAGTCTTTGATTCAGCAGGCTTGGCTTTCACTCTTCCATCAGTGGTCGGGCTGACATCCTGGATGTTTCCAAACAATGGGTCCCTAGCAATTTTAGCCTGTTTGTCTATGAAATTCACTAAGTCTGCAAACCTGGCTCTACTTTTCCGTCTCTCCATTACCTCAAAGGCTGTTCTTCTCCATTGTTCTCTCACCCTGTAAGGAAGCTTAGAGATGACGATTCTCATAGTCGTAGGATTGTCCATCTCTTCCATGAATTCAACATCCTCCATGGTGTTGCGACATCCTATGAGGAAGAGAACATATGCGTTCAATGCCTCTCCGTCTTCCGATCTGATCTGTGGCCACTTGGTAGCCTTTTCGATATATGCAGTGGCTATCTTCAGCTCGTTACCATAGTGCTCCTGCAGCAACTTCCTGGCTTCTATGTATCCCCGGTCCGGTCTCATGTGTTCACAGCTTCTGACCAGGTCTTGTGGTTTACCACTGGTGTACTGTCCCAGGTAGTACAACTTATCACTGCTGCTCTCTGTCTTGGAGTCAATGGCTTGTTCAAAGGATCTGATGAAGGGCTTATACTTGAGTGGGTCGCCTTGGAACACTGGTATGTCTCTTTGAGGGAGTCGAAACAGATTCTGTTGTTTTACAAGCATCTCTGTAATTTCGTTCTGACGTTGCATCACTCGGTATAGGCTTCTCCCTGTGTCTTCAGGCCTCTGGTGGTCATCAGCAGGGTCTAGTCTAGACCGTCTGACGTCTGGGGTAGCATCACGTGCTCCTGTTAGTGGAGAGGCCACTCTTCCACGCTGTAATGCCGGGGAATTGCTTTCGGGCTCTGTTGTAACTCTTGAAGGTGCCCTGGATCCAACTCTATGTGGCAACGTTGACTGGCAGTGGCTCCCGCCGTCCCGTGAGCCTTCATAATCTTCGTACGCACGCAACCTGGCATCTGAGACCTCGATAGCTGTTTTCATCTCCAGCCGTTCTTTCTTTGCCTGCACCTGGGACTGCTGGGCCTGCACTTGGGCCTGTTGGGCCTGCACTTGGGCCTGCAGTTGGGCCTGTTGGGCCTGCAGTTGAGCCTGCAGTTGGGCCTGTTGGGCCTGCAGTTGGGCCTGCAGTTGGGCCTCTTGGACCTGCAGTTGGGCCTCTTCCCGTTCAAGAGCTTGCTTCTCATCTAAAGATGCTGCGCGTGCCATCAACGCTGCCCGTTCAGCCTCCGCTCTCATGCGTCGCGCCGAGCTTGTGGTAGAAGCGACTGACCTGCGTCCAGAAACAGAGCTACCTTCTTTTCGATTTTTGCTCGGTCTGGCGGAAGTCTCTGAAATGCTATCGTCTGGTCCGACTTCATCGTCAACCTTATCTTTCTCTGCTGTATCAGCATCTTGATGAATTTTTAACATCCACTGCTCCGTGGCCTTGATATAGTCCTTAATGCTGGTTGATTTAAGATCTCTCCACTGTTTAAATTGTGGGTTCGGACTAAGGGTTCGCAATAAGCAAAGGAGAGAAACACAAAGGGCCAAACTAATTCATAATGAGAGTGTGAAAAAAGCAAGCCTGAAGGCTTTGTATCTTAATGCTAGAAGCATTAGGAACAAGGTGGATGAATTAGTTGTGGAAATAGAGGTAAACAAGTATGATTTGATTGGGATTACAGAAATGTGGCTGCAGGGTGGGCAAGGCTGGGAACTTAACATCCAGGGATATACAATATTTAGGAAGGATCGGCAAAAAGGTAGGGGAGGTGGGGTAGCATTGCTGGTAAAGGAGGGGATTAATGCAATGGAAAGGAAGGATATTAACTCGGATGAAGCGGAATCTGTATGGGTAGAAATGAGAAATAGCAAGGGGAGGAAAACGTTAGTGGGTGTGATATATAGGCCTCCAAATAGTAATATGGAGGTGAGGGAAGGCATAAAAAGGGAAATTAGAGAAGCGTGCGATAAGAGCACAGCTGTCATCATGGGTGACTTTAATTTACATATTGATTGGACTACCCAAATTAGTAAAAATTCTGAGGAGGAGGAATTCCTGGAATGTTTTCGGGACGGTTATCTGGACCAATATGTCGAGGAGCCGACTCGAGATCAGGCCATTTTAGACTGGGTATTGTGCAATGAGAAGGGACTTATCAGCAATCTTCTTGTATGAGGCCCCTTGGGTCAGAGCGATCATAATATGATCGAGCTCTCAGTCGAGATGGAGAGTGAGGAAATTGAATCAGAGACTAAGGTCCAGAACTTAAATAAAGGGAATTACGAGGGTATGAGATGGGAATTGGGTAAGATTGATTGGGTGGTGTTTCTGGGGGGATTGACAGTGGATAGACAATGGCAAGCATTCAAAGATAGAATGGAAGAATTCCAGAACATGTTTATACCGGTTTGGCATAAAAATAAACCTAAAAAGGTGACTCAACCGTGGATAACGAGGGAAATTAGGGACAGCATAAAATCAAAAAAAAGGGCATATCAACTGGCAAAAAAAAGCACCAGACCGGAAGATTGGGGGCAGTACAGGATACAGCAAAAGAGGACAAAGGGATTAATCAGGAAGGGGAAAATAGAATACGAAAGTAAACTTGCAGCAAACATAAAGACAGACTGCAAAAGCTTTTATCGGTATATCAGGAGGAAAAGACTGGTAAAATCCCAAGTCGGTCCCTTGCAGTCCGATTCGGGAGAATATATAATGGAGAATAAGGAAATGGCAGACCAATTAAACTCATACTTTGGTTCTGTATTCACAAAGGAGGACACAAATAACCTCCCAGGAATATCGGCAAACATAGGGACTAATGAGAGGGAGGAGCTGACAGAAATTAGTATCTCTAGGGATATGGTGTTGGGTAAGTTGAGGGGACTGAAGGCCGACAAATCCCCGGGGCCTGATAAACTACATCCTAGGGTACTTAAGGAGGTGGCCCTGGAGATAGCAGATGCTCTAAGGATCATCTTCCGGAACTCCATTGACTCGGGAACAGTACCCGTGGATTGGAGGGTAGCTAATGTTACCCCAATATTTAAAAAGGGGGGTAGAGAGAAAGCAGGGAATTATAGACCAGTAAGCCTTACATCGGTTGTGGGCAAAATGCTAGAGTCCATTATTAAGGATAAAATAGCGGAGCACTTGACAAATGGGGAAAGGATCGGACAGAGTCAACATGGATTTACAAAGGGTAAATCGTGTTTGACTAATCTGCTGGAATTTTTTGAGGAAGTAACTGGTAAAATAGATGGGGGAGAGCCAGTGGATGTGGCGTACCTTGACTTCCAGAAAGCCTTCGATAAGGTTCCACACAAAAGATTATCATGCAAAATTAAGGCTCATGGGATTGGGGGCAAAGTATTAACGTGGATAGAGAACTGGCTGGCGGATAGAAAACAGAGAGTTGGAATAAACGGCTCATTTTCGGAGTGGCAGGCAGTGACCAGCGGGGTGCCGCAAGGATCTGTCCTGGGACCCCAGCTGTTCACAATATATATAAATGATCTGGATCAGGGAATTGGATGCAATATTTCCAAATTCGCTGACGACACTAAACTAGGAGGAGGGGTGGGCTCTGATGAGGATGTCAGGAGGCTACAGTGCGATTTGGACAGGTTGGGGGAATGGGCGGATACGTGGCAGATGCACTATAATGTGGATAAATGCGAGGTTATCCACTTTGGGGGTAAAAACAGGAGGGTAGATTATTATCTAAATGGCAATAGATTGGGAGATGGGGAAGTGCAGAGGGACCTGGGTGTTCTTGTGCACCAGTCACTGAAGGAGAGCATGCAGGTGCAACAGGCGATTAAGAAGGCAAATGGTATGTTGGCCTTCATATCAAGGGGGTTCGAGTATAGGAATAGGGATACCTTACTACAGCTGTACAAGGTGCTGGTGAGACCGCATCTGGAGTATTGTGTACAGTTTTGGTCGCCCCATCTGCGGAAGGATGTTCTTGCCATGGAAAGAGTGCAACGGCGATTCACCAGGCTGATACCTGGAATGGCGGGAATGACCTACGAAGAGAGATTAAATAGTTTGGGCTTGTACTCACTGGAGTTTAGAAGATTGAGAGGGGATCTCATCGAAACATATAAAATTATGGCAGGCCTGGACAGGCTGAATTCAGAGAGAATGTTTCCAATGGCCGGGGAGCACAGAACCAGGGGTCACAGTCTAAAAATAGCGGGCAAATCATTTAAAACAGAGATGAGGAAGAATTTCTTCACTCAAAGAGTGGTGAGCCTGTGGAATTCCCTGCCACAGAGGGCTGTGAAGGCTAATTCAATAAATATTTTCAAGAGAGAATTGGATATATTTCTGAAGGCTAAGGGGATTAAGGGTTACGGAGAAAAGGCGGGGACGGGGTACTGAACTGGTAAGATCAGCTATGATCTCAGACGAAGATCAGCCATGATCTCATTGAATGGCGGAGCAGGCTCGAAGGGCCGAATGGCCTACTCCTGTTCCTATCTCTATGTTTCTATGTTAAACCAGTCGTGCTGATCAGTGTTTCCCTCTTCTTCAGACAGTAGTGCTAATGCATCTTCATTGAGTATATTAAATTCTTCATGCAGCTTGGAGAAATCGTAATACATCATGTCTTCAGCTTTCTTAATATTAGCATTATCTTCCATGAGACGATCAATTATCTTCATTTTTCCAGTTACCTGAACTAATTTAGCCTTCCTTGCACCTATGCTTCTATGTAACTTCTCTTCCCTTGCCTTTGGGGTGAGCTTTATTTCCCTCTTTTGGCCAGCAATCCTTCTGGCTGGGGGAAGCTCCTGGCTCCGTAAGGCCTCGGCCATTTTACCCGCAGCTCTTATTTAGCTTCTCAACAGAATGAACAAAGCAAGTAACAGTCACTGTACCTTCGCTTTCTTAAATTGTCGTCTGGCTCCGTGACCATTCATGTATACGTTCGCCGACAATTCCGTCCCTTCCTTCTTAGGGAGCTAGTTTTTGACTAATGTAGTGGCGCTTCTTAGTTTCCAAACAGGCAGGCCACTGGGCTGTGGGGCCTTTAACAATGAGTAGACGCGTGTCGAAATAAAACGTTCCCAAACGTAGCTTTGTCTTTTAAACTGTTTACTATAACACTTAACAAACGGAATTACAAAGCAAACACGTATAAACGAACACGGTCAAAAACTGTACTGCTCCAAACCTCACAGCTTCTGCCTCTTTCACCACGTGCAGTTTAAAACTGTAAGATGGCTGCACCCATGTGTGGCTTAGGGACTGTTCCATTGCGGCAAGAATGAAGGGGGTGTCGGACTATACTACTGGAGCAAGAAAATAGGGGGTTTCTTAATACAATAAGTCGTTCAGGTAAATTAACTGTATTATGCCATTTAGCCACTATTTTAAAGTATTTTCTTAAGCTTTTATGGCTCTTACATGCAGAATGGACAAAACTAAAACATTGTAAAAAAGGTGAGTGGTTAAAATAAAACTATCCACTCTGGGAAGCAGAATGTTTGATTTTGTTTAATTTGTTTATTCGCTTAACAAAAGGTTTTGCAAGAGTCCAGCAAACTGCAAAGAAAAATCTTTTATAAAACCATTACAGGTACCTCAAAGCAAAACTCTCTTGCCACTTCAGGCTCATATCTGAGAATATATTAATGTAAACTTCTATTCTGTGCATCATCTACTATATATACAAAGACAGAACTAATTATGATAAACAAGTTGTTTGACTTCAGGAGTCTCCAACTTCATCTGGCCCTGGAGAACATGTAATTGTGCCTTAAACAAGAGTTCCTGGCAGGCAAAAACCTGTTACAGAAGCTGCAGATTGGTGTCAAGACACAGCTTTGTGCATCAAACTACAGGACACATACTCCACTTGGCAGCACCAGTTGCTCAGTTGTAGATTGGGCCCTGGGGAATCGGACAATTGGGTGAGCAGGCCTCAGGCGTGATGCTCGCTCTACTCCTTCTGCCTGAGAATTTCCAGGTGGCTACACTTTGTGCACGGGAGTGCTCTCATACATTTCATGGTAAGTTTTCACCTTCGGCGCTCATGGTGCAGAGCTTCATGCATCAGGATCACATAATCAGGAATTGAGATATTTACCATCCATAATTTTCCATTTTTTCATTTTGTTCCAATTTTTAAATTCAATTTTTACAATAACTTTATAGTATTGGTGTTTTTCGAGATTTTTAATGTCTCTGAAATTTTTATTGGAATAATTTTGTGGTGGTGGGGGGTGAGGTGGGAGTTGGGGATTTTAATTCCTTAATTTTGTAAATCCCCCAAAAATAGTCTATTACTGTCCATTCAGTCACAGAAAGTGAACATTTGAAGCCGAACAGGAACAGTTGAGAAAAAATACAGTCCATGAAGAGGAGTTTTTACAATACCAACTTTCACAGATGCAAGCAGCAGAGGTCATGTTAACATTTAGGGTTGGTTTGAATTGCTCCAAAAAGAGTATTATTACTTGAAATGTACAAACTGGAAACAAGTATGCATTTATTTAATATGTTGGCCACACATGTATGAAAGGGGCGACTCGAGCACCAGTCAGCCTGGTCAGCACTTTCATCGTCTTTCCCCCTGAAGAGCAACAGGAGCATGAATGGCTGCTGAATCCCACCTCACTGTTAGATTTCAGAAAGTACGGGGGGGTGTTGGGAGTCACTGATGGCAGCAATGTGGCCACCTGGCCAGCATGCTGCCACTTCCTCTTCTGACACCAGCACTTGTTGCCCCTCTTCACCTGTACACTTTGCCTCACCCAGTGCTAACTCTTCAGGTTCACTAACTGAATGCTCTAGTATGTGTATTGCTGGGCTGGGGCTTGATATCTTTAGTAAGAGGAGCGTGTGTTGTTGTCCCATTCTGGGTTACAGGCAGTTTTAACAGCACTGTTCTGTCAGGCCTACAATGACTGGAAAGGAACAAATATTAGAATGCTGAATCCAAAAGACATCTTCAAACAGAGCTTGCGTTGCAAGACATTGTATGTGATGGTTGTGTGTATGCCTTTGTGCGAGTGAATGAGAAGGGGAAAAAAACTCTAAAGCAGGATGGTGCTAGCCCTGGTTGGAGAGGCCTGATGCATTACCTTTCCCTACATTTTTATACCAGGACATCCAGGGTGGCTTCTTGCGAGGGTGTCAAGGTCCGTGATTTCTGATCCCTCTTTCAATTTTGAATTTAAGAATTAATCTGGGCATATTGTAAGTTGATTGAGCACATACACAGTGACAGGTGCCTGCCTATCCTATAGGCTATGTTTTATATCAGTAAGTGCCCTATATCACGCAGCTAAGTTGTGTTGTAATGATTCCCCAGTGTTGACTTTCAACTGCTGGCTGCCTGTTTCTCATCTGAAAAGCGGACAGCCAGCAATTGAAAATCAGGGGAAGGGGGCCCAGTGCCCCCAGGATGCAATTTTCAGACCAGTCTGTAAATGAGCAAGCAGCCCGTCTGCCTGACACAGGCTGAAGGCTGCTTAAATATGCAGATCTGTAAGATTCACAAAATTTGTGCATTTCCCTGAAGGTTATTATCGATAAAAGGGACCCTGCGTGGACATTTTTGAAATTAAAAAGGGTACCCAAGATGGCGTTCGTGCCTCGTGGCAGAAAGCCTGCGGGTCTCCAAAATGGATTCTGCAGCCCAGGCAGTTTGAGGGAAATCGAAACTAAGGCTGCAGGTTTCCTGTGAAAAGAACTTTGTGGTTTGGGACCCAGACAAACTGTGAATGATGTATTAGGCCGAATTAGCGGCAGATCTGAATTCAATGAGGCCTACAGTTAAAGCCATCAAACATATAAGATTGTGAGGGGGCTTGATTGGGTGGATGCGGTGAGGATGTTTCCACTGATGGGTGAGATTAGAACTAGGGGGCATAATCTTAGAATAAGGGGCCGCCCTTTCAAAACTGAGATGAGGAGAAACTTCTTCACTCAGAGGGTAGTAAATCTATGGAATTTGCTACCCCAGAGAGCTGTGGAAGCTGCAACATTAAATAAATTTAAAATGGAGATAGACATTTTCCTAGCAGATAAGGGAATTAGGGGTTACGGGGAGAGGGCAGGGAAGTGGACGTGAGTCTAGATTCAGATCAGCCATGATCCTATTGAATGGCGGAGCAGGCCCGAGGGGCCGTATGGCCTACTCCTGCTCCTATTTCTTATGTTCTTATGTTCTTATGCATACATAATCGGAAACAGATTAAACACATCCCTCGAGGCCGGACAAGCCCATCAAGGACTTTCAGGACAATACGAGTCAATTATCGGGCCGGTAGATGCAATTACCGGCCATCTAAAAACCCATCAGTATAGCTTGCTGCCATTATTTTAACTAGCCCACCAAAAATAAAACAAAGAACTAACCTGATTTGGCGGGCAGATAAGGGTTTTTCGATGAAGGTATAATTGAAGGCCCCCAGTGTGAGGGTGCCAGTCAGTTCCTTCTGTAGCCTCTAGATGGCACCTTCACTTGTTTGGTCCTCTTTTTGTAAGACCAAAATAAATTAAACAAATAAACTGTAACTAAAACTCTAATAAATCTTTAAATAAAGCTTAACAAATCAAATTAAAATTTGGTCATTTAAACCAATTATGCACTCCAGTCCCCGTGGCGCCCACCGGTCACGAAAGTGCTCGAGCGCGCCGGCGGACACCGCGTGCTCCATCTCCAGGGCCACCCAGGCGCGAACATGGCCGCGGAAGCGAGGGAGGCAATCTGGCTGGATGACTCCCTCAACCGCCCGCTGACTGGACCAATTAATGGCTTTTTTTGCCAGGCCCAGGAGCAGACCCACGAGGAGGTCCTCCAGCCTGCCCACTCCCCTCCGCACCGGGTGACCATAGATCAAGAGCGTGGGACTGAAGTGCAACCAAAAATCAAGGAGCAGCCCCTTCAAATAATGGAAGAGGGGCTGCAACCTCACACATTGAACATAAACGTGGAACACGGACTCCTCCAGACCGCAGAACAAACAGGCGGTCTGGGTGTCCGTGAACCTATTTAACAATATATTGCACGGGACTGCTCCATGCAACACCCTCCAGGCCAAGTCCCCAATAGAACAAGGGAGGACTCCCGCATAGAGAGCCCTCCATTGGGGACCTCCGCCTCCGCCGGAAGGCAAAACGGCACGCCACGGCGTGTCCGGACGGCAGGCGAAGATGACAAAGTGGAAGGTGTGCAGGAGCAGCCTGTACAGGAAACCCCTCCGTGCAGAATGAAAAGGCACGGAGGGCATCTCCTCGAGACGGCTCAAGTTGTGAGGCGCCGATCCCCGAGGGGAGTTTCGGGGCAGGGCGCCGATAAGGAATTCCGTCCGAACGGGGGAAAGCTCGGACGGGATCGCCCCACGCGCTTGAGCTGCCTCGATACACCTTGTGGCGCCGGGGTGCAGCGTCGCTTTCACCGCCTCGATGGCATCGACCGCGAGCCGGACGTTGTCCCAAGACATGCGCCGCGCCAACTCCTCCGGTACCATCCAGCCCGCTCCTCCGCCATCGAGTAGGTCCCCGACTCTAGTCACCCTGCCAGGCACAGTCCTGCGTTCCGCCAGCCACCCGAACTCGCGGACGTGGAGGTGCGGATTCCTGAACAGCGGCTCCCGGAGGACAGCCGCCATTCCTGACGGGAGAGAGCTCCGACTGGAGGCGACGTAGTTCCAAACCCATAGCAGTTCCTGGTAGAAGACAGGCAGCTCCCGCAGGCTGGCACGCCTGCCGCCCACTTCCAAAAACAGGAGCTGCATGTCGTAATTGAGGCCGTGCAGCTGGCGGAAAAAATACGTCACCAGCGCACACCATCTCGGAGGATTCTCGAAGTACAGGTATCTCTGCAGCGTCTGAAGACGGAAAGTCGCAGCCTGGGTGCGGAGGCACACCAACGCCTGACCGCCCTCCCTAAGCGGGAGACTCAGAACCGCGGCAGAGACCCAGTGCTTCCTTTTGTCCCAGAAGAAGTCGACGAGCTTCTTCTGTATCTTGGCGACAAACGCAGGGGGAGGGATCAAAGTGACGAACCGGTACCACAACATGGCAGCCACCAGTTGGTTTATGACCATCGCTCGACCCCTGTAGGACAACACTCGGAGGAATCCTGTCGAGCGTCCTAAGCGAGCGATGACTTTGGCCTCCAACTCTTGCCAGTTCGCCAGCCAGGCGTCCTCGGCAGGGCTGAGGTAGACTCCCAAGTAGAGGAGGTGCGTGGTGCTCCAGGCGAAGGGCCTGAACTCCTCCGGCAGGGAGTCCACCCGCCACTGACCCACCAGGAGTCCAGAACATTTCTCCCAATTGATCTTGGCGGAGGATGCGTCCGAGTAAATCTGCTGGCATTCCCGCATCCTCCACAAGTCAGCGGGATCCGTGACCGTGAGGAGCACGTCATCGGCATAAGCCGAGAGGACCACCTCCACGCCCGGCCCTTGCAGAGCCAGTCCCGTCAACCTCTTCCGCAAGAGGCGCAGGAAAGGCTCTACGCAAATGGCATATAACTGGCCGGACATGGGGCATCCCTGACGCACCCCCCTCCCGAAGCGAAGGGGCGCCGTCAAGGACCCGTTAACTTTAATCAGACACTCCGCGGCAGCGTACAGAAGTCGGATCCGGGCGACACAATGCGTCCCGAACCAGAATGCGCGCAGAGTCCCGAAGAGATACTCGTGATCCACCCTGTCGAACGCCTTCTCCTGATCCAGGGAAAGGAAGGCGACCGACAGACCAGCCCTCTGGGAATGGTGGACCAGGTCCCGGACCAGATGGATGTTATCGTGGATGGTCCGGCCCGGGACCGTGTAGGACTGGTCGGGGTGGATCATGTGGGCCAGCACGGCGCCTAGGTGAGCAGACATAGCCCTGGCAAAAATTTTATAGTCCGTGCTGAGGAGGGAGACCGGGCGCCAGTTTTTAAGGAGGCGGAGATCACCCCTCTTAGGCAGCAGGACAATAACCGCCCTGCGCCAAGAGAGGGGCATCTCCCCGGTCGCCAGACTTTCCCCCAGGACCTGCGCGTAGTCGCCCCCCAAGACGTCCCAGAACGCCCTGTGGAACTCCACGGTCAGCCCGTCCAGCCCCGGGGACTTTCCCCTAGAGAGCTGGCGGAGGGCACCGGTCAGCTCCTCCAGACTCAGAGGAGCGTCCAATTTTTCGGCGTCCTCCAGGCCGACCTTCGGCAGGTCCTCCCACAAAACTCCGCGCGCATCCTCGCTGGACGGATCCGGAGAGAACAGAGCCCCGTAATAGGCGCGGGTATCCGCGCGGGTTCCCTCCGGATCCGAGACCAGAGATCCGTCGTCGGTCAGCAGCTCCAAGAGCTGCTTACGGACCCCCCGTCTTTTTTCCAGCGAGTAGAAGAAGGGGGAGCCGCGGTCCAGGTCCCGAAGGAACTGGATCCGCGACCTCACGTACGCACCTCGGGACCCGACAAGCTGCAGGTCCTTCAGCGCGCCCTTCTTCTCTTCGTACACCATCCGCAGGGCCGGGTCCTCGAAGACTTGACCGAGACGGGACTCCAGGTCGAGCACCTCCTTCTCCAACTGCCCGACCCGGGCCTCCCGCTTCTTGGTCGACCCCTTCGCGTACTCCTGACAGAAGAGACGGATGTGAGCCTTGCCCACATCCCACCATAGCCTCAAGGAGGGGAAGCCCCCCCGCTTCCTTCTCCAGCCGGCCCAGAACCGACTAAACGAATCCCGGAACCGTGCGTCCTCCAGCAGCAGGTTGTTAAAGTGCCAATACGCGGACACCACCCCGTGCGCGCAGCAGAACAAGCTCCGCCCACACCAGGTGGTGGCCCGTGCACGGCACCGGCCGCATGGAAGCCGCCAGAACGCAGGAGACGTATGCCCGGGAAATGTAGAGGCGGTCGATTCTGGACGCTCCTCTCCCAGACCTCACGCAAGTGAAGGCGCTGGAGTCGGGATGGAGATTTCGCCAGACGTCCACCAAGTCGAGGGACCCGACCAGGTCCCTCAACTTCTCCATCGCCGCCGGGCATGGCAGGGTGCCCGTGCGGTCCCTCGCCTCGAGGGTACAATTAAAATCCCCCCCGAGGATGACGCACTCGCCCGCGTCGATGGAGCCCAGAAGAGTGGACACTTCTTCAAAGAAGCGCGCTTGCTGCGCACCGGCCCCAGGGGCGTACACGTTCACTAGATGGAGCGGCACGCCCCCCAGGCGAACAGTGACCTGGAGCAAGCGGCCCGGCACGAGCTCCTTGACCCCCAAGATCTCCGGCTGAAAATGCAGGGCCAGCAAGATAGCCACCCCACTGGAAACACTGGAGAGGTGACTCATGCTGACCCCTCCTTGCCACTCCAGGAGCCACGTGGCCTCGTCTCCCGGAACGGTGTGGGTTTCTTGCAGGAAGCACACCGCGTACTTCCCGTCCCGAAGGACCGAAAAGTTATTAAATCTGCGGCTAGCTTCCCTGCTGCCGTTGATGTTGAGGCTGGCTATGGTTATCTTCATTTCAGAAGCATAATCCACCCTCTACTTAAGACTAATGGGGGAAGGGAGAGGGCCGCCGCTAGTCAACCGCCACTCCCTTAGCAGCCCAGTGAGGAACGACCGGAGCTGACGCCGCACGAGCAGGCCCACCCCCGCGCCCGCGTCCATGGTTTTGATGGCGGTGCGGGCCGACCCGAGGAGCAGCGTCAGGTCCGGCCATCTGTCGAGGGCCACCCGAATCCTGTGACGACCCTGGCACGTGGCCACAAAATCCCGGAGTTCCTCGATGGGAATGAGGGGGGTCCCGGCGAGGGACGGGAGGTCATCCATCGCCTCATCGGCGATGGAATCCCAGTTGTCCTCCACCCCCACCACCGAGTCCCCGTCCTCCTCCGGGGGGTCGCCACCGGCGGCCGACCCGTCCGTCACGCAGAGCGCAGTGAACGGCTCGGCCGCAACGGCCGGCCTCGCCTCCGCCCGATCCCACCCCCAGGATCGGTGGCAGAGGATTCCTCCCTGGGCTCCTGCAGGGGCGCCGGGCCAGAAGACGGCGGCGGTTCGGAGCCCCCCTCCGCCCCAGGCGCCGGAACGACCGGAGAGACCAGAGAGACCAGAGAATATGTAAATCCGATCGCCTCCAAGTCGCCCGGCGCCAGAGACACAGACAGAGGGCCTTCCACTACCGCACCACCGGCCTCCGACCCAGCAGAAGGGGTATTTCTCGTAAAATCCTCGACGAGGTCGAGCAGCACCTGGGAAAAGTCTGGGCCGCTTTGGGCAAGCTCATCTTCCGCGAGCTCGCCCGACCCAGACTCCAAGCCACCCGACTCATCGAGGGGTAACGCCACCGAAAGGGGATTGATCTCGGCCGTGGGTTGTTCCGCGACCCCCCCCACGAGCAGGGTCTCGTCCCCATCCCCAGGAGGCACGAGCTGGGCAGACACCTCTGCCTCAGCCTCCCCGGGACAGGCGACCCCTGCCGATCGCTTACGATGGTGACAGCGGTGGGGTGGGGCGCAGTACCCGCGGCGGGCGACGACTCCCCCTGACCGGAGGGACCTTCCTCCACCTGGTCCTCCTCCTCATCCTGGGGGTCGCGCCTTCTTTTTAAAGTGGAGGGATAGGGGGAGACCTCCATTTCTGCAGGGGCCTCCCCTGCTCCCTCCGGTGGAGCAGGTTCGTCGGGTCCCTCGGGCCCAAGCCCGGCCGCAGGTTCTGGCGCTTCCGCCTCGGCGGTCGCGGCCACAGGCACGGGCACGAGACCCCTCCCACTCTCGCCCTCCCTGATTAACGCAGCAACGCGCTCGGGTGTCAGGGGCTCCATATCCAGGGGCACGCCCTCCCTGGGGGGGCCCACCTCATGGTGTTTATTCCTCCGCGCCCTCTTCCCGACCGGACACACTTCCTCCCCCTCGCCGGAGGCCTGGCTGGCATCGACCTCCGACGACGACCGCACCCCGGTAGTATTTGTTTGGGGGGGGGCACGGCCAGGCCCGGGGGGAGGAGCGGCGGCGGCGCCAGCCTCGGCCACGCCAGACGACCTGGCGGCCTTGGAGGCGGGGCAGTTTTTTCGTACATGCCCCACCTCCTTGCAGGCGTGGCACCGCACGCCGTCCGTCGTCCAGAAGACGCGGTGAAGGGTCCCCTCATGGAGGACCGAAAAAGCCCCGTCAGTCTCCCCCTCCTGCACCAGCTGAACAAAGGCCTGGCGCCGGAAGGAGAAGACATGGCGAAGGCTGGCCTCCCGGAATCCGAGTGGGATCGGCGTGATCCCCGACCTCACCTCCCCAAGTTGGAGCAAGTGGGGGAGGAGGAGCTCACTCGAGATGTAGGGCGGGACGTTCGATAACACGACCCTCTGCGCGGTGGCCTCTAGAGGGTCCACCGGCAGGAAGGTCCCGCCCACGGTGAGCCCCTTGGTGATGGCCAGGGCCACCGCCCGCTCCGACTCCAGGAAGAACACAGCCTTCCCATACATTTTTGAGGCGGCGAGTATGGCTGGAGGGCCGACAACCCCAGCCATGGCCTTCACGCACGCCTCGATGGTCATGTTGGGGTGGGTGTAGCTCTTCACCCCAAGCTTCTTTGTAACGAGTCGGAACGGCGACGGGGCAGCAGCAGAAGCGGGAGTAGCCATGGCTTTGGTCGCCACCGCCGCATAGGTTCTTGCTGGCCCCGTCACCACCGCAGATGTGGAAGCCATAGTGGGGTGGTTCTTTAAAGAGCCACACACACCCCAAGTCACAGGCCTGAAGGTGTTAATGGCCTTGGTAAAAGTCTTCCCTTGAGCAGAGGGAGTGTAAAGTAACTGGCCCGCCTCTCCCCCTGATAGAATTAATTGGGAGAGGGGCCTTCCTTCCCTCTGCTCAATTGGCAATAGGTAGATTTAAAGGGGAGGTGCCTTTTCAGAGAGGCAAAGAGAGGACAAAGAGAGAGAGAGAGGGGGGGTGGGAAGGAGGGGGGCCGCAAAGGCAGGGCCCCCACTCAAGGTGGTATTCGGTGGGTGGGTGTCGGCAGGGTGCACTCCCCGATGGAAAAACAAAGTCTTAGGCAGATGGTCTTCGGGCAGGGGGAGAAGATGTCTTCGCCTGGGTAGGCTGGAGAAAGCCCAGGCTCAGCCCCACACCAGGTCTTCTCAATGCAAGGGAAAAAGCTTCACCTGGGCAGGCTCCAGCCAACCCAGGCCAGGCTTTCCGGCCCGTCTTCTTTCCTCCCCCCGCCTAGAATGCAAAGTCTTTAGGGGAATGCACAAAAGACACCCACCTGCAGATGGTAAAGGATGCAGCTCCTCCCCTCCTTCCAAGTTGGAGCTGAGTGGTGTTCCTCTCCCCTCTCTCCCTCTCCTGGACTGGAGGCCAAATTGGGAGGCAGTGATGGAAGGCCTCTCCAGTTGTAATGCTGGCCTCCTCTGTCCTCTACATCTCCCTCTCCAGGCACCTCGGTAGATGGTTGAATGTAGATGGTAGGTTGCTGGTAGTGGTGGCCTGGGGTCACTCCTTCCCCTCCACTCCCAGGCCAAGGCGACCACCACCTCCCACGCAGCAGCAGCAGCAGCAGCACAACCTGCTCCTCAGAGAGCAAGGTCTAAAATGAGGTTGTGAGGGTGCCAGTCAGTTCCTGCTGTAGCCTCTAGATGGCACCTTCACTTGTTTGGTTCTAGCCCTTTGTTAATTGTTCCTAGCCTCCTGTGTTAATTCTTAACGGCCTGTTAGCTGTTCATGGGTTTCACCTGGTTTTCTTGGTATATAAGTTCTGTGGTTGCTTCCCTCCTTGCTCAGTCCTAACCGGGGAACCAGGGACTAGCCTTCGCTCTGTGGCTCCTGGCTTTGACTAGCTGGTTGCCATGGTTCTCTCGAGCTCTGTATTTAAGATGTAACTAAGTCTGTGTTCTTGTTGTTCTTAGTCTTGATAAGGTGCTGGCTGGACTAGCGTGTTGCCATGCTGGCACTTGTTTTGAGCTCTGTATTGATAAGCCTGTTGCCCCTGCGGCAGCCCCTCATGATAGCTTGTTTCGAGTCTCGTCTCGGCAAGCTGGTTGCGCTTGTGGTAAGCTTATCCCAGCTTAGTATGGACAAGTAGGTTGCCTCATGGAAGCTGTCCTGAGTTCCTATTCTTGACTAGCCGTTTTGTAACTTGTCTCGAGTTCTATGTATATTGTCCTTGTCTTGAGTTCTATGTATGCTGTGGTGTTCCTGTCTCGAGTTCTTACATATGCTGTTGTGTTCCTTGTATGAATCTAGTTATGTGTGAATCTAGTTAAGTAATGAATAAAGTACTGTTCCTTAAGATTGTATACCTGCCTCTAGCCTGGTTTCTGCACTTGGGTCCAGAACCTACCTTGCCCAGAGAGCACGGCCCCGTATCTACATGGCCCCGTGGCCCCCCAACCCTGACACCCAGGTAGCAATCGAGAGAAGAAGAAGAAGGAACTGCTGCTCGGCTGCTGTCGGTATCGCCGCTCCCCGGTTCTATGGCCCCTCGCCCTCGTGGCTGCTGCTCTTTCCCCCATCCCACGCTTACCCCCTGGCCTTTGCCCGTGCCCTCTCCAACTCCATCTGGACTCGCCCCGACACCGGGTCGGGTGAACATGGACAATTCAGGCCAGGCGAAGCGGGACGCGACGAGGGGAGGAGGAGGGAAAACCACCCGGGGAAGGTCAACTGAGGGTAGGCTTCAAATCATCGGGCCTTCAGCCTCAGCCGACCTGCGAGTATCTTCATGCAAACTCAAGTTGTCGGTGAAGAATCATCCCTGCAAGGTAAAGTACCCAAGCAGAGACTGTAACTTTGGGGTACTCGAACCTGGACAACGCCCTTGCAGCACCCGGAGCCCACGTGACGACGGCAGTCTCCAGAGAGCACCAAGAGCGAACCCCGAACCCAACCACTGTTTTGAGTCTAACAAACCCCTTCTATTGGTGAGCATGAATTCTGACCCCTCATAGATTAACCTAGTTAGGTATAGGGGGTGGGATAAGGATAAGGGGATTGTTAAGATAGTTGTTTTCCCTCGATGTGCCGTGTGTTCCGCATTCCCTGTAAAGGTATAGTATCATTATGACTCTCTTGTAATTTTTGCCTGTAGAAGTGTACACTAATAATTTTCCATAAGATTGTATCAAGTTTTTCCTCTTCAATAAAATCTTGGTTTTGTTTGCATCCAACCACCTGTCTACTCGAGTTTTCTCTGTATTGCTGCCTGTATCTAAGTCCAGTGTCCAGAACCCAGGGGGCGAGCGATTCGAACCGCTCAAAGAAGGTAGTCAGAGGCAAAGCTGACTGACCCGAACACGCCTGTGCAAAACCCCCTACAGAGCAGGGTCCTACGCCAGTTATTTTAGGACAGCAATTGCAATTTTGAGGTAAAACTGAGGGGCAGGGGGACCGTGCACTGTGCATGCTTCGCCCATTTGCACCAGGCATTGAGCGGCCTAACCAACAGTTCTTAAAGGGACTGAAAGAGGCTGCGGAAATAATGGCCCAGGAAACTTTTCTTTAGTGGGGCCAGGAGGAACAGGATTCTGCTGCGGCCCGTTCAAGGTCCCTTCTGGGATTACCTCGCACCCCAGGCCACCCCCCGCCCCTCCCCTCACCCCACCCACCCCTATGTGAAACCATAGGAAAATGCGAGCGCAGCAAGGGTTTAACTGTAAGTTGCAGCTTGATTGATTACGCTTCTCTAAGCACCTTCCTACGTTAAAGGTGCTATATAAATGCAAGTTGTTGTGGTAAAAGGGCCTACCACTTGACTCAGGCAGGCTCTTCGGCCAACCAATAATACGTTCTTGGGATTAGCGTGCAAAATTAAGGCACATGGGATTGGGGGCAAGGTATTGACTTGGATACAGAACTGGTTGGCGGACAGAAAGCAAAGAGTTGGAATAAACGGGTCGTTTTCCAAGTGGCAGGCAGTGACTAGTGGGGTACCGCAAGGATCGGTCCTAGGACCCCAGCTGTTCACAATATATATTAATGATCTGGACGAGGGAATTGGATGTAATATCTCCAAATTTGCAGACGACACAAAGCTGGGTGGGAGGGTAAGCTGTGAGGAGGATGTCGTGAAACTCCAGTACGATTTGGACAGGTTGGGTGATTGGGCAGAAACATGGCAAATGCACTATAATGTGGATAAATGTGAGGTTATCCACTTTGGTGGCAAAAACAGGAAGGCAAATTATTATTTGAATGGCAATAGATTGGGAGAAGGGGAAGTGCAAAGAGACCTGGGTGTTCTTGTGCACCAGTCGCTGAAGGTAAGCATGCAGGTGCAGCAGGCGGTTGAGAAGGCAAATGGTATGTTGGCCTTCGTAGCAAGAGGGTTCGAGTACAGGAACAAAGATGTCTTGCTACAATTGTACAGGGCTTTGGTGAGACCGCACCTTGAGTATTGTGTGCAGTTTTGGTCGCTTACCTGAAGAAGGACGTTCTTGCCATGGAAGGAGTGCAGCGAAGATTCACCAGGCTGATACCTGGTATGGCAGGAATGACGTATGAGGAGAGATTGTGTCGATTGGGCTTATACTCACTGGAGTTTAGAAGATTGAGAGGGGATCTCATCGAAACCTATAAAATTCTGTCAGGTCTGGACAGACTAGATGCAGGAAGGATGTTTCTGATGGCTGGGGAGTCCAGAACCAGGGGTCATAGTCTAAGGATAAGGGGTAAGCCATTTAGGACTGAAATGAGGAGGAATTTCTTCACCCAGAGAGTGATGAACCTGTGGAATTCTCTGCCACAGAGGGCGGTGGAGGCCAGTTCATTAAATATATTCAAGAAAGAGTTGAATATATTTCTTAAGGCTAAATGGATCAAGGGATATGGGGAAAAGTCAGGGACAGGGTACTGAATTTGGATGATCAGCCATGATATCATTGAATGGCAGAGCAGGCTCGAAGGGCCGAATGGCCTACTCCTGCTCCTATCTTCTATGTTTCTATATAGTGTCAGTCACAACATAGGTGCCCCATTTCCGCTGGGTAGGAGGCCTCAAAATCCGCCCCCCCCAATGAGTGCAAGTTTCCTGCAGAACTCTTACTGGATGAGGGGCGATGACCATTTCGTCACATAAACATTTTTCAAAGCACGCAGTATTGGATATTAAAAGCACTTAAGCAAGGAACATTGCAGTTACTTGCTGTACTCACTCATCAATACCAGTGCCAATTTGGGGATAATTTCAGTTAAACATAATCTAAATCTAACGTACTGTCTCCTGGGATTCAGAAGAATGTGCTATTAAAATCAATGCACTCACAACAGCAGGTGTAAGTGAATGCAGTAGATTCAAAGGAAAGCACAGTACAGGAAACTCTTTTTTATCCGGCAGCGACGGGACCGGCGTGGTGCCGGTTTATCAAAAAGTCCGGATTACAGAGAGGTATAGTAAAAGGTATGAGAGCCCCGTACACGGCCACAGATCCAGGCATCCCTGTTGCATAGCAACAGGTGTAGGAACCCCAGCCACAGACCAAGCGTCCCTGTTGCATAGCAACAGGTGCAGGAACCCCGGTTACACAGCCACAGATCTAGGAATGGCTACTAATATGAAGTAAAACTTACCTGAACCTACTCCTGAATTTTGCCGGTTAGCAGAGATTTCCGGTTATTTAGGTGCCGGTAAATTGAGAGTTTCCTGTATATCATAAAATATCAGATATTCATATCACCATATCCTATACAATTTCCCAATAACATCTAAAAGTATAATTAGCATACTTGCCTCATCTACTCTAATTAGTGAAATTGCTCTCATACAAACTAAATACAACTGGGAAAAGTGCAGGTGGCATTTTCGGAAATGCCAAAAGATAATAATATATATTAATGTAATAGAAACATAGAAACATAGAAGATAGGAGCAGGAGTAGGCCATTCGGCCCCTCGAGCCTGCTCCGCCATTTGATGAGATCATGGCTGATCATCCAAACTCAGTACCCCGTATCTGCCTTCTCTCCATGTCCCTTGATACCATCAGCTCTAAGAAATGTATCTAACTCCTTCTTGAATATATTTAAAGACTTGGCCTCAACCGCCTTCTGTGGTAGAGAATTCCACAGGTTCACCACTCTCTGGGTGAAGAAATTCCTCCTCATCTCTGTCCTAAATGGCTTACCCCTTATCCTTAGACTATGACCCCTGGTTCTGGACTCTCCGACCATCGGGAACATTCTACCTGCATCTAGTTTGTCCAGACCTGTCAGAATTTTATAAGTTTCGATGAGATCCCCTCTCATTCTTCTAAACTCCAGCGAGTATAAGCCCAATTGACCCAATCTCTCCTCATACGTCATTCCTGCCATCCCAGGTATCAGCCTTGTGAATCTTCGCTGAACTCCTTCCATGGCAAGAACATCCTTCCCCAGATAAGGTGACCAAAACTGCACACAATACTCAAGGTGCGGTCTCACCAAGGCCCTGTACAACTGCAGCAGGACACCCTTGTTCCTGTACTCAAACCCCCTCGCTACGAAGGCCAACATACCATTTGCCTTCTTCACCGCCTGCTGCACCTGCATGCTTACCTTCAGCGACTGGTGCACAAGAACACCCAGGTCTCGTTGCACTTCCCCTTCTCCCAATCTATTGCCATTCAGATAATAGTCTGCCTTTCTGTTTTTGACACCAAAGTGGATAACCTTGCATTTATCCACGTTATATTGCATCTGCCACGCTTCTGCCCAAGCACCCAACCTGTCCAAATCATCTTGGAGTTTCTCGGTATCCTCCTCGCAGCACACATGCCCACCCAGCTTTGTGTCATCTGCAAACTTGGAGATATTACATCTAGTTCCCTTATCTAGATCATTAATGTATATTGTGAATAGCTGGGGTCCAAGGACCGGTCCCTGCGGTACCCCACTAGTCACTGCCTGCCACTCGGAAAAAGACCCGTTAATTCCTACTCTCTGCTTTCTGTCCACCAACCAGTTCTCTATCCAAGTCAATACCTTGCCCCCAATCCCATGTGCCTTAACTTTACATGCTAATCTCTTATGCGGGACCTTATCGAAAGCCTTTTGAAAGTCCAAATACACCACATCTACTGGTTCTCCCTTACCTATTTTCCCAGTTACATCCTCAAAAAATTCCAGTAGATTAGTCAAGCACGATTTACGTTTTGTAAATCCATGTTGACTTTGTCCGATCCTGTCACTGTTTTCCAAGTGCTCAGCTATTACATCCTTTATAATGGACTCTAGCATTTTCCTCACTACCGATGTCAGGCTTACCGGTCTGTAATTCCCCGCTTTCTCTCTACCACCCTTTTTGAATAGTGGGGTAACATTAGCTACCCTCCAATCCATGGGTACAGTTCCAGATTCCAGCGAATTTTGGAAGATGATCAGCAATGCATCTACTATTTCTAGGGCCACTTCCTTAAGTACCCTAGCATGTAGATTATCAGGCCCTGGGGATTTATCGGCCTTCAATCCCATCAATTTCCCCAACACCATTTCTCTACAAATACTGATTTCTTTTAGTTCCTCCCTCTCATCAGACCCTATGCTCTTCAACATCTCTGGAAGATTATTTGTGTCCTCCTTTGTGAAGACAGAACGAAAATATGCATTTAATTGGTCTGCCATTTCTTTGTTCCCCATTATAACTTCCCCTGCTTCTGACTGCAAGAGACCTACACTTGATTTCACTCATCTTTTTCTCTTCACATATCTATAAAAGCTCTTACAGTCAGTTTATATGTTCCCTGCAAGCTTACTTTCATATTCTATTCTCCCCTTCTTAATTAATCCCTTTGTCCTCATTTGTTGAATACTAAACTGCTCCCAATCCTCAGGGTTACTGCTTTTTCTGGCCAATTTATATGCCCTCTCCTTGGATCTTATGCTATCCCTAATTTCCCTTGTTAGCCACGGTTGAGTCACCCTTTTTGTTTTATTCTTATCCCAAACTGGGATGAAAACTTCTGTAGTTCGTCCATGCGGTCTTTGAATGTTTGCCATTGCGTATCCACTGTCAACCCTTTGAGTGACATTCCCCAATCAATCCTACCTAATTCGCACCTCATACCGTCGTAGTTTCCTTTATTTAAATTCACGACCCTAGTCTCCGAGTCAACTACTTCATTCTCCATCCTAATGAAGAGTTCTATCATATTATGATCGCTCTGACCCAAGGGGCCTCGCACAACAAGATTGCTAATTAATCCTCTCTCATTACATAATACCCAGTCTAAGATGGCCTGATCTCTGGTTGGTTCCTCGACATATTGTTCCAGAAAACCATCCCGTAAACATTCTAGGAATTCCTCCTCCATAGTATTTTTACTAATTTGGTTAGCCCAATCTATATGCAAATTAAAGTCACCCATGATGACTGCCGTGCCCTTATTACACGCATCTCTAATTTCCCGTTTAATGCCATCACCAACCTCCGTGTTACTGTTTGGAGGTCTATATACCACTCCCACTAATGTTTTCTGCCCCTTGATATTTCTCAGTTCTACCCATACAGATTCTGCATCAGAGTTAATATCCTTCCTTTCAATTGTGTTAATCCCCTCTTTAACCAGCAATGCTACCCCACCTCCCTTTCTTTTCTGCCTATCCTTCCTAAATATTGAATACCCCTGGATGTTGAGTTCCCAGCCTTGGCCATCCTGGAGCCATGTTTCTGTAATCCCAATCAAATCATATTCGTTTACCTCTATTTGCACAGCTAATTCATCCACCTTGTTCCGAATGCTCCTTGCATTAAGACACAAAGCCTTCAGGCTTGTTTTTTTAATGCTCTCAGACCTACATGAATTATTATTTACTGTGACCATGTTTGATTTAAACCGTTGAGCTCTTTGCCTTCTAATTTTGTTTTTCTCCTTCCTGTCTTTTGCTTTTTTCCTTGTTTCCCTTTCCTCTGTCTCCCTGCTCAGTTTCCCAACCCCCTGCCACTTTAGTTTAAACCCTCCCCAACAGCACTAGCAAACACTCCCCCTAGGACATCGGTCCCAGCCCTGCCCAGGTGCAAACCGTCCCGTTTGTACTGGTCCCACCTCTCCCAGAACCGGTTCCAATGTCCAAGGAATTTGAATCCCTCCCCCTTGCACCATTCCTCTAGCCACGTATTCATTTGAAATATCCTCCTATTTCTACTCTGACTAGCACGTGGCACTGGTAGCAATCCTGAGATTACTACCTTTGAGGTCCTATTTTTTAATTTACCTCCTAACTCCCTATATTCTGCTTTTAGGACCTCATCCCGTTTTTTACCTATATTGTTGGTGCCTATGTGCACCACGACAACTGGCTGTTCGCCCTCCCCCTCCAAAATGTTCTGCAGCCACTCCGAGATGTCCTTGACCCTTGCACCAGGGAGGCAACACACCATCCTGGAGTCTCGATTGCGGCCGCAAAAATGCCTATCTATTCCCCTTACAATTGAGTCCCCTATCACTATAGCTCTTCCACTCTTTTTCCCCCCAGCCTGTGCAGCAGAGCTACCCATGGTGCCAGGAAGTTGGCTGCTGCTGCCTTCCCCTGATGAGCCATCCCCCCCAACAGTATTTAAAGTGATATATCTATTGGAGAGGGGGATGGCCGCAGGGGATTCCTGCACTCCCTCCCTGCGCCTCTTACTCTGCCTGCTGGTCACCCATTCCCTTCCTGCCTGTACACCCTTTACCTGCGGTGTGACCAACTCGCTATATGTGATATTCACGACGTCCTCAGCATCGCGAATGCTCCAAAATGAATCCATCCGCAGCTCCAGTGCCGCAATGCAGTCTGTCAGTAGCTGCAGCTGGACACACTTCCCGCACACATGGTCGTCAGGGACGCAGGAAGCGTCCCTGATTTCCCACATAGAGCAGGAGGAGCACACTACGGGGCTGGGCTGTCCTGCCATGACTTATCCTTTAACTAATTAATTAAAATTAAATGTAATGTAATGTAATATCTTCTATGTTTCTATGTTTCTATATCAAAAAATCAGAAATCAGGCATATTGTTATCTGAATCTTATAGAAACATAGAAATATAGAAGATAGGAGCAGAAGTAGGCCATTTGGTCCCTCGAGGCGGTTCCGCCATTCAATGAGATCATGGCTGATCATCCAAACCTAGTACCCTGTCCCTGCTTCCTCCTCATATCCCTTGATCCCTTTAGCCTTAAGAAAAATATCTAACTCCTTCTTGAATATATTTAATGAATTGGCCTCAACTGCCTTCTGTGATAGAGAATTCCACAGGTTCACCACTCTCTGGGTGAAGAAATTCCTCCTCATCTCAGTCCTAAATGGCTTACCCCTTATCCTTAGACTGTGACCCCTGGTTCTGGACTCCCCCTGCCATCGGGAATATCCTTCCTGCATCTAGTCTGTCTAGTCCTGTTAGAATTTTATAAGTTTCAATGAGATCCCCTGTCATTCTTCTAAACTCTAGCAAATATAAGCCTAATCGACCCAATCTCACTTCATACGTCATTCCTGCCATCTCAGGTATCAGTCTGGTGAATCTTCGCTGCACTCCCTCCATGGCAAGAACATCCTTCCTCAGATAAGGTGACCAAAACTGTACACAATACTCAAGGTGTGGTCTTACCAAGGCCCCGTACAACTGCAGCAAGACATCTTTGCTCCTGTACTCGAATCCTCTCGCTATGAAGGCCAACATACCATTTGCCTTCTTAACTGCCTGCTGCACCTGCATGCTTACCTTCAGCGACTGGTGCACAAGGGCACCCAGGTCTCGTTGCACTTCCCCTTTTCCCAATCTATTGCCATTCAGATAATAATCTGTCTTCCTGTTTTTGCCACCAAAGTGGATAACCTCACATTTATCCACATTATACTGCATCTGCCATGCATCTGCCCAACCACCCAACCTGTCCAGATCATACTGGAGTTTCTCAGCGTCCTCCTCACTGCACACACGCCCACCCAGCTTTGTGCCATCTGCAAACTTGGAGATATTACATCTAGTTCCCTCATCTAGATCATTAATATATATTGTGAATAGCTGGGGTCCTAGCACCGATCCCTGCGGTACCCCTCTAGTCACTGCCTGCCACTCGGAAAAAGACCTGTTTATTCCAACTTTTTGCTTCCTGTCTGCCAACCAGTTCTCTATCCAATTCAATACCTTACCCCCAATCCCATGTGCTTTAACTTTGCACGCCAATCTCTTATGTGGGACCTTGTCGAAAGCCTTCTGAAAGTCCAAAGTCCACATAATGGTTCTCCCTTATCTATTCTACCAGCTACATCCTCAAAAATTTCCAGTAGATTAGTTAAGCATGATTTACCTTTTCTAAATCCATGTTGACTTTGTCCAATCCTGTCACTGTTTTCCAAGTGCTCTGCTATTCCATCTTTTATAATGGACTCTAGCATTTTCCCCGCTACCGATGTCAGGCTTACCGGTCTATAATTCCCTGTTTTCTCTTTACTGCCTTTTTTAAATAGTGGGGTTACATTAGCTACCCTCCAATCCATGGGAACCGTTCCACAGTCTAAAACAATTTTGGAAAATGGCCAGCAATGCATCCACTATTTCTAGGGCCACTTCCTTGAGTACCCTAGGATGTAGATTATCAGGCCCTGGGGATTTATCGGCCTTCAATCCCGTCAATTTCCCTAACACAATTTCCCTACAAATACTGATTTCATTCAATTCCTCCCTTTCATTAGACCCTATGTTCCCCGACATTTCTGGGAGGTTATTTGTGTCCTCCTTTGTGAAGACAGAATCAAAGTATGTATTTAATTGGTCTGCCATTTCTTTGTTCTCCCTTATAAATTCCCCTGATTCTGACTGCAAGGGACCTACGCTTGACTTCACCAATCTTTTTCTCTTCACATATCTATAGAAGCTATCACAGTCAGTTTTTATGTTCCCTGCAAGCTTACTCTCATACTCTATTTCCCCCCTCTTAATTAATCCCTTTGTCCTCCTTTGCTGAATCCTAAACTGCTCCCAATCCTCAAGTTTGCTGCTTTTTCTGGCCAATTTATATGTCCTCTCCTTGGATCTTATGCTATCCCTAATTTCCCTTGTTAGCCACGGTTGAGTCATCTTTTTTGTTTTATTTTTATGCTAAACAGCGATGAACAAATGATTTAAATACAATCCTTTAAGGCACAAAAACCCCACAGGGAAAGTGGTCCAACCGTGGCTAACAAGAGAAGTTAAAGATAATGTTAGATCAAAGGAAGAGGCTTATAATGTTGCCCAAAAGAGTAGTAAGCCTGAGGATTGGGAGGATTTTAGAATTCAGCAAAGGAGGACCAAGAAATTGATTTACAAAAATGGAAAATAGGATGAGAGTAAGCTAGCGAGACACATAAAAACAGACTGTAAAAGTTTCTATAGGTATGTAAAAAGCGAAAGATTAGCGAAAGTAAATGTGTGACCCTTACAGGCTGAGACAGGCGAAATTATAATGTGGAATAAGAAAATGGCAGGGAAATTAAACAAATGCCAGGGGGGGAATTTTCCAAGCCCTGGGGAGGCGGGTATGGAGGCGGGACTGCCGGGAAAATGGCAGAAACTGGGAGCAGGTACCGACCCCGTTCCCAACCCGCCTCCATGCCATCTTCCCGGGAGGTGGGTCCCCGAGTCACGCAGGGAACCGTCTCCTCGAGGCAGGAAGGGGATTACAGCCAATTAACTGCCTTTGAACCTCGCCAGTGTCAGCGAGGCGAGCAGTTGGTCTGTGGGGGGTGAGGGGGTCAAAATGTCAGCTGTAGAGGTGAGTGATGGGTGCATGTGTGGACAGTTAATTATGAGAGGTGAGTGTAAAGTGTTCAAAAAAGTTTCCTTACCTTTGCTTCTTTCTGCAGGCTTCAGCCTTTGAGGAGCCGGAGGTGCCTCATCTCAATGGCAGAGATGACAGAATGGCTGCTGCATTCTCAGATGCAACAGCCATCTGCTTTCTGCTGAGGAGAGAGGTCTTGGTGAGCCTGTGTGCAAGGGCTCACCTTAGAACAGAGATTGTCAGTGTTTGACAGCTTCTCAAAGCTGTCAAATGCTGACAATCCATCTGTCAAAAATGTTTCAACAGATGAAGCGTCACTGGCTTTCCCTTAATTGGCTGGTAGGGCGGGCTTAACAAGGCCAATCAAGGGAAAATAGCATGGGTTGGTCAGACGTCACTGGGGGCAGGACTGAAACCTGGAAACCAGAAGTCCCGCCTCCAGCACGTCTCCATTGAGAAAATCCAGCCCTTTGTGTCTATCTTCATGGAAGAAGACGCAAAAAACTTCCCAGAAATAGGGGAGAACCAAGGGTCTAGCAAGAATGAGGAAATGAAATAAATTAGTATTAGTAAAAGAATAGTACTGGAGAAATTAATGAAACTGAAAGCCAATATATCCCCTGGACCTGATGGCCTACATCCTAGGGTTTTGAAAGAGGTGGCTACAGAGATAGTGGATGCAATGGTTGTCATTTTCCAAAATTCCATCGATTCGAGAATGGTTCCCATGGATTGGAAGGTAACAAATGTAACCTCACTATTTAAGAAAGGAGGAAGAGAGAAAACAGGGAACTACAGACCAGCTAGCTGGACATCAGTACGAGGGAAAATGCTGGAATCTATTATTAAGGATGTAGTAACAGGGCACTTGGAAAATAATAATAGGATTGGGTAGACTCAACACAGATTTATGAAAGGGAAATCATGTTTGACAAATTCGTTAGACTTTTTTGAGGTTGTAACTAGCATAGTAGATAAGGGGGAATCAGTAGATGTGGTGTATTTGGATTTTCTGAAAGCATTCGATAAGGTGCCACACAAGACATTATTAAACAAAATTAGGGCTCATGGGATTGGGGGTAATATACTAGCATGGACTGAGGATTGGTTAACAGACAGAAAACAGAGAGTAGGAATAAACAGGTAATTTTCAGGTTGGCAGGCTGTAACTATTGGGGTACCACAAGGATCAGTGCTTGGGCCTCAGCTATTTAAAATCTACATCATTGATTTGGATGAGGGGACCAAATGTAATATATCCAAGTTTGCTGATGATACAAAGCTGGGTGGGAATGTAAGTTGTGAGGAGGATGCAAGGAGGCTTTAAGGGGATATAAACAGGCTAGGTGGGTGGGCAAGAACATGACAAATGGAATATAATGTGAAGAAATTTGAAGTTATCCACTTTGATAGGAAAAATAGAAAAGCAGAGTATATTTTAAATTGTGAGAGATTGGACAATGTTGGTATTCAGAGGGACCTGGGTGTTCTTGTACACGAATCACTGAAAGGTAACATGCAAATACAGCAAGCAATTAGGAAAGCAAATGGTATGTTGGCCTTTATTACAAGAGGATTTTAGTATAAGAGTAAAGACATCTTACGTCCGTGGAGGAGCTTAGTCACCAGGGTATGGAAAACATGGTAGTTGTTCAGAATAGACTGACATCTCTTGAGGAGCAATGGCCAGCTATTGAGCAAACAAACCAGACCTTCATGCAATTCCTCTGGAGTAGGACTTCCAGTGCAGAAACAGGTCCTCGTGGCCCCCCTGCATTGTAGCAAGGTGCTGTCCAGCCACTTGCTAGCTCTGAAGTGGGGCTGACCCATGAGAGGGATGTTGGTGGCATACAACAATGAAGTGGGGGCTCCTCTCCAAGCGCTCACATGACCATGCCACTGCAGAGCCCTCGGTCAGAGCCCCACCAGAGTCCCCACCCAACTGAGATCAGCATCTCAACCCCTGCACAGCCACAGGAGCAGCAGAGTGTTGCCGAGCCCTCACAGGTTCGCAACCCCAGAGGACGCCCGCCAAAGATGTTGAGACAGGAGCAGCAAGAAAGTGAGCAAGGGGCCTCCACATCTGCTGAAGCCACAGGGGAAACACCACGTAGGAGCACACGTAAGAGGAAGAAAATGCACAAGTAGTCACAAGGGTAGTCACTTGGGTGTAATGTTGTGTTTAATTTTGAAAAGCCATCAGTTGCTTATTGTCATTAAAAATTCTGATGGCAAACTGTTGCAGTTGTGGCGTGTGTCATTTCGCTAATGGGACTTCTACATTGAGGGCTTAGGGTGACTTGCAATTGTCAGTATGGTGGTCAGAGTGATAGGAATCAGCAGGTTCTTGGCCATTGTCGATGGTCTGATAGGAAGGTGCGAGGCAAAAGTGTTTGATTGTGCAGGCTAAGCAAATCTGGCCAAGATGAGTGCGTACCTTGCATCCCGGGCAGCAATGTGGTCGCGCGCTAGCGCCTTCTGGCCTGTGCAGCTTCAAGTAGGTGAGCAGCAGCTTGGCGCTCCTGTTGTTGCTGCTGCTGTTGGTGGTGCTGTTGTTCATGGTTCTGCTGCTGCCACGGCTGGTCTTCGTCCGAATCTGATGTCCAGGAGGAAAGGAAATAAGTGGTTCCCATGCTTCTGGTATATGCCTCAGTTGAGGAAGTGTTCAGTCAAGGTGGCAAGAGGGGTTTCCCAGGGGGTCACACTGGAGATGGGTGTCAGACTCCAAACTTCCACAACAATGGGTATGCTTGTTAAAAGTTCCCCCAGACCTGAGACAACAAAGTTCTGCCACCTGCAAATGATGATTGCTGAAAACTCCTTTTTAATGGTGGAGCTGCAGCTGTTAGTAAGCAGTCCACTTGTGAGGCCGCCAGAATTCACTGGTGTGTTCCAGAGGAGACGTGCAGGATGTGGGAAAAGTGGGAAAATCAGAAAAGCCTCTCAAAATAGGATTATAGAGGCATTTAAGTGGTTGTTAAGGGCCTTAAGGGCCTATCCCGCTTTTTGGAGGCGGGATGGAAACAGGGTCAGAAAACACGCATTTGGGAAAATTGCTCGGAGGCGGGATGGAGGCAGGATCGGGCCCGCCCGCCATTTTTTGCAATTTTACCACCTCACAAGCCTCCAATCTCGCCTCCTCGGGCCTGGCAAAATCGAGCCCAGCGAGACCGCTGATGGTCCTCGTAGGGTTGGAGCATTGTCCATTGTGGCACACCACAAGGCATTTGTTTGTCCACAGCTCCCCTCTTACCTGAGCGGATATTTATCTGAGTTTTGTGTGGGGTCCATAAATGGGTACCAGACTGCCTGGTACTCCCACCTTCACGGGCTGCCATAGGTCCACAGATGTTTCACTTAGATATTTGCTGTGTGGAGGTTTGTGCTCCATCATGGTGCTGGAGGGGGAGGGGGATGGGGATGCACCATCTTGCAACTAGCAGTGACAGTGCACTAGACTGCATATCACATAGGGGAGTTGCTCCCTGGTGAATGGGTCTTAAAGCACAGGCTCAGATCTGGATTTGAATGACGACCAAAAACTCCCATACCTACTAGGGGAAGAGAGAAATTGTGTAACCTTAGCGGCACACTACGTTACAGCTTGCCATAAACAGAGGGACAACCACTAAATATAAGAAAAGAGTATATACAAATTATATGAATGTATATTTATACACTCAGGGATATATCTGTTTGTACACTGTATGGATAGATCTGTATTTTTGTGCACAACCATGAATGTTTTTCGATGCTTTGGCAACATAAGATGTACCTTGTCATGCCAATAAAGCGATTTGAATTGAATTGAATTGAATTGAATTGAATTGACTGGACAGTCCAGACTGTGGACTGGAAACAACACATAAAGATTGTGGCATAGATGTCATTAAACTGTTGCATGAGAAATCAATTGTAATAATTTTT
Organism: Somniosus microcephalus; assembly: GCF_052327205.1. Classification (NCBI taxonomy): domain Eukaryota; kingdom Metazoa; phylum Chordata; class Chondrichthyes; order Squaliformes; family Somniosidae; genus Somniosus; species Somniosus microcephalus. Next base: position 132,784,848 of record NC_140987.1, read on the forward strand.
TTTAAAAGAGGAACATGAACTCTTGGTCAGGAGTTTGCTGGTGTAAATCGTGCAGAAGAGAATTCAGCGGACTTCTGAAGAGCACGTGGTGAGAATATGGTGTTAAGCCTTTTGCAAAACAGACCTCCGTTCAGTCCATAAGGGGGACCCCGAGCTTCCGGTCGCCTGTCACTTTAATTCTCCACTCCACTCCCACTCAGACCTCAACATCCTCGGCCGCTTACATTGTTCCACTGAAGTTCAACATAAGCTCAAGGAACAGCACCTTATCTTTCGATTAGGCACTTCTGGACTCAGCATAGAATTCAACAATTTCAGATCATAACCTTGGCCCCTATCATATATATTTTTTTCCACACTTTTTTTCTCTCCCACATGGCAACTGTCTTTCATTCTGCCAGTGCAATTTACACTTCATCTAGAGCCATCCTTTGTTTCTTAACCTGTCCCATTACCATCTCCTTTTGCCTTGAATATCTCTTAATGTCTCTTAACCTCTCCTGCCTTCTATCCTATCACAGACCTTTCCTTTTGTTCTTTCATCCCCTCCCCCCTTTCCCACCTCCCACACTTGCTTAAAAATCTGTTTCATTTCCTGCTTTTTTCCAGTTCTGATGAAAGGTCATCGACCTGAAACGTTAACTCTGTTTCTCTCTTCACAGATGCTGCTGACCTGCTGAGTATCTCCAGCATTTTCTGGTTTTATTCCAAACTATGCATCTTATAAAAAACCCAATGTATAAAATTTAAGGAAATGCAGCTTTGACTTTTTTCCTGAGATTATTACAATTGTAGTACAGTATAGCTTATTTTAAAGGAATATGTTATGTATTGTGTGTTCTCCTCCCACCTGTGGTGGCGCTGTCACAGCAGATACATGGTTGGGTGTTCTCTTGGTTAAGTTTAGCTCTCTTTGTTCGGAAGTCTCCAGAACTTTCCTTTCCTTCCTGAATAAAGCACTTCATGTTTGAATCTCTGGGTTCTGAGTTCTAATTGTGTCTAGGTAGAAAGGTACTGACACAACAGTATTTACCTCCTGTAATGTTGGACTGACCGGGGTGTGATTTGATGCCTCTCACCAGAACAGTTTTCACTCCAATTACATAGTCTGAGCTCTCCATAGTTACCAGTTATCTCAGCAGCTGTTTACTGTACAGGTTATAGCTCACTGCCGCTTTCTCCTGGCTCTACGCGCTGCCAAAGGCTGCATGCACGGGCGTGCTTTCGAGAGGGCGGTAAGAGGAGCAGCGAGCTCCAAAATGGATGAGGGTGCGTCAATTCAGCGTTGTACACTGATTGGCATCGCGCTCCTGGTAATTAAAATACTTGCGGCGAGCACAGGCAATGGCAGCGCTGCCGTCCTGCCCAATATGGCAGCTGCCGCGTTCCACGCCGGAAGTGGGGGGAAGCTAGCGTTAAAGCATCGAATTTCTAAGCCAGGGTTTTTTAAACACTCACCTATTATTTCACCCGAGGATTTTCTAAGTAAAATGTAGTTTTGGGTGTCATGTTAAATGAAACGTTCAAAGCGTATTATGAAAAATTTCCAAAATTTGTCACAAATAATAAATATTAAGCAATGGTAATGTGATGTGTGCTTCATTCACAAAGCATTGAAAAACATGAAGTAAAAGTTCTGTATACAAGTTGTTGTTGTTGTTATTGCTTATGAACCAAATGCACTAGTGTGGAATTGATAAAGTACCAGCAACAGACAGATTTGTGCTTTAAGTCATGACATACGGTTTAGCATAATTGGCATATTAACACATATTATTGACTTTGAATGCTAAATCCAGTGTCAGAGGAAGACACTGTACCTGCCAACTGTATGTGAACATCTGGATTTACACCTGTCTTCTATTTAATCCATCATGTAGGGCCTCTAGATATTTAGGAGGTGGGTACGAGGCAATAACTATCAGTAGATGATTTCTATGTTAGTAACACTAGTGAAAATTCACCATTGGTGACACGTCTTCAGTCACTTTCAGTCAGACCCACTCTCTGGAACTCCCTCCCTAAAGCCCTCTGCCTCGCAACCTCTGTCTCCTCCTTTAAGTTACTTCTTCGAACTAATTTCTTTGCTCAAGCCCTCTGTCTCTCCTTGTAATCTCTTTCTCCTTAGCTTACCATCTGTTTCTCACTACACCTTGACACTTTTTCATGCTAAAGGGACTATATAAATCGAAATTGTTGTTATTATTGCTCAACGTCTCCTCCAGATCTTTCTGACTCGATGGAAAACACACAATTACATATCATATAATTCACACTAAAATTACTAATTAAGTTTATTGCAAGAAGAAAAAATATATATAGAAGTGAAAAGATAACTGGATCAGATATTTAACTTTCCACCATCTGTTGCAAAATAATAAATGATGATTCCATGTTGGCATTCTCCTCAGTAGCTTTAGAACATGAATCAGAGTTAAGAAGCTTCATGTGAGAAATTAAGTTCATGGGGCCCCTATTAGCTCCCAACTTGTTCAATGGCACAAGCAAATGAGAAACAGGATCCTAGGGCATGTGCCTAGTTATATTTATATCTCTTCTTTGATGTCTATGTTGATGCAATGAAAGATAAAATGATAACCTTCAGCGGTCCTCAGAAATTGACGTTATATTGAATTACTGCTTCAGTGACGGACCAGGAACAAAAGGAACAGCAGATGTAAACAACATCCACAAATCCAGCCTAGCTAAACAGGATTGAGTTTAATTTGATTAGGATTCCCTTGGTGCAATAACCATTACAAATAATGGCCCTGACTCTTTCTCACAATAGAAAACTCACATATGGGGGGTGGGAATTTTAAACCAAAACAACAGGTGGGTTGGGGTCTGGTGCAAAGTTAAAGTGTTAAAAATCTGAATCCAGACCAGAACTAAAGGCTAAAGGGATCACTTAAGGCTAAAGGGATCAAGGGGTATGGGGAAAAAGCAGGGACCGGGTACTGAATTTGGGTGATCAGCCATGATCGCATTGAATGGCGGAGCAGGCTCGAGGGGCTGAATGGCCTACTCCTGCTCCTATCTTCTATGTTTCTATGTTTCTATGTAGGACCCGCCTCCAACCCACCCACTTCCGGGTTTTAACGGAGGTGGGATGGTGGGGGTGAGGGGGGGGTGGGGGGGGGGGGTTGTAAGCCAACCCACTCCCAGGAGGCGGGTTATTCATTTAAATATTATAATGAGGCTGGCGTGCCTCAGAATTAACCTCCATTTAAAATTTAACAGTGGCTGGTCGGGTTTTGCAGGCCTCATGAAAGCCGCTAGCTAATGGAAGGCGAGGACTGCTGGATCCAGCGATCCTGCCTAACTCATCCCCCATGAGTGGAGACCCCCCATGAGGTCTCCAATCCTCCACCCCCAGGCCTCCGATTACCCCCCTCCACCGATGATTTTCAGGCCGCCCCCAATGTTTTCTGCCTTCCCCCACCCCCATGCTTCACCGCCCCACCCCGATGTCGTCTGCCTCCACCCCGATCATCCTCCAGTGCTCCCCCTCCCTGATTAGCCCCTGTTCCCCCAATCATCCTCCGGCCCACACAGCTGGGGCAGTCGGGAGAGCAGGAGGCCAGTAACTGCTGGGGCAGTCGGGAGAGCAGGAGGCCTGTAACTGGTGAGTTTAAAAGCTCACCTTTCGCGGGCTTTTTCTTTCACAGCTGGTGCAGTCGGGAGAGCAGGAGGCCAGTAACTCTTATATAGGTGGAGCTGTTGCTAAACCCGAAACACTACAGTGTAGTGTCTCCCACCCTTCCACCTCCTCTAACCTTTTAGGGGTTAGGGGAAGTTGAAAAGGTAGGTTCAATTTATTTTATTTCAGGAGCCTAACCTAGGTGGAAAAGGTTCCAGGACAGGAGGCGGCAGTGAAAATACAACACCAGAAAACAGGTAGGTGACTGGTTGGTGAGTACTTTCACAAACTTATTCTAAGTAGAATTCAATAATTAAGCTAAATCGTAGTAAATAAAAGGGTATTGTAAGGGTTAAGTCATGGAAGGGCAGCTCGGACCCATGTCATGCTCCTCCTGTGCCATGTGGGAAATCAGGGACACTGTCCCTGACAACTATGTGTGCAGGAAGTGTGTCCAGCTGCAGCTCCTAGCGGACCGCATGGCGGCGCTGGAGCTGCGAATGGACTCACTCTGGAGCATACGCGATGCTGAGGATGTTGTGGATAGCACATTCAGTGAGTTGGTCACACCGCAGGTAAAGGCTAGCTCAGACAGTAAATGGGTGACCAAAAGGCAGGGTAAAGGCAGGAAGGTAGTGCAGGAGTCACCTGCGGTCATCTCCCTCCAAAACAGGTTTACCGTTTTGGGTACTGTTGGGGGAGATGACTTATCAGGGGAAGGCACCAGCAGCCAGGTTCAGGGCACCATGACTGGCTCTGCTGCACAGAAGGGCGGGAAAAAGAGGGATAGGGCTATAGCGATAGGGGATTCAATTGTAAGGGGGATAGATAGGAGTTTCTGTGGCCGAGACCGAGACTCCAAGATGGTATGTTGCCTCCCTGGTGCAAGGGTCAAGGATGTCTCGGAGCGGGTGCAGAGCATTCTGAAGGGGGAGGGGGATCAGCCAGTTGTCGTGGTACATGTAGGTACCAACGATGTAGGTAAAAAGAGGGAGGAGGTCCTACAAGCTGAATTTAGGGAGTTAGGAGCTAAATTGAAAAGTAGGACCTCAAAGGTAGTAATCTCTGGATTGCCACCAGTGCCATGAGCTAATAAGTTTAGAGAGAGTAAGATAGATAAGCTAAATACGTGGCTTGAGCAGTGGTGCAAGGGAGAGGGATTTAAATTCTTGAGGCATTGGAACCAGTTCTTGGGGAGGAGTGACCTGTACCAAGGGGACGGTCTACACCTGAACTGTGAGGGAGCCGATGTCCTCGGGGTAATATTTTCTAGGGCGGTTCGGGAGGATTTAAACTAATTTGGCAGGGGGATGGGAACCTAGGTAGTGGAAAAGAGGGAAGTCATATGAAGTCAGAAATAGATGGTAGAAAGGTGAGAAGCAATAAGCAAAGGAGAGAAACACAAAGGGCCAAACTAATTCATAATGAGAGTGTGAAAAAAGCAAGCCTGAAGGCTTTGTATCTTAATGCTAGAAGCATTAGGAACAAGGTGGATGAATTAGTTGTGGAAATAGAGGTAAACAAGTATGATTTGATTGGGATTACAGAAACGTGGCTGCAGGGTGGGCAAGGCTGGGAACTTAACATCCAGGGATATACAATATTTAGGAAGGATCGGCAAAAAGGTAGGGGAGGTGGGGTAGCATTGCTGGTAAAGGAGGGGATTAATGCAATGGAAAGGAAGGATATTAACTCGGATGAAACGGAATCTGTATGGGTAGAAATGAGAAATAGCAAGGGGAGGAAAACGTTAGTGGGTGTGATATATAGGCCTCCAAATAGTAATATGGAGGTGAGGGAAGGCATAAAAAGGGAAATTAGAGAAGCGTGCGATAAGAGCACAGCTGTCATCATGGGTGACTTTAATTTACATATTGATTGGACTACCCAAATTAGTAAAAATTCTGAGGAGGAGGAATTCCTGGAATGTTTTCGGGACGGTTATCTGGACCAATATGTCGAGGAGCCGACTCGAGATCAGGCCATTTTAGACTGGGTATTGTGCAATGAGAAGGGACTTATCAGCAATCTTCTTGTACGAGGCCCCTTGGGTCAGAGCGATCATAATATGATCGAGCTCTCAGTCGAGATGGAGAGTGAGGAAATTGAATCAGAGACTAAGGTCCAGAACTTAAATAAAGGGAATTACGAGGGTATGAGACGGGAATTGGGTAAGATTGATTGGGTGGTGTTTCTGGGGGGATTGACAGTGGATAGACAATGGCAAGCATTCAAAGATAGAATGGAAGAATTCCAGAACATGTTTATACCGGTTTGGCATAAAAATAAACCTAAAAAGGTGACTCAACCGTGGATAACGAGGGAAATTAGGGACAGCATAAAATAAAAAAAAAGGGCATATCAACTGGCAAAAAAAAGCACCAGACCGGAAGATTGGGGGCAGTACAGGATACAGCAAAAGAGGACAAAGGGATTAATCAGGAAGGGGAAAATAGAATACGAAAGTAAACTTGCAGCAAACATAAAGACAGACTGCAAAAGCTTTTATCGGTATATCAGGAGGAAAAGACTGGTAAAATCCCAAGTCGGTCCCTTGCAGTCCGATTCGGGAGAATATATAATGGAGAATAAGGAAATGGCAGACCAATTAAACTCATACTTTGGTTCTGTATTCACAAAGGAGGACACAAATAACCTCCCAGGAATATCGACAAACATAGGGACTAATGAGAGGGAGGAGCTGACAGAAATTAGTATCTCTAGGGATATGGTGTTGGGTAAGTTGAGGGGACTGAAGGCCGACAAATCCCCGGGGCCTGATAAACTACATCCTAGGGTACTTAAGGAGGTGGCCCTGGAGATAGCAGATGCTCTAAGGATCATCTTCCGGAACTCCATTGACTCGGGAACAGTACCCGTGGATTGGAGGGTAGCTAATGTTACCCCAATATTTAAAAAGGGGGGTAGAGAGAAAGCAGGGAATTATAGACCAGTAAGCCTTACATCGGTTGTGGGCAAAATGCTAGAGTCCATTATTAAGGATAAAATAGCGGAGCACTTGACAAATGGGGAAAGGATCGGACAGAGTCAACATGGATTTACAAAGGGTAAATCGTGTTTGACTAATCTGCTGGAATTTTTTGAGGAAGTAACTGGTAAAATAGATGGGGGAGAGCCAGTGGATGTGGTGTACCTTGACTTCCAGAAAGCCTTCGATAAGGTTCCACACAAAAGATTATCATGCAAAATTAAGGCTCATGGGATTGGGGGCAAAGTATTAACGTGGATAGAGAACTGGCTGGCGGATAGAAAACAGAGAGTTGGAATAAACGGCTCGTTTTCGGAGTGGCAGGCAGTGACCAGCGGGGTGCCGCAAGGATCTGTCCTGGGACCCCAGCTGTTCACAATATATATAAATGATCTGGATCAGGGAATTGGATGCAATATTTCCAAATTCGCTGACGACACTAAACTAGGAGGAGGGGTGGGCTCTGATGAGGATGTCAGGAGGCTACAGTGCGATTTGGACAGGTTGGGGGAATGGGCGGATACATGGCAGATGCACTATAATGTGGATAAATGCGAGGTTATCCACTTTGGGGGTAAAAACAGGAGGGTGGATTATTATCTAAATGGCAATAAATTGGGAGATGGGGAAGTGCAGAGGGACCTGGGTGTTCTTGTGCACCAGTCACTGAAGGAGAGCATGCAGGTGCAACAGGCGATTAAGAAGGCAAATGGTATGTTGGCCTTCATATCAAGGGGGTTCGAGTATAGGAATAGGGATACCTTACTACAGCTGTACAAGGTGCTGGTGAGACCGCATCTGGAGTATTGTGTACAGTTTTGGTCGCCCCATCTGCGGAAGGATGTTCTTGCCATGGAAAGAGTGCAGCGGCGATTCACCAGGCTGATACCTGGAATGGCGGGAATGACCTACGAGGAGAGATTGAATAGTTTGGGCTTGTACTCACTGGAGTTTAGAAGATTGAGAGGGGATCTCATCGAAACATATAAAATTATGGCAGGCCTGGACAGGCTGAATTCAGAGAGAATGTTTCCAATGGCAGGGGAGCACAGAACCAGGGGCCACAGTCTAAAAATAGCGGGCAAATCATTTAAAACAGAGATGAGGAAGAATTTCTTCACTCAAAGAGTGGTGAGCCTGTGGAATTCCCTGCCACAGAGGGCTGTGAAGGCTAATTCAATAAATATTTTCAAGAGAGAATTGGATATATTTCTGAAGGCTAAGGGGATTAAGGGTTACGGAGAAAAGGCGGGGACGGGGTACTGAACTGGTAAGATCAGCTATGATCTCAGACGAAGATCAGCCATGATCTCATTGAATGGCGGAGCAGGCTCGAAGGGCCGAATGGCCTACTCCTGTTCCTATCTCTATGTTTCTATGTTTCTATGTTTCAATCAGCCCCCGGCCCCCCAATCATCCTCTTGCCCCCACGTGATGAACCCCCGCTCCCCAATCATCCTCCAGCCCCCACGTGATGAATCCCGCCCACCCCCCCTGCCCCGATCATCCTCTGGCCCCTACGTGATGAGATCCCATATTGGGTTGGGTGATATTCAGGCATCCCTGGTGACCACTTAAAATAGGCATTAGGACCCTTTCTTATATTAACGAGAGATCTAACACCTATTTCTCCTAAATTGGTCAATATTGAGAAAAAAGGGGCTATAAATGAATTTCTAGGCCATTGTTTCAACCAATAAATGTCCTAGCCTTGCGACTTCTGCCACTGAGAAAGACAACAGCCACAACACTGTGGAAATACTATCACTTCAAAGTTCCCCTCCAAGTCACACTTGGAAATATATCGCTGCTCTATCATCGTCACTGGGTCAAAATGCTGGAATTCCCATACCAAACACCATTGTGGGAAGCACCATCACCACCAGGACTGCAGCAGTTCAAGAAGAAGATCCACCACCATCTTGTCAGGGCCAATAGGCAGGGCAATAAATATAGCCATGTTAACTTTGCCCTATTCCCACAAATAAAAACAAATTTACATCATTCCCAACACAACTGTGACAAGAAATTTTAAAGAGGAAGAAATTGGTCCCCATCACACCCCATTTCTGGACGAAAAATAAGGGTCGGGGAGAACAAATTTCCAGGCACAATTACCCACGCCCAATCCATTCCAGAAGTGTGGCAACTGCCAAATTAGCATCCGCAGCTCTCCAGTACTATGTAGGTGAGGCCCGAGGCCCAATTTCCAGTGAGCCTCGGGCCTTTATCTTCAGACACACGCTGCAGGTGTGCCACCTATTTCGGGCCAGTGTTTGGCACAAGCCAAATTTCCTGGCCAATGTGTCAATATACTCATGCCAATACCATGGAATGAAAAGGTACAGTGGCTTCAATACACATAAACGTGACTGCAAACTCTTGAAAACATGGAGAAACAAATGAACACAACTGAGGCCACCAGGGGGCAGTACCTCAACAGATCCTTACGAGGAACAATGTAATCACTGACTATCACTTCCAAAACTCCCACAGCTACCTGGATTACACTTCTTCCCACCCCGCTTCCTGTAAGGACTCTATTCCATTCTCCCAGTTTCTCTGTCTCCGCCGCATCTGTTCTGATGATGCCACCTTCCATACGAGTGCTTCCGATATGTCTTCCTTTTTCCTCAACAGTGTCCATTCCATTTCCCTCACTCTTGCTCTCACCCCTTCCCCTCCCTACCGGAACCACGATAGGGTTCCCCTTGTCCTCACCTTTCACCCCACCAGCCTCCACATTCAACAGGCCATCCTCTGCCATTTCTGCCACATCCAGCGTGATACCACCACCAAACACATCTTCCCCTCACCCCCCCTTTCAGCATTCTGAAGGAACCGCTCCCTCCATGACACCCTGGTCCATTCCTCTATCTCCCTCAACACCCCTTCCCCTTCCCATGGCACCTTCCCGTGCAAGCACAGGAGATGCAACACCTGGCCTTTTACCTCCTCCCTTCCCATAGTCCAGGACCCCAAACACTCCTTCCAGGTGAAACGGCAATTTACTTCTACTTCTTGCAATTTAGTATACTGTATTCACTGCTCATGATGCAGTCTCCTCTACATTGGGGAGACCAAACGCAGATTGGATGACCACTTTGCGGAACACCTCCGTTCAGTCCGTAAGCGTGACCCTGAGCTTCCGGTTGCCTGTCATTTTAATTGTCCGCTCCACTCCCACTCTGACCTCTCCGTCCTTGGCCTCTTACACTGTTCCAATGAAGCTCAACGTAAGCTCGAGGAACAGTACCTCATCTTTCAATTAGGCACTTTCGAGCCTTCTGGACTCAACATTGAGTTCAACAATTTCAGACTATAACCACGGCCCCTATATTTTTTTTATTTTTCCTCTTTTGTTTTCTCTCACATGGCAGCTATTGATGATGCTGCCATTGCCATTTACACCTCATCTAGAGTCATCTTTTGTTTCTTAACTTGTCCCATTACTATCTCCTTTTGCCTTACACCATCATTCCTTTTGTCAGTCAATCTCTCCTGCCTTCCAGCCAATCACAGACCTTCCCTTTGTTCTTTCCTCCCCTCCTGCCTTTCCCTGCCCCACATTTGCTTAAAAATCTGTTACTTCACTAACATTTTCCAGTTCTGACGAATGGTCATCAACCTGAAATGTTAACTGTGTTTCTCTCTCCACGATGCTGCCTGACCTGCTGAGTGTTTCCAGCATTTTCTGTTGTTATTTCTAATGTAATCACTAAAACTGACTTCAGAAATTTAATCATGTTAATGTTATATTCATAAATAAATAGATGTTTTCATTATGAACAGCTAGCTTGAGCTAGTCATTTATTCAGCCATGTGGACTAGTGTACAGCATCCATCTTGACTACCGCCTTGTGGGTAGCCCACTACTAAACATACAGCTCCACCTAGTGTACCTTTCTAGAATGACATGTTACTGATCATTACATTCCCCTTCCTTAGAGGTTAAACAAAATCAATATCAATCAATCATAACGACATAAACATCTTCACAACAGTCAACACATTTTCAAAGCTTTACTTTATGAACTCTAAGCTTTTCATTCTTTTATTATAGTTTTATTTATACTCAAAGATTAAGTCTATCAGGCTTTTTTACTTCACGTGTGGATCTTCTCAGCACAGGTAGGTCTGATGTGTTTTCATGAAAGCCTGTGTGTGTGTTTGTGTTAGATTGTTCTGGTGGTGAGTGACAAGATTCAGTTGCGGCATTGTCATCGATTTGCTCTTGGATAGTTTCTTGTGTTTTCAGGAGGGAACGGCGGTTCCTCCTGAGAATCTGTCCTTCCGCAGTTCTAACAGTGTATGAGCTTGGTCCTACTTCCTCAAGAACTGTAGCTTTCCTGTTCCATGCATTTGGATCCTCAATCCTGACAACATCATCCCTTGTCAATGGTTTTAGAGTTTTTGATGACTTGTCATAGTGTGAGTTCTGTTTCAGCTTTAACAGTTGAAGTCTCTGTCTTAGTTCCTTACTCTGCTTTTCTTTTGCACAGCAGGGTAGCGTGGTGCACAACTTGTGACCCATTAGGAGTTCAGCAGGTGAAGAACCACAGTCTAAAGAGGAGGTTCGGTAGCTCAGCAGGGCGAGTTAATGATCAGACTTGCTTTCTGTTGCTTTCTTCAGTAGCTGTTTGAGAACTTGAACACCTTTCTCTGCCTTACCATTCGACTGAGCATACAGAGGACTGGATGTGATGTGTTGAAAGCCATAATGTGCTGCAAACTGTTGCCACTCCTTACAGTTGAAGCATGGACCATTGTCGCTAACGGCAATCCTGGGAATTCCATGTCTGGCGAAGATGGATTTAACATGCATTATGACACTGCTTGCTGATGTGTTTGAGAGCAGCGCCATCTCAGGATAGTTAGAATAGTAGTCAAACCCGCCTCCATCCCGCCTCCACGCAATTTTCCTAAATTCGTGTCTGCTGGTCCCGACTCCGTCCCGCCTCCAGGAGGCGGCATAGGCCCTTAAGGCCCTTAACAAGCCCTCAATTGGCTCTATAATCCCATTTTCCTAACCAGTTGCAAGTTTAATCGTTTTCCCACGTGAAACACGCCTGGTGGGAAACACACATCTGAAACGTGGCGGGAGCACAACTGGCTTGCGGAGTAGCAGCTGCAGCTCAACCATTAAATGGCAGATTTGAACAGGCTTTAATTGCAGGTGGCATAACTTTGCTCTCTCAGGTCTGGGGGATCTTTCAGAAGGCATACCCACAGCTCTGGAAGTTTGCAGCCTGACAACCATCTCCAGTGTGACCTCCTAGGAAACCCCTTTCGCCACCTTCACTGAGTGCTTCCTCAACTGAGACATCTACCAGAAGCATGGGAGCCATTTTTGTCCTGCCCTTCTGGATATTACATGAGGCCGCCCAACAGCAGCAGCAACAACAGTTGCGACAAGCTGCTGCTGCCCCACCTGAGGATGCACAGGCCAGAAGGGGCCAGTGCATGGAAGGCTGTCGGCGTAGGAGATACCCCCCAAACAGGGTCTACAGACGCACGGTCAGCTACCTCAACATGTCTGAGCAGCAGTGCCAAAGACGGCTCCGACTTTCGCGAGAGATAGTGGCTGACATCTGCGCAATGCTGCAGCAAGACCTGGAGCCCAGAGGAGCAGCTGGACACCCCTTATCAGTGGCCGTCAAAGTCACCATCGCACTCAACTTTTTTGCCTCAGGCTCATTCCAGGGATCAGCGGCAGACATCAGCGGCATCTCCCAGGCGGCCGCACACACCTGCATCAAGCAGGTAACCGATGCCCTCTTTGCCATCGCGCACAATCACATCCATTTCACCAAGGATCGAGCAAGTGTCATGGCGAGAGCGGTTGGATTTGCTAATCTTGCAGGCTTTCCAAGGGTGCAGGGCATCGTTGATTGCACACATGTGGCCCTTAAGGCTCCCCATCGCAATCCTGGTATTTTTGTCAACCGCAAGGGCTTCCACTCCCTCAACGTTCAGCTGGTGTGTGACCACAAGAAGGAAATTTTGCATGTTTGTGCCAAGTACCCTGGCAGTTGCCATGACCCCTTCATACTGCGCCAGTCTACTGTGCCTCCGCTATTCAGTCCGCCACACCAACTTAACGGATGGCTACTTGGAGACAAGGGCTATCCCTTGAGGACGTGGCTATTGACGCCGCTGAGGAGGCCAGCCAACGCAACTGAGGAGAACTACAACTCCAGCCACCTTTCCACCAGAGCCATGATCGAGCAGACCATTGGTCTGCTGAAGATGCGCTTCAGATGCCTGGATAGATCAGGTGGAGCCCTGCAATACTCAGCAGCCAGGGTCTCCAGAATCGTTGTGGTTTGCTGTGTGCTTCACAACATGGCACAGCGTCGTGGCTTGCAGATGGCCGAGGACCAAGTGGCTCCTGACATATCCTCCTCAGATGAGGAGGAGGAGGAGGGGGAGGAGGAGAGCGAAGACGAACATCTTGCAGAGGCTCATCAACCAGCGGCAGCAGTGCGCGAGAACATTGGTGGCCGGCATGCAAGGAACGCGCTCATATTGGGCAGATTTGCTGAGCCTCGCCCATGAGGGACTATTGCCTCGCATCCTTTTATCTGAGCACTGACAATAGCCAGGAACCAGCTGACTTCTAGCGATGTGACCACCATACTGACTTCAAAGTGAAAGTCCCATTCGCGAAATGACACATGCCACAACTACAGCAGTAGCCAACAGATGATTTATTACCATTATTCTGATGGCTTTCAACCATAACACATTAAATTCCACCCAAGTGACTACCCTTGTGACTATTTGTGCAGTTTCTTTCTCTTACGCGTGCTCCTACGTAGTGGTTCCCCAGTGGCATCAGCCGATGTGGAGGCCCCTTGCTCACTTCCTTGCTGCTCCTGTCTGGACACCTTTGGCGGGCGTCCTCTGGGGTTGCGAGCCTGTAAGGGCTGCGCAACAGTCTGCTGCTCCTGCGGCTGTGCAGGGGTTGAGACGCCGATCTCACTTGGGTGCTGACTCAGGTGGGGCTCTGACCGAGGACTTGTCAGTGGCATGGAAGTTTGAGCGCTTGGAGAGGAGCCCCCACCTCCTTGTTCTCTGCCACCATCATCCCTCTCATGGGTCAGGTCCCCCTCAGCGCTTGCAAGTGGCGAGAGAGCACCTTGCTGCACATCAGGGGAGCCATGGGGACCCGTGTCGGGACTGGCAGTCCTTCTCAGAGGGACTGCCATGAAGGTCTGGTTTCTCTGTTCAATAGCTGCCCATCGCTCCTCCAGAGATGTCAGTCTAGTCTGAACACTCACCATGTTTTCAACACTCGCGCGACTTATCTCCTCCATGGCCGTAGCCAGCCTTTCCACGGAGGTTGCCATCCTTTCCGTGGTAATGCGTTGATGCGCCAATGACTCCACAAAGGCTCTGCTCGTGTTAGCGACGGACTCCTCCATTCGCTCCACACTCGCAGCAACCCTGGAGACAAAACCTACCAGAGACTCCTGCATATTTTCCTGGAGTGCCATCACCGCTGATACTGTGGATGGACCCAGAGGCAGAGGGTTGACATGCAGCTGAGCCGAGCTGGGAGAGTGCTGCGCCCTCCGACTAGGACTCTCCACTGCTGTCCCTGTCTCCACCATCTGCTGAGGCTCACTTGTGAGCTGTGATACACCAGGTGACAACACTACTCTATGTCCCGAAGGTGCCACCGAGGTGTGAGTGTCTGCGCTGGTGCTGGGTGCGTTGCCTTCTGCTGACGCTGCACCCTCAGAGGTTGCAGCTTCCTCTGAGGAGTCTGGATGCTGAGGCTGAACCTCCTCCTACGTCCTGGAGATGGGAGCTTGCGATGGTCCTGTGGGGGAGTAAAGGAAAGTGTCAGAGATGAGAGGCCAGGGTTACCTGCACAGTGCTTATTGCAGATGATCAGAGGTCCATCTGCTAGAGCTTCCAAGTCATTATCAGCGAGTCATGCAATGCAATTGAGAGAGTTGGAAAACTCTTCTGTCACCAGCTTGCTCTGCTGCACCGGTCTCTCCGTCCCCCACTTGTGTGTCGTCCTGGATGCCGACGATCTCCAGGATCGCCTCCTCCCATGGGGTCAGCTGGGCTAAGGAGGCTGCCCCTCCCCCTGTCCTGGCTCGCTCTCTTCGGTTGTGAGCTCTCTTTTCCTGCAATGGGGGAGACAAGTGGAGTTTGAGCGAGAATGAAGGAGTGAGTGTAGAGAATCGATGGCATAGATGCTTAGAAGGAGAGAAAGATGGAGTGAGATGGCAAGACCAAGGGCCCTCCCTATGTGATGTAAGTTGTTTTCATAGCATGACAGTGATAGGGAGTGTGAGGGCTGCATAGTCCATTAGTTAGGTGAATGTGACCATAGAGGGAGAGGGAGTGAGAAAGGGTGCATGGATGTCAGTGTCAAGTGGGATGTGGAGGAAGAGATTGGTAAAGCTGAGAGCTGGTGAGGAAAGGCAATGGGGATCAGATTAAGAGTGATGGGAACATCATACTCACTTTTCCAGTGCGCAGAAGGTCATGGAAGCGTTTCCGACACTGGATCCATGTTCTGCTGGTATTCGAGCTGGCGTTCACCTGCTCTGCCACCCTCAGCCACACAGCCTTGGTTTGCTGGGGTGGCTTCTTCCTCCCCGAGGAGGGGAAGAGCACCTCCCTGCTCTCTGTCGCTCCCTCCACCAATGCCTGGAGGGCTGCCTCGTCAAATCTGGGGGATGCCTTACTCCGATGTGTCGCCATGATTGATGATGGTAGCAGCAGCTGCCAGGGCCAGAAGCTTGGCAGTCTGCTGAAGTGAGCAAGGCTTGTGGAAGCCCTTAAATGAAGCAGCAGTGATGATGTCATCGGAGGCGAGCTTCCCACCTGAAAAGCTCTCCGGCTAGGGGTTCCCACACGTGAGGAATCAATTGGGCTATAAAATCAAAATTGCATCAATTTCCCACATCGTTCAGGATTCATGTGGGAAACACGAAATGTGGGGAACACGACCCCAACCCGCCCCCGTAGCAAAATCCAGCCCTATGTGTTTGCCTGGTGTGTAGATCAGTTCAAAGTCATATCTTTGCAGCTTCATCATGAGTCGTTGAATCCTTGGAGACACCTCATTCAGATTTTTTTTAAGATGGCAACCAATGGGCAGTGGTCTGTCTCAACTGTGAAGGTGGGAAGTCCATATATGTAGCCATGGAACTTTTCTAATCCACCTACCAAGCCTAGACATTCCTTTTCAATCTGGGCATATCGACACTCAGAATCAGTCATAGACCTGGAGGCATAGGCAACAGACTTCCAATCTTCACCCTCTGCTTGTAGCCATCTTTTGATGCATCCGTTGACACTTTGATTCTCTTTGTTGGGTCAAAGAAGCTGAGTACAGGTGTGGTTGTCAGCACTGTTTTGAGGTTCATCCACTCTTGTTCATGTCTTTCTGTCCATTCGAACTCATTTGTTTTATGTAGCAGGTCTCGCAGACAGGCTGTCTTGGCTGACAAGTTAGGAATGAACTTTCCAATGAAGTTTATCATCCCCATGATGCGTAGCACTCCTTTTTTGTCAGTGGGTCGGGGCATGTTGAGTATGGCATTTACTTTTTCCATATCTGGCTCTATTCCTTTACCAGATAGATTATCTCCTAGGAAAGTGACTTCCTAGACGCCAAACTGACACTTGGCTTTGTTGAGCTTCAGTCCATTCCGGCGTATGCTCTGTAGCACTTTAGTCAGTCTCTCATTGTGTTCTTTCAGTGTGGAGTCCCAGATGATGATGTCATCAACATAGACCCGAACTCCTTCCAGACCTTCAATTATGTGTTCCATCACTCTATGAAAAGATGCAGATATTATCCAGAAAGGCATTCTGAGGAAACAATACCTGCCAAATGGTGTGTTGAAGGTACAGTATTTGGTGCTCTCTTCATCCAGTTGTAGTTGCCAAAATCCTTGTGAGGCATCGAGCTTTG
Organism: Somniosus microcephalus; assembly: GCF_052327205.1. Taxonomy (NCBI): domain Eukaryota; kingdom Metazoa; phylum Chordata; class Chondrichthyes; order Squaliformes; family Somniosidae; genus Somniosus; species Somniosus microcephalus. The sequence continues at coordinate 132,801,426 of NC_140987.1, forward strand.
TGAAGTATCTGGCACCTAACATTTCACTGGTGATTTCTTCTCGCTTGGGAATCTGGTAGTGTTCACGTTTTATGTTTGCATTTAAGTCCTTTGGATCCATGCATACTCTTAGATCATTGTTCTTTTTCTTTACACATACCATGGAGTTAACCCAGTCTGTTGGCTCTTCGACTTTCCTGATGACTCCTAGTGTGGTCATTCTGTCCAGTTCATTCTTGCGCCGGTCACGCAGGGGTGCTGGAACACTCCGTGGAGCATGTACCACTGGCTGAGCATCCTCCTTTAGCTGGATCTTGTAAGTGAATGGTAGAACTCCAAATCCTTTGAACACATCCTGGAAATTACTCACTACAGAATCCACCGATTCATCTGGTCTGCTTATGGCACAGTTTATACGGTAGACTCTCTTGACCAGTTCTAAGTCCTCACAAGCTTTGTCACCTAGTAGTGAATCAAGTCCTTCAGCCACAACAGAAAACATGAATTGATGCATTTTGCCTTTGACTGTCACTTTAAGTGTGCATACACCTAAGCTATCTATTTTCTGTCCATTATAGTTCTTCAGTAGTACTGACCTTTTTCTGTATTTTGGGCTTTTCTTTCATATTTTTAATGTCACTCATACTGATTAAGTTTGCTTTTGCCCCACTGTCTAGTTTCAATGTAACTAATGCTCCATTTACCTGCAGTGGCATCATCCATTTGTCCTCTTTTACTGCATTAACTTTATGTTCAGCATTGTCCATTCCTGAGGGCTGCACATTTTCTGTATCCTTATCTATATTGTCACATGACACCATTCCTACAAAAAATGTCTCACTTAAATCAGTGTCCTCAATCACATTGACTTGTTGCCCTTTCTTTGTTTTTACTTTTGAAAAGCATTGTTTGGCAAAGTGATTCTTTCCATTACATTTTGTGCACATTTTCCCAAATGCTGGGCATTGTCTTGACTGGTGCTGGTAACCACAGCGTTTACAATTAAAAATTCCATCCTCCGATTGCTTTGCATTTCTGTTCTGCCCACGTTTCTTCCCCTTGTAGAACACAGCACCGACAGCAGCACAGTCACTCATTACAGTCGCATTATTATTAATTTCACTGAAAGTCTTTGCGTGCTGTTGAGCTAGCTCACTGGCATGGCATATTTTCACAGCATCCTCCAATGTTAGTTCGGTTTCTCTCAACAAACGTTCCCTGACTTTTTTATCATGAATACCAAACACAATCTGGTCACGAATCATGGATGATTTCAGTTCAGAGAAATTACATGTCTGTGCTTTCAGTTTCAGATCGGTCACAAAGCTATCAAAAGTCTCATTTTGCTGCTGTGTCCGTGAACGGAACACGTACCTCTCATAGGTCTCGTTCTTTTTGGGAGAACAATGTGTATCAAACTTCTTTAGCACATCGTCCATTTTTTTTCTGTCCTCCTCTTGATCAAATGCAAATGTATTAAATACCTCTATCACCTGTGGGCCTGCAACCGTGAGCAGCAACCCTATTTTCCTTGTGTCTGGCATCGTACCGAATCTGATGGCCGCAATATACATTTCGAATTGTTGTTTGAAAGTTCGCCAATTGCAGTCGACATTCACTGTGAGTTTCAAACCCTCTGGTGGCTTCAAATTCTCCATGTCGCGTTCCACAATATTCAGCAGATATTACCACTTCTGGTACCATGTTATGTTCATAAATAAATAGACGTTTTCATTATGAACAGCTAGCTTGAGCTAGTCATTTATTCAGCCATGTGGACTAGTGTACAGCATCCATCTTGATTACCACCTTGTGGGTAGCCCACTACTAAACATACAGCTCCACCTAGTGTACCATTCTAGAATGGCATGTTACTGATCATTACAGTTAATAGCTTTCTTATTTTTACAGAAGTTTATAGAACTTACATTCTATAGGTCATCGACCTGAAACGTTGGCCACAATTTTCCCAGCCCCGAGGAGGCGGGTTTAGAGGTGGGACAGTTGGCAAAATCGCAAAATGTGAGCGTGGGTTCGGACCCAGTTCTGTGCAATTACGCCAGAGGCAGGTTTCATGGGTGCGAGTCAGTCCCACCTCCATCAGTCGGGAGAGGTAGTTAAGACCCTTAAATAGTCATTAAGGGCCTCTATAATCCTATTTTGACAGGCCTTTGTTATTTTACCACATTTTCTGCGTGTTGCACGACCCTCCTAAGCCACGCCAGCTGATCCTGGCGGGTTGACAAGTGGGTTGCTTCCTCACAGCTGCAGCTCCACCATTAAAATGGAGCTTTCATCAGGGAGCAGTTGCAGGTGGCAGAACTTTTATTCCACAGGCCTTTCAGCACTTTTAGAAGGCCTACCGAAGTCAGGGGTGCTGCAGCTTCTATCTCTCAACTGTGGGACCTCCTTGGAAGACCCTCTCCCCACTTGGACTCAGCACTTCCCCAACAGAGGTATCTGCCAGCAGCATGGGAACCATTTATTTCCTTTCATCGTGGACCTCAGATTCGGATGAGGAGCAGCCATGGCAGCAGCAGAACCAGGCAGCTCAGCAGCAACAGCAGCAGGAGCCCCAACCTCCTGCTCACACACCTGATGCTGCACAGGGCAGAAGGCGCAGGAGATACCCCCCTCTCAGGGTTTATAGACAGAGGATGAGTTACCTCAACATGAGTGAGCAGCAGTGCCAAAGGAGGCTGCGAGTTTCGCAAGAGATTGTCGGAGACATCTGCGCACTGCTGCACCAATACCTGGAGCCCAGAGGAGCGGGTGGACACCCCTTACTAGTGGCTGTCAAAGTCACCACCGCACTCAACTTTTTTGCCTCAGGTTCCTACCAGGGATCATCAGCAGACATCAGTGGCATCTCCCAGTCGGCCACCCACAGTTGCATCACGCAGGTTACCAATGCCCTTTTCGCAAGGGCGCACAATTACATCCACTTCTCAAGGGATCAAGCAAGTGTAACCGTGCATTCAGTTGGCTTTGCAAATATGGTAGGCTTGCCAATGGTGCAGGGCGTCATAGACTGCACACATGTGGCCCTTAGGGCACCCCATCACAACCCAGCTATCTTTGTCAACCACAAGGGCTTCCACTCCCTCAACGTACAGCTGGTGTGTAACCTCAAGAAGGAGATTTTGCATGTTTGCGCCAAGTTCTGTGGTAGTTGCCATGACTCGTTCATCTTGCAGAACTTTAGTGTTCCTCCACTCTTCAATCACCAAACCAACTTAACGGATGGCTCCTTGGTGACAAGGGCTACCCCTTGAAGAAGTGGCTAATGATGCCGATCAGGAGGCCAGCTAATGAGGCTGAGGAGCACGACAACACCAGCCACATTTTGACCAGGTCCATCATCGAGCAAACCATTGGCTTGCTGAAGATGTGATTCCGATGCCTTGACAGATCAGGTGGAGCCCTGCAGTATTCAGCAGCCAGGATCTCCAGAATGGTCGTGGTCTGCTGTGCACTGCTCAACATGGCACAGTGTCATGGCTTGCAGCTTCCTGATGAGCAAGTGGCTCAGTTCATAGCCTCCTCAGATGAGGATGAGGATGAGAAGGAGGAGGAGGAGGAGGAGGAGGACCAAGCAGTGGCACATTTACCAGCAGCAGTGGTAGCACGCGAGCACATGGCTGCTCATGATGCAAGGGATGCACTCATCCTGGCCAGATTTGCATAGGTTGCCCATTGTGGCACATGTGCTTGGCTCCTTCTTAAAACATGATAGACAATGGATTTGACTCTCTGGCCTCCTTTCACTCTGACCACCAACCTGACCATGCAAGTGTCACGGAGCCCGCAATGTGGAGCTGCCTAATCCGAAATAACAGATGCCATCACGCCAACAGTTTGCCACCACCTTATTTTAATACATTCACACAGGGATGGCATTTCATCAATAAACAGAAACAATCACCCAATCTATATACAGATCTGGAGGTTATATCCCTTGCCAGCTGGACCCACACAGACTTGGTTTCTTTGGGAGGCCTCTTCCTCCCAGATGAGGGGACGAGCACCTCTGTGCTATCTCTCGCCCCCTCAACCAGATACCCAGCGCCTCATCCAAGAACCTCGGGGAGGCCCTTGCTTTGGAGCTGGCCATTCTTCGACACATTTGTTTGGTGTCCTCTGTGTTTCCGAGCCTGTGAGGGCTCGGCAAACGTCTGCTCATCCTGCGGAAGTGCAGGGGCTGAGACGCCCATCTCAACTGGGTGCAGACTCTGACCGAGGGCTATGCAGTGGCATGGAAGTGTGAGTACTTGGAGAGGAGCCACCACTTCCATGTTCTCTGCCACCAACTTCCCTCTCATGGGTCAGGTCCACCTCAGTACTTATAAGTGGCTTGAGAGCACCTTGCTGCACACCAGAGGGGCCATGGGGACCCGTATCTGCACTGGCAGTCCTACTCAGAAGGACTTCAATGAAGTTCTGGTTTCTCTGCTCAATAGCTGCCCATTGCTCCTCCAGAGATGTCAGTCTATTCTGAACATTCACTATGTTTTCCAGACTCTGGCGACTTAGGTCCTCCATGGCCATAGCCATCCTCCCCTCTACCATAGACACCCTTTCCAGAGAGGTAGACACCCTTTCCAGAGAGGTAGCCATCGTTACCACGGAGGTAGCCATCCTTTCCATGGAGGTTGCCATCCTTTCCGTGGTGATGCATTCATGCGCCATTGCCTCCACAAAGGCACTGCTCATGTTAGAGTTGGACTCCTCCATCCTCTCCACACTCGCAGTGACCCTGGAGACATGACCTGTCAGGGACTCCTGCACCTGCTCCTGGAGTTCCAGCCCCACTCTCCTTCTGGATGGATCCAGAGGCACAGGGTACACATGCAGCGGAGCAGAGCTAGGAGAGTCCTGCGACCTCCGACGAGGACTCTCCACTGCTGTCCCTGTCTCTACCACCTGCTGATGCCCACCTGTGAGATGTGATATACATGGTGACAACACTACTCTATGTCCCAAAGGTCCCATCGAGGTGTGCGTTTCTGCGCTGGTACTGGATGCGCTTACAGTTCCCCCGAGGAGTCTTGCTGCTCAGCCTCTTCCTCGACTACAGTGGGGGGTGGGGCTCTGTAGATGGTCCTATGGGGGAGTAAAGGCATGGGTTAGACATATCACGGAGGTGTGGTATGCACATGCAATAGTGCAGATGCTCAGGTAGCATTCTAATAATGTACACCAGCAGCAATTTCAGTCACTCAAGCAGTGTAAATGAGAGAGATGCAAAACTATTCTGTCACCAGCTTGGTCTGCATCGCCCATCTGTCTGTCCCCCACTTCCACCTCCACGCCGGCAATGTCCAGGGCTGCCTCTTCAGCCTGGGTGAGAAGGGCTAGGGAAGGTGGCCCTCCTCCTGTCTTTGCCCTTTCCCTTCTATTCTGGGCTCTCTTTTCCTGCAGTGAGGGAGACAAGTGGAGTTGGAGTGAGAATGATGGCGTGTGTGTAGAGAGTCCAGAGCATAGATGCTTAGAAGGAGGCAAAGATGGACTGAGGTTCCATGTCCAAGGGTCCTCCCTGTACGTTGTTAGTTGTTGTCATTGCATAACATTAAAAGGGAGTGTGAGGACAGCATAGTCGAATAGTGAAGTGATTGGGTTCATAGAGTGAGAGGGATGGTGAAGGGTGCAAGGGTTGTAAGGGTAAAGTGAGATGTGGAGGAGGAGGTTGGCAATGCAGAGTGCTGGTGATGAGAGGAGAAAGGGAGCAGAAGCAGGGTCAAGCTGAAGGTATACTCACTTTGCCTGATCTTACAAGGTCATTGAACCTTTCATGGCACTGCAACCATGTCCTACTGCACACAGATCTGGAGGTTATGGGGGAGAAATTCGGTATCGCCCCGTTTGGGGCACAATTATCGGCCGGGCGCAAAGTTTAGCGCCTGGCACTAATTATCACCTCTGAATGCAAACTTGGCTTCTATCGCCCCTGGAGGTGATTGGAGCGCTAAATCAGGTGCTACACACCTCTCTTAAGGCACTAACACTGAGGGGAGGGTCGATCTTGCTCTCCATCCAAACCCTGCTCATGGCAGCCTGGAGAGACCTGCTGGAAAGAACAATGGCGAGGCCTAGAGAAAGAGCTCAGAGTGCAGCCCCCACAGTCTCTTCTAAATCGATACAAGTAAGATCAAATCAAAATGAACCTGGAAAGTGCTGCTCAGTACCCAAAACTCCTCAACACAGCGTTGGATATCTCCAGAAGTCTCTCTCTCTCACTCAGAATGCATGGTGCAAAAATGTCGCCGAATAAAAAGGCAGGAAGCGGTCGCCTTTAAATAGCACTCCCCCAGTCCCTTCCCGACTGCAAAATGCTCCCCTCAACCTGTCGTTGCTAGCGGCAGGTGGTAAGGCAGGGGGCGCCACTCAGTATCTGGTCCGGGGCGCTACCGGGGCGTTGCACGCTCGACTGACGTCACGATCTGCCGGCGCAGATCATGGCGGTAGTGTTTAGCGCCGTCGCAAAATGTCTGGTCAATTCCGCGAGCAGCGCAAACATCGCCATGCCCGGGCACTAGTTGCTTTGTGCCCCATTAGCGCCCTCTTAAGGCACTAACGGGAGGCGCAAACCAACCCAATTTTACCCCCTATATCCCTTGCCAGCTGGACCCACACAGCCTCGATTTCTTTGGGAGGCCTCTTCCTCCCAGATGAGGGGAAGGGCATCTTCCTGCTAGCTCTCGCCCTCTCAACCAGGATTCCCAGCGCCTCATCCGAGAACCTCGGGGAGGCCCTTGCCTTGGAGCTGGCCATTCTTCAATGAGATAAAAGTTTGGAGGTGGTGCAGAATTGACTAAAAACCAGTGGAATGAGCCAAGGCAGCAAGCAGCCCTTAAATGAAGCTGGATAAGTGACATCAGCAGAGGCGAGCTTCGGTCCCAAAAGACTAATTGGCCCAGGGGAACCAACACCTCTGAAAGCAACTGGCCAATTAGGGGAAAATCGCTAATTTTTCCCACCTGACAGTGCAGCAGATTTGGAACCTGCCCAAACCGAAACCCGCCTCCAATGGGAAAATCGCCCCCATTTGTTTCCCTCTCCACAGATGCTGCCGACCTGCTGAGTATTTCTAGCATTTTCTGTTTTTATTTCAGATTTCCAACATCTGCAGTATTTTGCTTTTGTATTACATTCCAGTCTACGCCTTTCATGTAGTCAGAACTGGATTTAGACTTTGTAGGGATGAAATTGAATCATGGAAAAGAAAATCAGGCAAAGTGTAAAACTGGATGCCAATTCGCTATCGCCTGTTTGCGCTACTATTGTTTTGTTACCGATATTATATATTATTTCAATATGTAGTTTTATTATTTCAAAGCAGAACAGAATGTTCTGGAGTGTTACTGAAGAACAATTTGTAATTTAGTAAATATTAAACAGAAGGTCAAACCAAAATATTTTGTAATAAAGATACTCTAGAAACAAATGTATAATTAATTGTAGGTGCATGTACTTTTTGAAAAGATGGGGCTGATTTATGATCTCTGCAGTTCTCAGGAGCCTCTACAGATGGTCTGGCTTCAAGCTCATTGTGGTGTATGTAACCATTCCACCTTTAAGAGAACTATTTTAAGAGATACACTACTTTATCTTGGCTGCTGTATACTGTAATACCGGTGGTGACCACACCGGTATATAAGTGCTGTGTAATGATTTATTGGGCAGTTCAGCCTGACCTTCGACTAGTAAAGACCTGTTGAATTTATTCTTGTGGTCTGTGTGCAGTGATTCTTATTAATAATAACTAGAACACACAGACTTAACACTCATGATTATCCAAATTTTCAGGGCATCAAATATGAAAATACCCAAATGCTCATCCCTATCAGTAAAAACCTCCATGTACAAGGCCAAAGATCCACAAGTATATATTTGCACTCACATAGTGAGAGTAATTTTAACTTTTATCGCCAGGCAAATAAAATTGATAGCAAATCGGCAGCCTGTTTCAGACCTTGTGGTTAAATTACTCTCCCAACTTGGCTGGGAGCTGGAAAAACTTACCTATCAAGAGTAACTGAGCTTCGTCTAATTTTCTAAACAGCAACCACATAGCCATAAACACACACATGCAAACACACATTAGTACATACATAACTGCATATGCACAGAACCATATACTTTTATCCCAAGCATACAGGCAATCATGCACATACTTGCAAACACACACGCACACCAAACCACACGCCTACCCCTGCCCACATCACACAGAAAACAACACAAATACACTTACTGTAACAGCGATTCTTTAACATCGCCATATAATCTCTTTACACCTTTACTTCATATCTTCCAGATGCTGCAGGCAATTTTCAGTTAGTAGCTTGATGTGTTTAGAGCGAATGGGTAAATTTTATACAAGTAACACTTGAATCGTTTTTTTTCCACTGCATTTAACTCAAACACTTTGTTCTAGCGATTATCTGGTGCTCGAACTGTAAATACTTCAAAACCCCAAGCCTAATGCCACAAGTTTACATGTCTGCAGTTACTGAAGGGATCACAAAGAATATCACCTCATATTATAAAAATTGCAACAATACCTTTTTGCAAAAGCCACAGGGATGTTTGGATTTTTGAGCCGCAATGCAGGAGTAACCCTGGATCAATGGTTATAGTTAGTATAAACACAATTCTGCCAACACACATTGAAACTCTTCCACTAATAGGAGATTTAGCAAGGATTCAAACAGTGTCTAATTTGAAAATTTGTGCCGCAAGTATGCTAAGGGTTATATTAAAAAAAAATCCATGTCCTTTTGTAAACACAACAAGTGCAAATCTGTTGGCCATGACAGAAAAGCAACATCAAAGGACACTGTGCTTGGAGCCTCAGAGGAAAATATGATGTATTGCAGAAGGCAGAGAATAAATCATAGCCAATGCTCCAGGACAATAAGGTAATTCTCCTGAACAATCTTTCTTCAAGGATAAAAGGAAACAAAGTAATGAAGTAGAGAGATGGTGTAGGTTGGCTCAGTGTCTAAGAGTGCAAGGAGCTGCTATTATTCCAAGTTTCTAATACCCACTTAGAGACAGCTTTCACCACTGAAGATGCAAAACACGTTTTTCATCTGTTCCCTTCATTATCAGCATGACAGAGATTATAGTACACCCTGGCATTTGATATATAAGTACTATTATACCCCAGAATCAGCCCCAAATGTAGCATAGCAGCAGGAATGCCAGGTTTTTAACGATTCATTGATGTTACTGATATGTGCAGTGCATCAGGACTGAATGGGAAATCAGAGGTGTCAGCAGAGAGAAAAAGTGCAGCTAACATACAAGCATGGTCTAAAGTAAGTAATATATATACAAAACACAACTTGAGCCTTATTCTTTATTCACTGTTGCCAGTTGCCACTATTACTGATCCTATTAAGAGATCTTGCGGAGAGGCAAAGACATGTACCCAATCTGGTAATGCAGTGTGGTATTGAGTAAAGTCAGATGAAGATGTATATTGCAATATTTCCAACTTTATTTAAAAACAGCTGCACCAAGCTGTGGACTTCACCACTGCCTGTATATTTTAATTTGAAGTAATTGATGGGTGCTAGAAGAATGATCAAGGGTATACACTTGAAACATGAATCTGTCTTTTCTCTGTAAAGAAGCTGAAGAACCTGCTGTGTACTTTCAGCATTTTCTATTTCTATTTCAAATTTCCAAAATTTGCAGTTTGCAGCATGTGGAGAATTTTTGCTTTTTATTAATCTAGTTTATTTCGCCTTCAAATCAACACTGACTGCATTTCAACGGTAAATCCATTGGTTGTAAAATGCTTTGGGACTTTTTTTTCTCTCTATTAAATACTATAGTTCCAGTCCTTTCAGAACCCATGGGAATGTCATGTGTAATACAATTGGTCATGGCTGAATGATCTAACCAATGATGTTAGGCTGCTAGAATTGTTAAATAATTACTTTCAGTATCTTGGAGAAACTTCAGAGAATTTTCCCCTATTTTTATCCCCCCTCCACTCATCTTCTTTGACTACTTTAACCAGAAGATAGTCCAGAGCAGTCCATGTTGTATGTGGCCTGATGAAAAGATTGGGCTTGATGAGCTGAATAGGCTTTTCTCATTTTGTACTTTCTTGTGTTTAATATTTTATCCTGATAGGATAATGCTACTCTGCATGTACTTAATTTAATTTATACACTATATGTATCTTATTGGCAAATTGTTAGGAGAAAAATTGCAATATTAGTAATTGTACTATCAATGTTGCCCAAATAAGACATACATAACTAATTTAAAACATGCTGATCAAGTGAAAACAGACAGTCTCTGCTCACCTCATCCTAATCACATTTATGACCTCGAGAAGCTCTTATTTCCTACAGTGTCTGCAATATTCGAAATTAAATTACTATGGCCAAAACTCAATCAATAATGTTATAACCTCATTCCTTAAATTCTTTAACTCTATGGCCTTTATTCCCATGTATAAAAAATGTATGGAAACGCTCATTCTGACTCTCTTCCAGTACTTCCACACAAGGGTAAATTTCCATCTCTAGTGCTCTCAGTACACAACTCTGCACCCTGGGAGCACTAAAGATGAGAATTTACTCTAGAGTCTTTTATATTATATAATTCTACATGCAAAATCACCAAAATAATATACGTTTTTAGCTAAGCCTAAAGTCATCTGTTGTACTAAAATAATCAGGTGACAAAAATAACCGGCGTGCCTAACATATATTTCTGAATGCTTACTTTTGTAAAACATACAAAAATTATGATACAGAGAGGTAAGAGATCCAGGAGAACAAATTATTTGGAACATTTACATCAATGTCCCAAGTGAACTGTGAATTTAAGATATATTGAAATTTAAAATCATATATGTCATTGAACTGGATTTCATAAATAACACAAGAACACACAGAAGAAGAAAAGGTTACTTGGTCCATCAAGCCCACTCCTTCCTCAGACCATGTATGCTCCACCCTATCAAGTAGTCTACTGCCCATGTGATTGTCTAAGGGAAAGTTCTGCATAAATACTCTCTAATTCTCAAAAGATAATCTATCAAAACTTTAGAATATTAATCCATCCCACATCTCTGCTATTTAGCCCTGACCTGGTGTTCTCCAGACAGCATACATTCCCCTCCGCAGTCAGCGCAATGTAAGTCTTTTTTTAAATGGGTATGCATCATGCACACTTAATCTGAACTCCTTTTTAACCCCGAATCAATTTTGCCAACACAACTACCCAAATAGTACAAGCCAAATGTGTCACTTATCATCTCTATTATTTCCTTTGGCAATTGATATCCTGGCACTTGCCATAAGAGCAAGTAATGATACAGAAGAAGTTTGAAGCAGGGAGGTGAGCTCATGACATTTCATTCTGTGTAGCTGATGTCATGCTAAATATATTTAAAGTAATATAAATTTTCAGTACGCACTCAGGTTATAAATCAATCCCTTTCAAAATAAAGGTATGATCCTTGTGTAAAATGTCCACCAACCTTACTCTCCCCATCCAAAATAATTTGCCAATTCTAATTGGATACAACCATAATTTCAATGTGGGGAGTTCATGGGCTGGATTTTACCAGCCCTGAGGAGGCGTGTTTGGAGGCGGGACTGCTGGGAAAGTCAAAAAGAATGGGAGCGGGTCCTGAACCCGCTCCCAACTCACCTCCAACCAACCTTCCCAGGAGTCGGGTCCCCAATTTGCGCAGGGACCCAACTCCTAGCAGCGGGAAGAGGATTATAGCCACTTAACTGCCTGTTAACAGGTAGTTAACAGGCAGATAAGAGGCTTTTTCCAATTTTTAGACTTCCGCTGCAGGCTTCCTGATGTCGGGGAACCCCGCCAGGGTAAGTGAGGTGTGCTGTGGGTCTGTTGTTAATTTGGTGTATAGATGACAGCTGCAGAAGTGGTGTGAAGGATGCAATGGGACACTGGTTAGTATCGAGGTAAGGAAATGTTGGGAAAGTCATTTTTAATGTGTTTAGATTTTTCTGTAGGTGACAAGCTTTGAAGTGTTTGGGTGACTGCACCTCAATGGGAGAAGTGATAGATCGCTTCTGTACCCTCACCTGCAGCTGCCATCTGTTTTATCCTAAGGAGAGAGTCATTGGAGAGCCTAGGTGCAAGGGCTCACCTTTGTACAGTGATTATCAGTGTTTGACAGCACTTCAATGCTGTCAAACACTGTCAAATCATCTGTCAAAATTTTATGGTTCATGTGCCTTTAAGAAAAGCGGCAGATGAAGCGTCATCAACTGACGTCATCTGACACCGGCTTTCCCTTAATTGGCCAGCAAGCTCGCCAAGCGGGCTTAACAAGGCCAATCAGGGGAAAATAGCGTCTGTGCATCGGACATCGCTGGGGGCAGGACTAGAACCCGAAAGGCAGCAGTCACGCCCCCAACGCGTCTCCGCAGATAAAGTCATAGTCATAGAGTCACAGAGTTATACAGCACAGAAAGAGACCCTTCGGCCCATCGTGTCCGCGCCGGCCATCAAGCCCTGTCTATTCTAAACCCATTTTCCAGCACTTGGTCCATAGCCTTGTATGCTATGGCGTTTCAAGTGCTCATCTCAATGCTTCTTGAATGTTGTGAGGGTTCCTGCCTCTACCACCCTTTCAGGCAGTGAGTTCCAGATTCCAACCACCCTCTGGGTGAAAAAGTTTTGGGGTAAAATCCAGCCCCATATCATTCTTGGTAGACCAGCCTTACACAAGGCTGCAGACTCTCAAAGGTGATACAGGTTGACTATCCCTTATCCGAAAACCTTGGGACCAGCTGTGTTTCGGTTTTCAGAAATTTTCGGATTTCAGAAGGTATCATTTCAGACTGGGAAACGCTGAACATTAAATTAATTTGGTAATTAGTATTTGTATTTAATATAAATTTTTAAAGTTCAGACTACCTCTTGCGACTGTTCCGTGTCTCATTCCCCTTCTTGCTTCTCTGTGCTGCCGCTCACAGTCTGTTAACAGCTCCCCCTGCTCCGTGTCTCATTCCCCTTCCTGCTTCTCTGTGCTGCCGCTCACAGTCTGTTTACAGCTCCCCCTGCTCCGTATCTGAATTCCTTGACTTAGCGGGAGTCTGGGGCTCGACTGCCGCCGTGTAAGGGGTTTTCGATCGCCGAGGTCTCTCTCTCTCTCGCTCTAGAGGCCTCGCTCTCTTGCACAGTAATTCACCGAGGGGTTCGACCCACTCACCCCTTAAGTTCTATACACTGGACTTTGAGGCAGGAACTGCAATGCAGAGAACACTCTATAGACCAAAGTTTAATGAAACGAAATGAAATTTTATTGCACAAAGGAAAAATTGAATATCAGCCAATAAGGTACATGGGAGGGAAAAACAAATCATTATACAGTACTAACCAACATATCTACAGGCATAACAACAGAAAATGCTGGAAAAACTCAGCAGGTCAGGCAACATCCGTGGAGAGAAATTTGAGTTGACGTTTCGGGTTTGACCCTTCTTCAAAACTGGAGAGAAAAGGAACTAAATTGAAGGCAGGGCTGCGATCGGACAAAAGAACAAAAGAACCAAAAGAAGTAAAAGAGATTAGAAGCTAGACGAGATGGTAATAGGCTGGGATTAGGTGTAAAGTGTACTGGCAGGGCAAAAGATAGCTGCCAGGTGTGAGAGAGAAACAAAAGGAAAGGGTGGTTTGTTTCTCTCTCACACCTGGCAGCTATCTTTTGCCCTGCCAGTACACTTTACACCTAATCCCAGCCTATTACCATCTCGTCTAGCTTCTAATCTCTTTTACTTCTTTTGTTTTTTTTGTTCTTTTGTCCGATCGCAGCCCTGCCTTCGATCTAGTTCCTTTTCTCTCCAGTTTTGAAGAAGGGTCAAACCCGAAACGTCAACTCAAATTTCTCTCCACGGATGTTGCCTGACCTGCTGAGTTTTTCCAGCATTTTCTGTTGTTATTTCGGATTTCCAACATCTGCAGTATTTTGCTATCATATCTACAGGCATATTGGCCTAGAAATCCAGTTGCTTGCGCCAGCCGGTAGCGCCTTAGGAGGAGGAGATGTTGGGCGCTAGGCGGCTAGCGGCCGGGCGCAGCGCGATCTGCGCCTCTCCCCAACTTCACTAGAGATTTAGCGTTGGCACAAAGTCTTTGCGCGCGCTCAGCTGCGCGCGCAGATCCTGACGTCATTTCATCGTGCAACGCCCTTTGTGCGCCCCAAACCGGAACTTCAGTGGCGCCGCCCTTCTTTGCGGCTGGCGCCCCCAGCGACTGGTAGAGGGGAACGGTTCCCAGTCGCTGCGGGGTGCAGGGGGCGCTATTTAAAGGGGACTCCTCCTGCATTATAAGTGACAGCCATTTTGTGCCACTCCTTCTGTGTGAGAGACAAAGGCAGAGAGCTTTCTGCTTTGACTCAGCGCTCGCACAGGTACTTCTGGCTTCAGGCCAGAGCTTTGCACTTGGATTTCACTTTCAGTGCCATAGCCTTGAGTCGCCACATATACTGTAATGGGGGCTACAATGGGTGGAAACGTTGGCTTTCAGCATTGCATTCAAAGGGATCAGAGACGCCGTGAGAGAGTGCCAGTCATGGCCAGACGGAGAAGGGCCAACAGGTGTCGGCACAGGAGGCCTTACCCACCCAGGGTATACCGCCAGCATTTCTCATATCTGAACATGTCTGAGGAGCAGTGGCCTAGAAATTCAGTTGGGCGCGCCAGCCGTTAGCGCCTTAGGAGGAGTAGATCTCGAGCGCTAGGCGCTTAGCGCCCGGGCGCAGCGCGATCTGCGCCTCGCCCCAACTTCAGTACACATTTAGCGCCGGCGCAAAGTCTTAGCGCGCGCCCTGCTGCGCGCGCAGATCATGACGTCATTTCGTCGTGCAACGCCCTTTGTGCGCCCCGAACCGGAACTTCACTCACGCCGGCCCATTGTGCGCCGGGCGGCCCTAACGACTGTGAAGTGGAACGGTACACAGCCGATGCGGGCCACGGGGAGCGCAAATTAAAGGGCTCTCCTGTACTAGAAATGGTACAGCTGGTTGGCTGGCTGGGAGGAGGAGGAGGAGGAGGAGGAGGAGGAGGAGGAAGAGGAGGAGGACGACGACGACGACGACGACGACGACTGGTGTGCCGGGAACACATAACAAACTGATGGAGAGAAACCCTCCCCAAAACCACAAATACATCAGTGTCGGCCTTTCAAAAAAACAAATCCACCCTCCCCCTTTAAGAGCTCACCGGATCCAGAGTGCCTGCCGTCAATCAGCAGCTCGCCGCACCTGCCCTGCGCCCAACTTCCGGTTTAGCGCCCCGGCCCGCCGGCATAGCGCCTAAAGAGAGGCGTGCAGTGCCAGTTTTAGCGCTTGAGCAAACTCTTAGGGCGAAGCTAATGAATATCGGAGAAGTGGCCTTGATTTGGCGGCGGGCGCAAACTTTAGCGGCCGCCCGACTTTACCGCCCCAAAAGTGGCTACAATGAATTTCTAGGCCAGTGTGTTCGGAGGCTGCGATTCAGAAGGGAGGTGGTCACTGAGATCTGCCACCTGCTTCGCAGAGATCTGCAGCCACAGCTGAGGAGCAGGACGTCTCTGTCGGTGGCAGTGAAGGTGATGGTGGCTCTCAACTTCTATGCCACCGGCTCCTTCCAATCCGCTACTGGGGACATTGCCAACATCTCCCAATTCGCGGTACATTGCTGCATCCGACAGGTGAACAATGCCCTTTTCAGAAGGAGACGTCAGTACATCTCCTTCCCCATGACCCTGGACAAGCAGCAAGAGCGTACAATGGGATTTGGAAGAATAGCGGGCTTCCCCATGGTCCAGGGCGTAGAACTGATGAACCAGCATTGGTCAGGCCTTGCTTCAGGGCTGCAGTGCGCAGGGCATGGCAGCCAGACAAGTCCACCCTCCCCCTTTAAGAGCTGACCGGCGCCAGAGTGTCTGCCGTCAATCAGCAACTCACCGCACCTGCGCTGCGCCCGCCCTCGGGGGTATCGCCCCGGACCGCCGGCTTAGCGCCTAATGATAGTCGTGCATCGCCTGTTTTAGCGCAGCAGCAACCTCTTGGGGCGATGTGACTGAATATCGGCGAAGGTGGCGCGAACTTGCGCCGGGCGCACACTTTAGCGGCCGCCCGACTGTAGCGCCCCGGACGTGGCTATACTGAATTTCTAGGCCATTATGTTTTACAAGGTTCATCCTGAAATAGGGAAACACACGGAACATCGAGGGACAACAACTCATTGTAAAATTACACCCAAAATGCCCACCCCCTAAGCCTAGCTAGATTAGATTACGAGGGGCCAGAAACATACTCACCAATCCCAGTTAGAAACATAGAGGTTTTGAAGTCTGCGTTTTGATCCTCTCAGGCGTCCTGTCTCCACGTGGTCAGTGGACTGTAGGTGCAGCGGCTGCCCAGGCTGATGTCGTCTCTCTCTTCAGCAAGACGCGCTGACCATCATTTCGCCCGCAGCTCGTTTTTCTCGGTGCTCCTGCAGACGACGATGGTGGTCACAGCCTCGATTTTTCCGTGCTCCTGCGCTCAACGCTGGCTACCCGATCGGTAGGGCGTTTCGTCTCCTCTCTTCTTCTCGTCACCGGCCCGGGATTTTTGTCGATGATCTCCCGATGACTACCCTGGGTCTCGTCTTCTTCTTCTTCGAACCACCTTCTCCGATGTCAAGCCTTCCCAAGGCTACGAAGCGTACCGAAAGCTGCAAACGCTGCCAAAGCGCTCCACCAAGCTTCAAAAGCTGCCCAAGCTCCCAAAAAGCTAAAAGTTCCCGATGGCTACCCCGGGACTCCAGTTATACTTTTTTCATGGAGGCCCTTATCTCCCGCCAAATCAAGGTTAGTCTTTGTTTAACTTTTGGCGGGCTTGTAGCACAGCGGGGTAGTCTTTGTTTTTAAAGTATCTTCAGGATGGCTGGTAACTGCCATCTCTGGTCTGGAACGACCCTGTATTGTCTTTAATGTCCCTCTTCGAACTTGAATCTGTTCCCCTTTGTCTGGGTAAACATTTAGATGGCCTTTATCTACAGGCCGATCTGATCAGATCTGCATCCAATCTATATGTATGGGGCTCTGTCTGGTTTCGTTTTCCCTGAAACTGCCTTCCAGAACCTACTGTGGGCTGAATCCACAAAAGCTGTCTGGGGACTGCAGGAACCATTTTAAAGTGTCCCAAAAGCTGGTCACGGGGTCTGGTGGCCATTTTGTTTGCCCCTTTTTCTGGGCTTCTTTTAAAACAGTCTTTAAAAGTTAAGGCCTTTTCTGCCATAGACCCTTATAGGACAATGTTCAATCTTGCGAATTCTACAGCCGCCAGTTGTGGGAAAGCCGGATATCGGCTGACTCCTACGCTAAGCTGGCCCGCAAATCAGGTCAGAAAAGCATCGGCCGCATCGGGTCATGTTTGGCGCCACTCGGGTTATGTCGTACGCACGACTTACGCGCCACAAAAAAACTTTCGGTTTTCAGAGGTTTTCGGTTTTCAGAAGTGCGGATAAAGAATAGTCTACCTGTACAGACAGGTGGTTCCAGCTGTCAGCATCTATGCTTGGGAGGTTTGTTATTATAAACATGTATGTCTTCCTCCAGTAGCTACATCTGTTTTGACTTCTGCTAATATCCCTAAAAATGGTAACATTTTGAAGGAGGATCACTGTGGTCTTGCGCAGACAGGTGCACTCACCTCCTGGAATAGCCAGCAACAGTCTGCTCTGAAAGTCAACTTCAGAGCAGCCATGTTAATCCTCCGGGAAAGTTCACACTGCAGCAGGTGCACAATCTGATGTCTGTGTTCACTGATCGTCCCCACAGCTCTGGATATTTTAAAATCTTTCTTTTCCGATTTCTCCCCTCACTTTAATTTACTTCAGTTTAACAGATCAATATTAGTAACTCTTCAATCCAATTTATTTGCAATCTCACCTTTGGGGCTTGTTTGATTCTGTAATAAGTTAATTAATTAAGTATATTGTATGATTAGCTGTCCTCTGATTTTTTTTTCTGTGGCAGTAGGCTACTGTATAAGTTAAAAAATATAAATTTGAGTTTCTAGCAAGAAATTAATCTTCAGATGCAAAAGACCAGTGAATACCAAAAACACCAGGCCATATTATATATAGAATACATATAATGAAATAATTGGCCCTGAATTTGCGGTCGGTATGCCTTTAAAACTGACTGCAACTTCGGGATTTGGCGCAGGCGCAAGCAGAAATCCCAAAGTTGCGGTCTGACAATGACAGCTCTGAAACTGACTGCACTGTGCTCCTCCCCCCTTCCCCCCCGCTGCCCCACCCCCCACCCCACCCTCCACAAACAGAGCCGGCAATCAGTGAAATCTCATAAATCATTGAAAATGACAAAAACTTTGTATCTTCCGCAGTAATTACACTGTTAAATTCACCACTAAAAGTTAGACCCAAAGGGATTAGGTATAACTGGGGTTTTGACAGCGTATTGACTGCGCTAAACAAAATGTAAAGGGCCTGGAAAACTAATTTTAATATTGTGCAATGTGAAATTTGTCCATTTTAATACAAATAAAAATTTTAACGAAAATTTTCAACAAAAAAAATCACTTTTTTTAAAGTTTGTACATCTTTATTTTAAGTTTGCCATTTCCCCATGTGAGAGTTCCAATCTCTCTTTTGCTCTCTAACTATTTTAAAAAGTTAGAATTTTAAGGGTTTACCCATAACCACTGTCATAGAGTCATAGAGTCACAGAGTTTTACAGCACAGAAAGAGGCCCTTCGGCCCATCGTGTCTGCGCCGCCCATCCATCCCTGTCCAGTCTAATCCCATTTTCCAGCATTTGGTCCATAGCCTTGTATGCAATGGCATTTCAAGTGCTCATCCAAATGCTTCTTGAATGTTGTGAGGGTTCCTGCCTCCACCACCCTTTCAGGCATTGAGTTCCACATTCCAACCACCCTCTGGGTGAAAAAGTTCCTCCTCAAATCCCCTCTAAATCTCCTGCCCCTTACCCTGAATCTATGCCCCCTTGTTATTGACCCCCCCACTAAGGGGAAAAGTTCCTCTTTATCTACCCTATCTATGCCCCTCATTATTTTGTACACCTCAATCAGGTCCCCCCTCAGCCTTCTCTGCTCCAAGGAAAACAACTCCAGCCTGTCCAGCCTCTCTTCATAGCTGAGGCGTTCCATCCCAGGTAACATCCTGGTGAATCTTCTCTGCACCCTCTCCAAAGCAATCACATCCTTCCTATAGTGAGGCGACCAGAACTGCACACAGTACTCCAGCTGTGGCCTCACCAGCGTTTTGTACAGCTCCATCATAACCTCCCTGCTCTTATATTCTATGCCTCGGCTAATGAAGGCAAGTATCCCATATGCCTTTTTAACCACCTTATCTAACTGCTCCGCTGCCTTCAGGGATCTATGTACATATACACCAAGGTCCCTCTGACCCTCTGTACTTCCTAGGGTCCTACCACTCATTGTGTATTCCCTTGCCTTATTTGTCCATCCAAAATGCATCACCTCGCACTTTTCAGGGTTAAATTCCATTTGCCACTTTTCCGCCCATCTGACCAACCCGCTTATATCGTCCTGTAGCCGGAGGCTTTCCTCCTCGCAATTTACCACCCCACCAATTTTCGTGTCATCTGCGAACTTACTGATCATACCTTTTACATTCTCATCCAAATCATTTATGTAGATCACAAACAATAAGGGACCCAGCACCGATCCCTGAGGTACCCCACTGGACACAGGCTTCCAGTCACAAAAGCAACCTTCGACCATCACCCTCTGCCTCCTGCCACTCAGCCAGTTTAGGATCCAACGCGCCAAGGCACCCTGGATCCCATGGGCTCTTACCTTCTTGACCAGTCTCCTATGCGGGACTTTGTCAAAAGCTTTACTGAAGTCCATGTAAACCACATCCACAGCATTTCCCTCATCCACCCCACTAGTCACCCCCTCGAAAAATTCGATCAGATTTGTTAGACATGATTTACCCTTGACAAAGCCATGCTGACTATCCCCGATTAATCCTTGCCTCTCCAAGTGGAGATTAATTTTGTCCCTCAGAATTTTTTCCAATAATTTCCCCACCACAGATGTTAGATTCACTGGCCTGTAATTCCCTGGTTTATCCCTGCTACCCTTCTTGAATAATGGTACTACGTTAGCTGTTCTCCAGTCCTCTGGTACATCCCCTGTGGCCAGAGAGGTTCTGAAAATTAGTGTCAGAGCCCCTGCAATCTCCTCCCTTGCCTCCCACAGCAGCCTGGGATACATCTCGTCCGGGCCTGGGGATTTATCCACTTTTTGGCCCGCTAAAACCGCTAGCACCTCCTCCCTCTCGATGCTAATATGTTCAAGTATGTCACAGTCCCCTTGCCCGATTTCTATGTCTGCATCGTCTTTCTCCATAGTGAACACAGATGCAAAAAATTCATTTGAAACCCCGCCTACATCCTCTGGCTCTACACACAGATTGCCACTTTGGTCCCTAATGGGCCCTACCCTTTCCCTGGTTATCCTCTTGCCCTTAATATACTTATAAAACATCTTAGGATTTTCCTTTATTTTGCTCGCCAGTGTTATTTCATGGCCCCTCCTCACCCTCCTAATTTCTTTTTTAAGTATGCCCCTGCACTTTTTATACTCCTCTAGGGCTTCTTCTGTCTTTAGTCTTTTGTAACTGCCAAAAGCCCCCCTTTTATTTCTAATGCATTTTTGTACATCCCTTGTCATCCAAGGTTCCCTTTGCTTGTTGGTCCCACCCTTGACCTTTACAGGAACATGTTGGCGTTGTACTCTCTCTATTTCCCTTCTGAAAGTCTCCCACTGTTTTGATGTGGATTTTCCTATAAGCAGCTGCTCCCAGTCCACTTTGGCCAGATCCTGCCTTATCATATTAAAATCGGCCTTCCCCCAATTTAGAACCCTTATTTCCGGGCCGTCTTTGTCTTTTTCCATGACCACCTTAAATCTCACCGAATTATGGTCACTGTCGCCAAAATGCTCTCCTACTGACACTTCCACCACTTGCCCGGCTACATTCCCCAGAATTAGGTCCAGTACCGCCCCCTCTCTTGTAGGACTTTCTACATGTTGGCTCAAAAAGCTCTCCTGGATGCACTTTAGGAATTCTGCACCCTCTAAGCCTTTCACACTCTGACTGTCCCAATTTATATTGGGGAAGTTGAAATCCCCCACTATTATTACCCTATTATTTTCGCACTTCTCTGAGATTTGCCTACATATCTGTTCCTCTATCTCCCCCTGACTGTTTGGGGGCCTATAGTACACTCCCAGCAAAGTGCTTGCCCCCTTTTTGTTTTTAAGTTCTACCCATATGGCCTCATTAGAGGAACCCGCTAATATATCATCCCTCCTTACAGCAGTAATTGACTCCTTAATTAATATTGCAACACCCCCTCCCCTTTTACACCCCCCTCTGTCTCGCCTGAAGATTCTATACCCCGGAATATTGAGCTGCCAGTCCTGACCCTCCCTCAACCATGTCTCCGTGATAGCAACAATATCGTACTCCCATGTGTTCAACAACAACTTCAGTTCATCCACCTTATTTGCAAGACTCCTTGCATTAAAATAAATGCCTTCCAGCCCTGCCATATTCTCTTTTGCCTTCACATATTTGCTCTGCCTTCCCAGCTGACTTGTTTTTCCCTCTGTATTTGGCCGTAAATCACCCCCTACTATAGCTCCACTCTGTACCCCAACCCCCTGCCAAGTTAGTTTAAACCCTCCCCAGCAGTGCTAGCAAACCTCCCCGCAAGGATATTGGTTCCCCCCTGGTTCAGGTGTAAACCGTCCGACTTGTACAAGTCCCACCTTTCCCAGAAGCAGACCCAGTGATCCAGGAAACTAAAGCCCTCCCCCCTGCACCATCCCTTTAGCCACGCATTCATCTGTTCTATCTTCCTATTCCTATACTTACTAGCACGTGGCACCGGGAGTAATCCAGAGATTACAACCTTTGAGGTCCTGCTCCTTAATCCTTCACCTAGCTCCCTAAATTCTTGCTGCAGGACCTCATCCCTCTTTTTACCTATGTCGTTGGTACCAATGTGGACCACGACCACTGGCTGTTCTCCCTCCCCCTCCAGAATGCCCTGCAACCGCTCAGTGACATCCTTGACCCTGGCACCAGGGAGGCAACAAACCATCCTGGATTCATGTCTACGGCCACAGAAACGCCTATCTGTTCCCCTTACTATAGAATCCCCTACCACTATTGCTCTCCCACTCTTTTTCCCCCCTTCCTGGGCAGCAGGAGCACCCCCAGTGCCAGGAAGTTGGCCGCTGCTGCCTTCCCCTGGTGAGTCATCCCCCTCAACAGTATCCAAAGCGGTATACTTGTTTGAAAGGGGAATGTCCGCAGGGGTTCCCTGCACTACCTGCCTGCCTTTGTTGCTCCGCCTGATGGTCACCCCCTGTGCTGCCCTACCCTGAGGCGTGCACAACTTGTATTTATATAGCGCCTTTAACGTAGTAAAATGTCTCAAGGCAGTTCACAGGAGCATCATCAAACAAAATTTGACACCGAGCCACATAAAGAGATCTTAGCGCAGATGACCAAAAGCTTGGTCAAAGAGGTAGGTTTTAAGGAGCGTGTTAAAGGAGGAAAGAGAGGTAGAGAGCCGGAGAGGTTCAGGGAGGGAATTCCAGAGCTTAAGGCTCATGCAGCTGAAGGCACAACCAACAAAGGTGGAGCAATTAAAATCGGGGATTCTCAAGAGGCCAAAATTGGAGGAGCGCCGATACCTTGGAGGATTATAGGGCTGGAGGAGATTACAGAGATAGGGAGGGGCGAGGCCATGGAGGGATTTGAAAACAAGGGTGAGAATTATAAAATCGAGGCATTGCTTAACTGAGAGCCAATGTAGGTCAGCGAGCACAGGGGTGATGGGTGAACAGGACTTGGTGCGAGTTAGGACACAGGCAGCAGTGTTTTGGATGACCTCAAGCTTATGGAGGGTAGAATGTGGGAGGCCGGTCAGGAGTGTGTTGGAATAGTCAAGTCTAGAATAACAATGGCATGGATGAGGGTTTCAGTAGCAGATGAGCTGAGGCAGGGGCGTAGGCAGGCGATGTTATGAAGGTGGAAATAGACGGTTTAGTGATGGCGCGGATATGTGGTCGGAAGCTCATCTCGGGGCCAAATATGACACCTCAGACAGTTGCCAGGGAGAGGAGGAGGATAGTTTACCACGGTCACAGTAACATAGGATGTCGTTTGTGTCTTTGATAAGAGCTATTTCGGTACTGTGGCAGGGGCGGAAACCTGATTGGAGGGATTCGAACCTGGAGTTATGGAAAGATGGGCACGGATTTGGGAGGTGACTGCACATTCAAGGACTTTGGAGAGGAAAGAATGTTTGGCGATGGGGCGGTAGTTTGCAAGGACGGAGGGGGTCAAGGGTTGGTTTTTTGAAGATGGGGTGATGTCCAATGTCCTCCCTAATTTTTTTTGGGTGTGCGGCCCCTTTAAGGGGCTGCACGGCCCATTCACAGTTAACTTTAACTTTGCAAAAGCTGGTCCTGGGCTGCACGGGACCGGCAGAGAGCTGTATGTCCATGCGACCGCACAACTTATAGGAAACATTGGTGATGACGGCAGATTTGATGGAGAGGGGGACAGTACCTGAGAAGAGAGAACTGTTAACAATATCAGCTAACATGGGAGCCAGGAAGGGAAGTTGGGTGGTCAGCAGTTTAGTGAGAATAGGGTCAAGGGAGCAGGAGGGGGGTCTCATGGACAAGATGAGCTAGGAGAGGGCATGAGGGGAGATAGGAGAAAAAGTAGAGAAAGATGCAAGTTCAGGACTAGGTCGGGGGGAAGCTTAGATGAAGTTTGGCCCAGTGGACTAAGGGAAGGGAGGGAAGCGGCAGAGGCAGCTGATCAGAAGGTTTCAATCTTAGTGACAAAGAAGTCCATGAGCTCCTCGCACTTGTTTTTGGAGGTGAGGGTGGAGGAGACGGGGGAGAGGAGTTTAAGAAGACGGTTTGCAACAGAGAATAGAAGCTGGGGGTTATCTTTGCATTCCAGAATTATTCTGGAATAGTGAGCAGTTTTGGCAGACGAGAGCAGGGCCCGATAATGCTTTACAGGAAACTTTCTGGTATCCAGCACGGACGGGACCGAGCTGGTGCCGGTCTATCAACAATGCCGGAGAATCGAGCGCTATAGTTAAAAGATACGGAGCTCAGCGCTCCGTCTAAAGCAACAAACCCTGTTGCTTAGCAACAGCTTCAAAACAATCAGCACAGCTTGCAAGCGTCTCGGTAGCTTAGCAACAGCTTCAGTTAGACGCTTGCACAGCCAGAAATGAGTTAAAAAAAGTAACTAAAAGTAAAAAAAGTTATCTGAACCGACTCCTGAATTTTGCCGGTTAACCGACATTTCCGGTTATTTAGTGGCCGGTTAATCGAAAGTTTCCTGTATATGGTCCAGCCAGATCTGGCAGTGAATGGCTAAACCAGTTGTCCGCCATATCCGTTCAAGTCAGCGTCCCTTGGACTTAAGGGAGCGAAGATGAGGGCCGTACCAGGGGGGATGGCCAGGGTGGGCGGGAGTAATGGTTTTAAGCTCCACAAATGTATAGTAAAAGCAGTATGTATGTGCAAGTTTTGGCTATCACACTTCAGGCATCCCACTTGGGCATCATACTGGAGGAGATTTGAAGGCTTCCCGCCCGATGGAAATGGGAATCCCGATATTTACTCGGGGCCGTAAAGAGAGTGGTGGGTCAGAATTTCTGGACGGGAAACCTGGAATTATGGGTTTCCCGAATGTCCTGCAGGAATTAATTGCAATTAATTTTTTTAAGTTTTTCAGCAAGTTTCCCGCATGACAGCCAGCTGCCTGACGGGTGGGAAAGCCTGCAGCGGTCGCCACGGCTGGGGAGTGGAAAGGAGGGAGGGAGAGATTGAGGGAGGAGATCAAGGTCAGGCTCTTCAGATGCAGATCGGGGGGAGATCGTGGAGGTTGGGGGGTAGATCAGGCAGGGCGGGGGTGTTGGAGATTGGGCAGGAGTCGGAGATCGAGGGGCTGGGGGTGGGTTTGACAATCATGGGGTCTGTAAAGAGGTTAGCTTGTTGGGCCTAGACAAAACAATCCTGCTCCTCCTGGCCTACAAGCAGTGCTATAAAATGCACTTAGCTCATGGGTCTCACCCTTCCTGCCTCCTTTTGCCTGCCAGATTTCCCGAGTCCCGAGAAACCCGGCCTCCATAGGTTAAAAATTTAAATCCTGTTAAAATGGAGGCACGCATCCTCCTTAAAAGCTTTTACTGACCAACCCGCTTTTAGAGAGCGGATTAATCACCTACCCAGCCCACCTCTGTTAAAACTGGAAGTGGGTGGGTGGGATTGGTTTAAAATGTTTACTTCCCACCTGCCCCCAACCCACCAATCCTTGGGGGGTTTAAACCTTGCCACAGGGTGCTGATCCCCAGAAATAGGGCTGAATCTTAACTCCCAAAAACAGGTGGGTTGGGGTCAGGTCGGAGGCTAAAATGCAGAAGTTCTGAAACAGGAACCCAACCCACCTCAAACCCGCCCAATTCTGCTTTTAACGGAGGCGGGACAAGGGGAGGGCAACCAATCCATTCACAGAAAGCGGGTTGGTCATTTAAATATTATAATGAGGCTGCCTGCCTTCATTTTAACAGGCATTCTATTTGTAATTTATTTCGGCAGGGTTTCCCTGGTCTCAGGAAATCCGGTATGCAATAGGAGGCGAGAAGGACTGAATCCATGAGGTAAGATCGTTTACAGCAATGCTTGTGGGCCAGGAGAAGCAGGAGTGTTTCTTCCAGGTGCAACAAGCTATCCAGTAACCATCCCACCCCCAATGATCTGTCTGCTCCCCTCGACCACCATCGGACCCCCAACCATCATGTGCCCCCCGACCACTATCGGATCCCCATGACCACCATCAAACCTCCACAACCGCCATCGGACACCCCCCGACCACCATCAGATCCCCCTCAAACACCATCAGAACCCACCAATCAACATCGGAGCCCCCACTGCGAATCTGACCCCCCCCAAAGCAAACGGGAACCACCCGCGATCGGGATCCCCTGCAATCCAGAAGCCCCTTCCCCCCACGATCTGGACCCCCCACAATCTCTTTCACTCCCCCAATACACCTACCTGCTCTTGCACACTTTGGCCTTGTGAAGCAGGCCTCCCACCTGAAAGGCCTCCAGCCTGTCAATTAGGCTACCTGTGGGCGGGAACCCGACAGGAACATATTTAAAGGAGCCCTGCAGATGAAAACAGTTGAGAAATGTTGTCAGGTGTTGTTGAGAGAGGTGGAGAGGTGAAGAATTTCACTAACCCTTGCAGCTCTTGTGAGGTCATTGAACTTCATCTTGCATTGAACCTAGATCCTGGGGGTTAAGTTGGTTGCAATGACCCCATTAACCACGTCAAACCAGGTCTGCTTCATTCTGGCCTTGGGGATGCCCTTGCGAGTTTTGGGGAACAGTACCTCCCTCTTTGCCCACACCTCCGCTACTAGGACCTCCAGAAAAGCGGGTGGCAGCTCTTCGATTCATCTGTGTCCCAAAAGGTCTTACACAATTGTACAATGAATATTGCAGGCAGGGGATGTAACCTTACCTTAAGAGTTACATCCCTCTTTAAGTTGGCCTCGGGAGTTGTGCCGGAAATTGTGTGTCATGTGGGTGGGCTGCCCAATTTGCAACACAATCGGGAGAGCAACCTGTCAATCTTATTAAAATGAGGCCCAGGAGTTCAAATTGCTCGGGCCTCAAGCTGGAATTGCCATAGAGTACACTGCATTTAGGAGAGTCTGGTTCAATGACAATGTTTGCTTTGTTTTCTACACCACAGGAAAACTTCAGGTACCAGAAGTACATGTGGTGATAAGAACATAAGAACATAAGAAATAGGAGCAGGAGTAGGCCATTTGGCCCTTCGAGCCTGCTCCACCATTCAATAAGATCATGGCTGATCTTCTACCTCATCTCCACTTTCCTGAACTATCCCCATATCCCTTGATTCCCTTAATATTCAAAAATCTATCAATCTCTGTCTTGAATATACTCAAAGATTCACCACCCTCTGAGTGAAGAAATTGCTCCTCATCTCAGTCCTAAATGGCTGACCCCTTATTCTGAGACTGTAACCCTTGGTTCTAGACTCCCCAGCCAGGGGAAATACCCTCCCTGCATCTACCCTGTCAAGCCCTGTAAGAATTTTGTATGTTTCAATGAGATCACCTCTCATTCTTCTAAACTCTAGAGAATATAGGCCTAGTCTACTCAATCTTTCCTCAAAGGACAATCCCCCCCATGCCAGGAACCAGTCTGGTGAATCTTCGTTGCACTCCCTCTATGGCAAGTATATCCTTCCTTAGGTAAGGAGACCAAAACTGTACACAATACTCCAGATGTGGTCTCACCAGGGCCCTATATAATTGCAGTAAGACGTCTTTACTCTTATACTAAAATCCTCTTGTAATAAAGGCCAACATACCATTTGCTTTCCTAATTGCTTGCTGTACCTGCGTTTCCTTTCAGTGATTCCTGTACAAGGACACCCAGGTCCCACTGAATACCAACATTTCCTAATCTCTCAGCATTTGCTTTTCTATTTTTCTTATCAAAGTGGATAACTTCACATTTCCCCACATTATATTCAATTTGGCATGCTGTTGCCCACAGACTTAGCCTGTCTATATCCACTTGAAGCTTCCTTGCATCCTCCCCACAATTTCCATTCCCACCCAGCTTTGTATCATCAGTAAGCTTGGATACATTATATTTGGTCCCTTCATCCAAATCATTGATGTAGATTGTGAATAGCTGAGGCCCAAGGATCCTTGCGGTACCCCACTAGTTACAGCCTGCCAACCCGAAAATGGCACATTTATTCCTACTCTCTGTTTTCTGTCCGTTAACCAATCCTCAATCCATGCTAGTATATTACCCCCAATCCCATGAGCCCTAATTTTGTTTAATAACTTCTTGTGTGGCACCTTATCGAATACCTTCTGAAAATCCAAATACACCACATTCACTAGTTCCCCCTTTTCTATTCTGCTAGTTACAACCTCAAAAAACTCTAACAGATTTGTCAAACACAATTTCCCTTTCATAAATCTGTGTTGACTCTGCCCAATCCTATTATTATTTTCTAAGTGCCCTGTTATCAATGGTGGCACCTGCAAAGCTATAGGCATTGCCATAGCACACGCAATGCTGAGAAAATTAGCCCAGTGCGCAGAAACAGTGCATGTTTCCTCTGTAGCACTAATCCCTTTTTATTGTTATAATAATAGTTTCTTGAAAAGAGATAAAATAATGATTAACATTATTTGAAATGAGGGGTGAAAACATGATTTTCTTCATAATATAATGCAGCGCTACAGTAGGCTGA
The DNA here is from genome assembly GCF_052327205.1 of Somniosus microcephalus. Lineage (NCBI taxonomy): Eukaryota > Metazoa > Chordata > Chondrichthyes > Squaliformes > Somniosidae > Somniosus > Somniosus microcephalus. The sequence goes on from NC_140987.1 coordinate 132,829,816, forward strand.
GGTTGAGACAATTATTCATCTTTTCAGCAGAGAACAACATAATTTCAGGACTCTTAGGGAGAATGGTATCAAAACGAATCATTATTTTCACAGCATGGCATAAGTTATTTTGATTGCTTTCTTAATAAACATCTGGCTTTAAGAGAAATGACTTGAATTTTCCAACAGCTATTCAGTCAAAATCAGAATGAGCTTCTATCTTGAATTAATGAATCATTAGCCCTTAAAGATCTATTGCAACATTGTGCATTAATTCCGTATCTATCACAAGGTTAATCACTGTCCATATTTTTCAAATAATGCAGTTGCTAAACTAACACTTCACATCTTGCACGGATTAGTATCCATCGTCGATAAATTTTTAAGTAATGTTTGTAAGAAACATTCAAAAAATAGCCTTGCTTTCTGCATTATTTATTTGTTGTGGACTGAATCCAATTTGTGATATAAGTTATAATCTATTGACATAATAGCAATTCAGCTTATTTAGGTAGGGGAAATCCAATTAAGGTGCACAATGTCGCATTTTCCTTTAAATGGCCAACAAGTCCCTTATAAGTCCAATGCAGAGATAGTGCTAATGGGACAAATTCTTTGCCAAACCCACCAATAAGACAGCAAATAATTTTTTTAAATTAAAATTTCTGGAAATCTGAAATAAAAACAGAAAATGTTGGAAATACATAGCAGGTTAGTCAGTAAAGATATTTCTGACATTTCTGGTGTGTACCTTTCATCAGAATTGAAGGCGGAAAGATAAGCAAGCATCTTAGTAAGGTTGAAAAAAATGAGAGAAAAGGGGTAGGGGAGAGGGGACAGAATCAACGGATATGCCAATAGCAGGGAGGGAGTTAATGAGTTAAATGACCAGCAAACTGCTTAATAAAAAAACTGTTAGATGATAGAAAAAAACAGCAGTGTGATGATGAAAAGACATAAAAAGATTTTTTTTAATGCACGTATTACAGGGTGAAAAGACATGGGAAAGGCACACAAAAATAAAAAAGCGAGAAAATGGAGAAAAATAAAAAAGGTAAGCTTCAAATATAGCAGATCTGAAATTAAATGCAGAACGGGGCGTTTTACAGCGTGAACAGGGCGGTAGTGAGATAAGTGAAAACTACTGGTCACTTGCTGCCCGGGCCCCACTCCATTGGATTTTGCAGCAGGCCTCAATTTAGGTGGTCACTCTCCCGCCAGAAACTGGTGATAGTCTCATTAAAATATTGAAATCATGGTCCTAAGATGCATTTAGGATTCCAATGCAATTTTGGTTCTCTACTGGGCAGAATGGAACTGAGCACTGAGCGACTAAACCAACAGTTTTTAAAGGGATCACTGCAGGCCCTCCAAAAAAGGGAAATAACAGTTTCTCATATGATATTTTAGCTATTTTTCAGTTCTATTCTATTCTGAGGTCTATAATTGTATCTGTGAAACCATATAAGCTTTGTAATTAAAAGCTGGACTCTTCAGTTTCCAGAAAATGTCCAAAATATATAGCTGCATATAAAGTGGCATTACCTTCATGATAAAGCATCGGTTGTGACATTGTTACAAACTAAATGACACTCGGATGTTTTGACTCTGCCCCCGAAAAAACAAGGCTTGTTAAATGCTTGTTAATAAGGGTGAGTAAATAAACATTTGAGGTAGAGGGGGATACTGAGCTCGGGGAGAAATAAAGCCAATGGGATTAGAAATGGATTGCTCTGGCAAGTAGCCTGCATGGACATAATAGGCCAAATTACTTCCTTCTTTACTGTAAATTTTATGGTTTTATGAATTATTCACCTTTAAAAATGATGGCAAAGAACTGATGTAGTTCACTATAAATTTAGATATGATAATGCTCCCAGAATTAAACTGGAGATTGCCATTCCTGGTAGAGAATGCAAATGTCTTTTTAATCACATATAATTAATGGCCAGTAGATAGAAAGAAAGTAAGAAAGAAGGAAAGGAAACTATGTGAGGAGCTGTTTCATGTCATGTCTAATATACACTCTCTGAAAGAAGAGTTTGTTAAGAAACTTCAAATAATTTTTGAATTGCTTTTCTCCAAATTAGCATATTATTCCTGCCCCTATGGATGTTTTTTTACAAGACATATGAGTTCATACGATCAATGGATTTTAACAATAAATTGAACCATTCAAAGAGTAAATCAATGTCGTGATACTTATTGTACATTCTCAGTAAGCTCCCGTCTGGAGTGGAACTAATCTACAGAACAAACGGGAAACTGTTCAACCTCCGTCGCCTCCAGTCCAGGTCTAAGGTCATCCCATCCTCTGTCATCGAATTACAGTATGCAGACGACGCTTGTGTCTGTGCACACTCTGAGACCGAATTCCAAACCATCGTCAACACCTTCACCGAAGCGTAGGAGAGCATGGGCCTTACACTAAACAACCTACCCCTGCCACACAGTACTGCTCCCCAATTATCAAAATCCATGACGAGGCCTTGGACAACGTGAACCACTTTCCATACCTCGGGAGCCTACTGTCAACAAGAGCAGTCGTCGATGACGAAGTCCAACACCGCCTTCAGTGTGCCAGTGCAGCCTTTGGTCGCCTGAGGAAAAGAGTGTTTGAAGACCAGGACCTCAAACCCAGCATCAAGCTCATGGTCTACAGAGCTGTAGTGATACCCACCCTCCTGTATGCTTCAGAGACATGGACTATGTACAGCAGGCACCTCAAAGCACTGGAGAGGTACCACCAACTCTGCCTCCACATGATCCTGCAAATCCATTGGCAGGATAGGTGCACCAACTTCAGTGTTCTCACTCAGGCCAACATCCTCAGCATCGAAGCTTTGACCATGCTCGATCAGCTCTGAAGGGCGGGCCACATCGTCCGCATGCCCAATACGAGCTTCCCAAAACAAGCGCTCTACTCGGAGCTCCGACACAACAAGAGAGCCCCAGGTGGGCAGAGGAAACATTTCAAGGACACCCTCAAAGCCTCCTTGAAAAAGTGCAACATCCCCACCGACACCTGGGAATCCCTGGCCCAAGACCGCACAAAGTGGAGGAGAAGCATCCGGGAAGGCGCCGAACACCTCGAGTCTCTTCGTCGGGAGCAAGCGGAAACCAAGCACAAACAGCGGAAGGAGCACACGTCAACGCAAGCACCCACCCACCCAGCCCTTCAACCACCGTTTGCCCCATCTGTGACAGAGATTGTTGGTCCCACATTGGACTCATCAGTCACCTGAGAACTCATTTTTAGTATGGAAGCAAGTCATCCTCGGTTCTGAGGGACTGCCTAAAAGAAGAGAGTTGCTGGCCAGCCGTATCAGTCCTGCTGACGTGAGTGTATTTATGAGGGCTGGGAGACCAGGTGGGATGTTCCTTTTGCTGGATATTTGCCTAAGTAGCACAGTTCAGGACCTTCCAGCTGGCCTAGAATGCTCTTGTACAATCAAAGGTGCAGATCTGATGCAAATTAACAGCAATCACCTAAAGGCAAGATTACTTAAATTTCATCCTGGAATGTGCTGTGTACCCAGCTTGCCTATATAAAATGGCAGGCATGTACCTGCTTGTGTTTGGTCATAAGATACCCCACAACTGTTCTGCCACGTCTGATGCTGGGGCTGGCTAGTCCTGCCCACTTTTTGACACATCGGGGCAATCTTATCTTGGGGCAGAATTGGTGCGAGCAGACACTGGGGCAAGCGACAAGCCTCTCAGCCCTCAGCAGCGTGGACCCAGAAGATTTTAATTCCCAGGCCTCATTTAAATAGAGCTTGTCAGTTGAGAGATAAATGTTGGCCCACTCTTAGAAGAGTGCCATGGAGTCTGGAGCAGAAAGATAGGATTTTGTTTTAACATCTCATTCAAAAGTCAGCACTTCTGATAAAGCAATGCTCCTTCCATAGTGCAGTGAAGTAGCAGCCTTGATTATGCGCTAATGTATTAGTCTGAGCCTCAAATTCACAAACTTCTCACTCAGAAGTGTGAGATACAATATGAAACATCGACTGCAATGAGGAGGATGCATGCCCCATTCTTGTCAACAAATGTACAATTCACACCATCAAGGACTCTTCCCAGTTTATTTAATTGCATGATGAGATGAATAACCACAGGTAAAACTCTAACAAATTTCTCATTGAGTCCTCAAGATAGCCAAGTGAGAGCTCCAGGTTATCAATCCAACATTACAATCGGCATATTTGCCGGAGATTAGTTGTGTTCCAGATGCCCTTTCTACATTCTAAAAGGACTAGAATCAGTGTTTCATAAAGAATTTGATCATCTTTGTCAATATGCATACCTTTAGTATAAAAACACATTATTCATTAAGGTAACATTAATTACTATTGATGCACATCTATTCTGCATATGATCTACACTGTGTATGAAAGAGGGGGGGATTCCTCTATGAATAGGGATTCCCTTCTTTCATTGTTTGGTCTGGCCCACGTGATCCCAGGGGCGCTTGCGAACTGCATGTGCCCCTGGGATACATGGGCCCCTATACATTTCTACCAGGAGAGGCCCAGGATCGCAAGCCTCCATATCTCCCGGACCACCAGGTAAATGCATAGAAAATTTGATGCTCGGAGGCATCCGATCGCAAATTCAGGCCCGATAATTCAAATCTGATAGCAGAATCTACAGAATTGTTGGATCTCAGGGAAGTACCAAACCGAATAATAATTTGTGACTGTTCAATTAAATTACAGTGTATTTACACTAAATATTTATATGTTTGTCATATTGCTAAAATATCTAAAATTCAGCATATTCCATGAAGATTCTCACTCCCCATTCCAAATTAACATATGATCGAGTCCTAAGGCAAAAAAAAAGATAGCATTTAGCCTTCACAAACTACTTGCAAAATAATATAATCAACGTGTATTTAAGTTTCTCAGTCTTCATTTCAATTGGGATTGTAATTGGGTATGTTTTCCATGTTGCAAAAATGGCTCCCAGGGTAGAATGAGTAGGATGCATCAATATTTTAGTTTGTCTGATAATGCCAGATGAGATTTGTTCTTACCTCGTGATTGTTTTATAGCACATGCTGGGTTTTAAGCAGATGAAACTAAAGTGGAGTAAATTGACATAAGGCCTTTTGACTGCAGTGATTAAGCAATTATTTCTGCTGTGGTAAGTACTGTAGTCGGTAATTAATGTGTTGCTGTGAGGCCTACACACACCAGCAGTTTTTCAGTTAGTTCACAGGAAAAGGAAGAAGAGACACCTACATTTTTCAGAATGTGACACTCATAGAAGTCTGTGTGTTGTTGGTGGTAGGTAGGGGGAAGCTGGAATGTCTGAAGATATGTACAGTAATTGTGTATTTGTATGCTTAGCATGATTGCAAAAAGTTGTGAAAAATGACCATTGACAATTTGATGGGGAAAGAAATCTTGCTATGTGCGAACCTGTGAAATTACTAATTCTGGTAGCAATGCTAGAATTAAATGGAGCATAAAGGGATGTATGGAATCAGGCAACTTTGCATAGCTCTTCATTAAAGGTGCAGAACTACAGTGGTTCAATATTCACATTTATTTGTATTAAAGTGCGAGTTGCTAACAATGTCAATGCAAAGTTGTCAGAACTCAATACTATACAAGTCAGTATCATCTTTCCATATACCCCAGCCTCTGCCAAAACTATTTCCTTATGATGTTTAAAATATAGTTAATTTATATAGTTAAGAACAACTGACAACATTTGTAGATTACAGCTGTCCTATTATTATTATCTATATTTTTCAGGCCCCTATTTACTTCCATTATATTTCGCATAGGAAAGGTTTGGTCCAATGAAGCATCTTTCAGCAGGCATGTGGGGTGAGCTTGAGGTTCTTGCCTCTTTGTTGTGCCATCTAGGCCACTTTATGATTGACAGGGGGCAAGCTTTCTCATGACAAGGCAACTATGCTAGTGCCAGTCCATTGTAGTTATGTACTGACTTTCTGTGTTGGCTGAAGAGTTTATAATATAGTCTGTTGCAACTTCTTTTTCAGTGACAATCTACACTGTGCATAACACATGTTGATGCAAATGAGCTATTGGGGCTGTTGCACCATCAATGAATAGCTCAAGCAGTACTTGGGTGATATACTTGGAGTGGAGGTTCACTACAGGTTTTCTTTGTGGGAACTGAACTGTGAAAGGAGTCCCACATATTTATTCCATAAAAGAAGAGGAATTATCATACCCAGCAGCGAGATATGATGAATACTTCTGTGAGTTGTATTAAAGGTCTCCTGTCCCCCTCAGAGATAATATTACTTTCTGGTTAAAATTCTATCATCAAAATACTCTGAGATAGTCTTCAAATCAAATTTATCTTTTATCCCTTCTCAGAGAACTTGCATTGGTAGAAGCTTGTCAGAATTACACTGGAAATTCCTCTGACAACTCCTGATCATTTCTTACAGGATGAAACTTAAAACTGTGAAACCATTTGAGTTCTGTAAAGTAGCAGATAACCTAATATTTAAAGCAAATGTAAACAAAAACAACATAAAATACTGGAAATACCCGTAACTGTAGGAAGGAAATCAATAAACCCCTCCCTCATGGTACCCGATTACTGCAAGCGGGAAATCCAGCCCAATATCACAGAATAAAATGTTGGGATTTAACCCATCTCATCAAGCGTGGGAAGGAGATTGAAAAATAATTCATATATACAGAAACCATTTAACAGGATATTACAGCGCAGCTCAACAGTCATATTGAGAGGTGTAACTGTGCTTTAGTAACCTCAGGTTCAGTGCCAAATGTCGTATTACTAGTTATTTGTGACAAAACGTGTAAAAGTTTTACTATGAATCAGATGGTTTTACTAAATTTCCCAATTTTTATTAAATCAAATTGGTATTCTACAAAATTCTGTATGATAAGTCTTGTTGCCTCTCGCTAGCGGCAATGTGAGCATGCTCCGCACATTTAGTCCTAAAATGGCAGTCAGGGTTCGATGTATGTCATAGTACAATTTGCATATTGAAAGGGTCTACCGCCTGACTGAAGCAACTGTTCTTGGCGGCCAGCGGTAGGCTCTTCGGAACTTAGCATCAGCCACACTGTCAGCAGGAGTGGGTAATATGTCAATCACTATGGGGGGAATTTTAACCCCCAAAAAACAGGCCAGTTTGGGTCAAGTGGGAGTTTAAAGTGTTAAAAATCTGAATCCCAACCCCAACCCGCCTACCTCCGGTTTTAATGGAGACGGGACGTGGGGCGGGCAATCAAACCGCTCCCAGGAGGTGGGTTGGCAATTTAAATAATATAATGAGGCTGCATGCCTCATACTGATCCACAATTTCAAATTCAACTCTGGCCGGTCGGATTTCCCAGGTGTCAGGTGGTGAGGACTGCTGGATCTAGGAGGTAAGTGTCTTTCCACTTACCTGCTGGAACCAGCATACTTGCCTTGCCAAACCCCCCGCGATCAGACACCACACCGACCCTTCCGATCTCTCCTAACCTCCCCCACCAGGCCTCCGTCCTCCCCCACAATGCCTTCACTCTCACCACCAAGACCTCCAATCTCCACCCCTACCTCCCTCCCCGCCCTCTGATCTCCAACCCCCCCACCTGCCTCCCATCTCCAACTACCCCCCCGCCCCGCCCCTGGTCTCGGTCTCACACCCTACTCCAGCCCCCAGCCTCCGATCCCTCCCTCCTCCCCACTCCCCGGCTGTGGCCTTCTGCCAAAGGCCTACCCACTCGGCAGCCAACCAGGCTATCAATCTGGCTGGCTGCGGCCAGGAAACGAAGAAAAAAATATTAATCAGGTCCTGCCGTTAAATTCGGCAAGGCCTAAGGGAAACCTATTCTTCCGGGATTCCTGACCTTAATCCAACCCCCCGCCCGCTCCCTCCCTGCCTCCGAGTAAAAATCCAACCCTAAATGTCTTGCTTGTTCCCTATGGCTCTGGCTTTTGTTTTAATCTCTAGAAGGGAGATTTTAACTCCACTCACCTGCCAGAAATTAAGTGGGTGAGCAGTTAAACCCGCCCGAGTGACTTAGGGGGTGATTTTGCCAATGGGGGCGCGTTGGAGGCGCGCCTGCTGCTTGTCGAGTTTCAGTCCCGCCTCCATCGACTTGTGGCCAACCCACACTATTTTCCCTTGATTGATCTTGTTAAGCCCGCCCAGCAGGCTTAGCAGGCCAATTAAGGGGAAACCGGTTACAGAGAACGTCAGCGTATGACGTTTCATCTGTCAAACATTTTTAGATGAATTGTCGTCAGTTGACGGCTCTGTGAAGCTGTCAAACACGGACATTCTCTGTTGTTTGATGAGTCCTTGTATTCAAGACTCTCCAAACCTATTTTGTGAGCAGAAAGCAGATGGCTGTTGCATCGGAGAATACAGCAGCCATTCTGTCATCTCTGCCGGTGAGATGCGGGAGTTTCCGGTTCCCCAACTGTTGAAGCCTACAGGAAGAAACAAAGGTAAGTAAACATTTTCTAAGAATTTTCACTCACCTCACATACCTACCTCTCCACACATGCACCCATTACTTACCTCCACAGCGCACTTTTGCACCCCTCTGACCCCTGCAGACCCACTGCTCACCTCGGTGACCCTGGCGGGTTTTCCCAACGTTGGAAAGCCCGTGCCTCTGGTGGAAAAATGAGGATAATCCACTTAACTGCCTGTTAACTACCTGCTAACAGGCAGTTAAGTGGTTGTAATCCCCTTCCCCTTCGGCGTGGGTCGGCTACCTGCCTCCTGGGAAGATGGCACGGAGGCGGGTTGGAGGTGGGATTGGTACCCGCCCCCAGTTTCTGCCATTTTCCCTGCAGTCCCGCCTCCAAACCCACCTCCACAGGGCTGGCAAAATCCAGCCCTATGACAGCCCGATGTCACTCCTGGATCTCTCCGACTTCAAATCTAACCTGCTCTTCTCAACAGGCAGAAGAGGCACTTGCCCAAAGCCAGCAGAGTCCTTCTTTCAATATGAAGATCGAGGTCAGATGATATCATCGAGGCCTGACCATGATTATTTTAACTGGCCTTTTGGGGTTTTCCGGTCAGGTGAAGACAGTGGCAAGAGCATCCTGGACCAGAAGATGCTATTTAAAGTATGTTCTGTTACTTGCCTTCTGGAGCCAGGAGAAGCAGGAAAGTTAAGGCCTCCCTTGCCCCAGGCTCCCCTCCTCTTCCCTACCATGAGCCCCTCCCGAAACTTCCTCCCTTTGACTTACTTTCTTGCGAACAAGCCTTACTTTGGTGCCAGACAGGCAGCTGACCAGCGAATGTAGATGATGCCCGAAAATTAAAATCACCTGGACCTCAGGCTACCGAGGTCAGGGAGGTTTGGCGCTTGACTAGCCCGCGCGAATCCCACTCCAACTTAGAATCAGGGCTCTCGGTTTCTCCTGAGCTCTTCTGCTCCGGCTCTCAATCTGTCCTGCTGGCCCACTCTCTCTCTTTTTTATGCGTACCCTCTAAAGCAGCAGTGTCAGCATCTAGGAAACTCCAGGTCATGTTAAAAAAGAAGTGCCAAATTGACTAGCTTGGTTACAACAGACATCATGGGGTCGATAGTAACCCTCTCCATGACAAGGGAAGGGGGTTTAAAACTTAAAAATCGGGGTGCGCATCTCAAACCTGTCGTGTATGCGCATGCTACCATTTTATGGCAGCGGCTTGCGTGCCGTGCAAGTGCCCCCTCTTGGAGAGGCGGGACACTTCATTATAATATACAGATCAGGCTCCCACAGTGCAGTTAAGAGCCTGATTTAAATTTAACGGTTGACAGCCTGTTTTCCCAGGGCTCAGGAAACCCAGCAGCGCAATGGAAACAGGAGCAGCTGTCAGCAGAAGGTAAGACATTTTTAGAGCACGCCTTGTGAGTCAAGAAGAGCAGGAGTGCTCCCCCCGGCCACTCAAGCAAACCTTCTGATGATTGCGGCCTCTCCTTGCTGCCGTGATCGGCCAGCCCGCCACTGCCCCAACCCCCGATCTTTCCCTCCTTCCCGATTGCCGGGCTCCGGCCCCACCCCCCCCCTCCCCATCACCCCTGATCTTTCCTGATTTCCAGGGACCGTCCTCAACACTGGCTTTCCCGTCCCCGGGATTTCCGGGTTCCCCCACCCCTCACCCCTGCCACACACACACTGCCAAGCTCCCCGCTCCTTTCCCGCCTCCCTTTAAATATTTGATTCCATGTAAATTGAACAAATCAGCTTTACACAGATCAGTTCACTGTAAGTGGATTACACTGTATTTTAATTTTATATTTATAGCTCTCAGATATAAATTACAGGCCGTGCTGTGCTGTAGATTCCTGTCCAGTAGGAACTGGATTGAAACCTCTCAACTTGATTTAATTTATTACCTTTAACAGCCATCAGATTAAAATGCACGATTTCTATTAAAGCTTTACAACTTACTATTTTGTCTATATTTTTTTAATTGGTCTATTGTTTTCTTTGGAACAGAGGAGGCTGAGGGGAGACCTAATTGAGGTGTATAAAATTATGAGGGGCCTAGATAGAGTGGATAGGAAGGACCTATTTCCCTTAGCAGAGAGGTCAATAACAAGGGGGCATAGAGTTAAAGTAATTGTTAGAAGGTGTAGAGGGGATTTGAGGAGAAATTTTTTCACCCAGAGGGTGGTGGGGGTCTGGAACTCACTGCCTGAAAGGGTGGTAGAGGCAGAAACCCTCATCACAATTAAAAAGTACTTGGATATGCACTTGAAGTGCCGTAACCTACAAGGCTATGGACCAAGTGCTGGAAAATGGAATTAGGGTGGATAGCTTTGTCGGCCGGCACGGACAAGATGGGCCGAATGGCCTCCTTCTGTGCTGTAAATTTCTATGATTCTATGCTGAAATTTTACTTATGAGAAATGTCTATATGCAGAGGCCTGTTGGAGCATGGAATTCTTTGAGGAAGAGACCATTGCATCTTTGAAGGGAAAAGTGGATAAACTATTGAAGCAGAGGACCTTACAGGCCTGCGGGGAGAGACCGGGGCAGTGGGACCAGTTTTGCATTGCTGTAACAAGACACGATTGAGCCAAATGTCCTTTTTCTGCGCTGTAAATTTCTATAGCTTCATGGTTTCATTGTTGGAAATTCTGAGCTCACCTTATTCTGTGAGGGGATGGATTTCCTCGAGCCTAGTCCCGCCGCACCCACTATAACACTCAACGGAGGTTCATTGGAAGCCCCATTTACGCGCATAAACGAGGTTTCCACTGAACTTCCGGCAAAGCAGCCCTTGAGGAGAGGGTTTAGTTTAGCATCATTTTAAATGTGGAATACATAAATTTGACCTAATTTGGTGACAGATTATCAGAAAGAGGAGACCTGCAGCTTTTGTTTCCACAATGCACTGCAGCATTTATTGGAAAACTATTTGTAGAGTCAATAGTGTTTCACATTTGCAGCAGGGAAATATGTAATTAACATGAAAAGGGAATATTTATGTTCAGCACTTACAACCTCATTGCAATATAACACCAGCAAATCAGTGCTTAATTAGTGTGAGCGTAAGTTTAATTGCTTCTAGGCAAACATTTACAGATCATATGAGGCAATTTCATGCATTACTAACATTTTAAATATCTACAGCGTACATCATTCCTGCAGACTTTGAACACCCTAGGAAACACATCTGGCCATGCACAGAATACCTTTTAAACCAAAATCACTTTCATTAAATGTACTTGTTTTGCAAACAGAACTGGGAAAGGGGCGATAAATGAGAAAATAATGGCTTCAGTTTACAGTATTTCAGTGTTGGATACAGAATATATTGCACCAAATGATTAGTCCCGATTATAACTCCTGGCGTGGGTCGTGCAGCCAGGATCCAGCCCTCAGCACTGTGAGGCTCAGGAGATGTTAACTTCTGGGCCTTATCTGTATAGGCCCATTGTAATGTATGTACCTTCAAGGGGGAGAACTACTTTTTACAGCTCCTGTATCCTGTAGTACCGGCAGTGACCACACCTGTATATAAACCGTGAGTAGTGATCTGTACAGTCAGTTGCAGTTTGAACCCTCATTCAGTAAACACCTGTTGATCGTTCCCTGCAGTCTGTTGTCTGATTATTGAAGGACACAACATTAAGATACACGGATATAACATTGGCGACGACGCAGATTCTAACCTACCTGCAACTCTGCATCACCTCCCAGGGATTCGCTCCTGGAGAACAGTGGAAGGAGGTAGAGTCCAGAAGCACGGGCGTCGACCACGGGCAACCGCCCAGTCATCCAGCGGAGATTTGAGCATCGCAGGGGAGGCTGTCGAGAGCCAGGCTTGGCTTTCCAGTCACGGTGGTCCAGCGAAACGGGCTGGCAACAGGTACTGCGCAGACCCTTCCCGGACAGCGGCGGCTAGAGCCGACCGAGCGGCACAGAAAAAGGCCGAGCAGCGTCGACGGGGGAGAGAGAGAGGGCAGAGCGCACAGGGCGCAGCCGGTGTTCAGGACCAAGCGGCGTCAACGGGGAGAGAGACGAGAGAGAGCAGAGCGCAGCCGGTGTTCAAGGGCCGAGCAGCGTCGACGGGGGAGAGAGAGAGAGGGCAGAGCGCACAGGGCGCAGCCAGTGTTCAGGACCGAGCGGCGTCAACGGGGAGAGAGACGAGAGAGAGCAGAGCGCAGCCAGTGTTCAAGGGCCGAGCAGCATCAACGGGGGAGAGAGGCGCGCAGGAAAACGCGAGGCGCTGCCATTGCCACGAGGACCGCAGAGAGCGGCATTGGCAGCAGCGCAGGAGCAGTGCACGAAACCCACAGGGCATCGCCATTTGCCACGAGGACCGCCGAGAGCGGTGTTGGCAGCAGCGCGGGAGACGCCATTTTAAGCCGCAGCGGGGAAGAAAGGAAAGCGCGGGAGATGCCATTTTAAGCCAGTCTAACCACACCCAAAAATGCCGAAGAGTGGCAGTATCACAGCGTTTGACAATGAAGTCGAAGATTGGACGACATATGTCGAACGCATAGAAGTATACTGCAAGGCGAATGAAGTGCCAGATGACAAGAAAGCGCTGGTATTGTTGAATTCAATGGGTGCAAAAATGTATGGCTTACTACGAAACCTAGTAACACCAGAGAAGCCAGTAGAAAAGGATTTTGAAAACATTGTGTCAATCCTACAGGACCACTTAAACCCCACACCGCTGCTGATAGCAGAAAGATTTAAGTTTCACAAAAGGAACCAGCATAAAGATGAAAGTAATGCTGAGTATTTAACGGAACCGCGCAAGCTATCGAAACACTGCCAGTTTGGAACAGGACTAGCAGATACTTTAAGGGACAAGTTTGTGTGTGGGCTTCAAAGTGAAGGAACCCAGAAACGGCTTCTATCAGAAAAGGATCTTACGCTGAACAAGGCTTTCAGCATTGCAGTATCACACGAAGCAGCAGCACGGGGCGCTGCAGAGATACAATGGAGACCGCAAGAATATGGCACAAATGAAATGTCATACGGAACAGTGAAGTGCGATCGCTGCGGCAGAACAACACATGACCATAATGATTGCTGGTTCAAGGACAAAGTGTGCAGACAGTGTGGAAAAGTAGGACACATAGCAAGAGCCTGCAGGTCGGGAAAGAAAACCAGCAGCAATAAATCTCCACAGGAGAAGTACAAGAAGGTACATAAGGTGATGGAGAGTAGTTCAGACGAACAGAAGAGTGATACAGACTCCGGAAGCAAGGAGCTGGTTTGTCTGAAACTACATAATGTGATCAAAATGGAGGATCACCAAACTATCTGGGTCACGCTCAAGATAGCAGGAGTCCAAGTGAAAATGGAATTGGACACAGGATCAGCCCTAACAGTCATAAACCGAAGGGACTACAAGTGGCTATTCTCACATATACCCTTGAGAGATACAAAGATTATCTTGAAGACGTTCACGGGGCAAAAAGTCTACCCCAAAGGAAAAATAAGGGTGAACGTTATATATAACGGCAAGGAAACACCAAAAACGGACCTATATGTATTGCCAGATGGAGGACCACCACTACTAGGACGTGAATGGATCCGGAAGATACAGCTAGATTGGCATTCCATACAAGCACTGACTGTAGATGCCAAAAAGGATGACGACGTCACACCTGGGCGACTGTCAAAAATGCTCACTGATGCACAAGAAGTGTTCCAGCAGGGACTCAGAACACTAAAAGGCATAACAGCGATGATCAAAATAGAGGAAAATGCAAGCCCAAAGTTTTTTAAGGCCAGACCGGAATCTTATGTGATCCGCCCAGCCGTCGAAGCAGAGCTGGAAGGTTTGGAACGTTCAAGAGTACTGTCCAAAGTGGACTGGAGCGAGTGGGCTACACCCATCGTTCCTGTAATGAAGAGGTCATTGAGTAATACGCCTGGGGAACCAAAGAAGGTTCGCATCTGTGGGGACTTTAAGGTGACAGTGAACCCACTCCTTCACACTGTACAATATCCGCTTCCGCGGATTGAAGATATTTTCGCCTCGCTATCTGGAGGGAAACGCTTCACTAAGATTGATCTGGCCCAGGCATACCTGCAAATGGAGGTAGAAGAAGCCTCGAAACAGTACCTCATGCTCAACACTCATAAAGGTCTCTACCAATACAACCGGCTGGTGTTCGGGGTAGCATCAGCTCCGGCTATTTGGCAAAGGGCAATGGAACAAGTCCTGCAAGGGATTCCAGGGACCCAGTGTTATTTGGACGACATCCTGGTCACGGGCGAAAATGACAGTGATCACCTCACCAACCTAGAGCAGGTGCTCACTAGATTGAAGGAATATGGGCTCCGAGCTAATCGCCACAAATGCGAGTTTTTCCAGAAGCAGATCTCGTATTGTGGCCACGTTATTGATAAAGAGGGGTTACATAAGTCCCCTGAAAAGATTGAGGCAGTAGTTAAGGCTCCAGCACCGGAAAATGTGTCACAACTGAGGTCGTTCCTCGGGCTGGTGAACTACTACCATAAGTTCTTGCCGAATTTGTCTACCGTACTACACCCACTGAACACCCTACTGCAAACGGGGGTACCATGGAAGTGGAGTGACGAATGTAAATGAGCTTTCCAGAAGAGCAAAGCATTGATCACATCAAAAGAGGTGTTGGCTCATTTCAACCCAGCACTACCAATTCAGTTGGCGTGTGATGCATCACCCTATGGCATTGGAGCGGTGCTGTCGCACAAATTCCCGGACGGCTCGGAGAGGCCAGTAGCCTTTGCGTCTCGGTCACGAACCTCAGCCGAGCATAACTACGCCCAGATTGACAGGGAGGCCCTCAGCCTAGTGTGGGGAGTGAAAAAGTTCAATCACTATCTGCACGGGCAGAAGTTCACCTTGCTGACTGACCACCAACCACTTGTCTCCATCTTTAATCCAAAGAAGGGCGTTCCGGTGATGACTGCGCAACGGCTACAAAGATGGTCCCTTTTTCTAGGGGCGCACCAGTATGAAATCGAGTATAAGGGCACGAAACAGCATGGAAACGCTGATGGGCTATCACGCCTGCCACTGCCTACTGCGGAGGAAGCACCAGCAGTGGATCCTGTCGAAATATTTCATTCGACTATAATTGAATGCTTGCCAGTAACTAACACTGGAATAGAGAAGGAGACCCAAAATGACCCGACACTGTCTCGGGTATATGATTTGACGGTGAAGGGATGGCCAGCACATGGCGACTCACTGTTGCCAGCATTCTCATCCAGAAGAGAACAGCTGTCAGTATGCCAGGGGACCTTGATGTGTGGATCCCGAGTGGTAATTCCACCCACGTTAAGGGAGAAAGTGCTCAATGAGCTTCACAAAGGTCATCTGGGAGGGGTGAAAATGAAAAGCCTTGCTGGGGCTTATGTGTGGTGGCCGGGGATCGATCAGCAAATCGAGGACCTGACAAAGAGCTGCTGAGGATGCCAGAAGGTCCAAAATGCACCACCACATGCCCCTCTACACCCATGGGAGTGGCCCTCATCTCCATGGCAACGGGTGCATATTGATTTTGCTGGTCCATTCATGGACTCAATGTTTTTAATAGCCATGGATGCGCACTCAAAATGGCCTGAGGTGATCAAAATGTCCTCCACCACCACGGAGAAATCTATTGCAGTCCTACAGACCATTTTTGCCAGGAACGGCTTGCCAGAGCAGATTTGCTCTGATAATGGACCACAGTTTGTGTCCGAAGAATTTCGAAGATTTATGAAAAGGAATGGGTTAAGGCATTACACATCCGCCCCGTATCATCCAGCCACAAATGGATTGGCTGAGAGGTTCGTACAAACCTTTAAAAAAGCAGTAAAGGCCATGTGCGATGACGACATTCCACTGCAGCATAAGGTGGACAATTTCCTGTTAGCCTACAGAAATGCAACACATGCAGTCACCAACCAGGCCCCGGCCATGATGTTCTTTAACCGAAGGTTGAGATCTCGTCTGTATTTGCTCAGACCAAATGTACGAAGAGATGTTGAGAGTAAGCAATTCCAGCACATCAATGAGAAGCCGACAAGGAGCTTTAATGTAGGGCAACCAGTCTTGGCCCGCGACTACCGAACAGAGAAATGGCAACCAGGAACGCTATGCACATGGCAGGGGCCACTAATGTACACAGTGGATGTTGGGGAGAACATTGTGAGATGCCATGCTGACCAGATCTTAGAGTCACAGGAACGAGTCAACCCCATGTCTCGCCCATACGTACCTGGTGAGGAACCCGACGTACAGGTCACATCTACCTCAGAAACAATAGCATTGGAAGCTGATGAATCAACTGACGACAGGGTGTTAGAATCGCCTCCGCACCAAGAGCGAGACACTCGGGAAAGGCTTTTTGCAGAAAGAATCAGGAAGCCTCCCCAAAGACTGAATTTATAAATAGACTATTTTCAGTTAATGTTGCATGTTAAAAGTGTTAATTGTAATTAGTTTGATATTTAATTGTTAAATGAGTGTTATGGTACTGTTAATCTAAAAGGGGAGGAATTGTAATGTATGTACCTTTAAGGGGGAGAACTACTTTTTACAGCTCCTGTATCCTGTAGTACCGGCAGTGACCACACCTGTATATAAACCCTGAGTAGTGATCTGTACAGTCAGTTGCAGTTTGAACCCTCATTCGGTAAACACCTGTTGATCGTTCCCTGCAGTCTGTTGTCTGATTATTGAAGGGCACAACATTAAGATACACGGATATGACACCCATCTTGTCCGTGCCGGCTGACAAAGAGCTATCCACCCGAATCCCGTTTTCCCGGCAGGAAGAGCTAGTTGGCCGGTGAACGAGAATGGAATTTCAGGTGGCAGGAGGCTGGCATTGGGGGTCGAAGGAGCGATCCTCGGCAGGCAGGTTAGTTGTTAGAAGAGGGTCGGGAGGGCATCGCGTTCGAAGTATGGAGAGGGAAGCCCAGGACAGGGGAGGCCCAAAGTTTCCTGCTCAACCTGGCAAACAAGGAAACAAAAAACAAATTGAAATGAACTTACCTTTCTGGGCCGCTTGCTGCCATATTGACCTGACGGGTAAGCCACAACAGCTTCCAAGCGCAGGCCTCAGGTTAAAAATGCAGCTGGACCCCGATGACATCTTCAGAGCCCAATCTGCACATTTAAAGAAGGACTCAGCTGTCGTCTGACAGGTGTCTCACTCTGCTCGAAAAAAAGAGCAGGTTAAAATTGCAACCCACAGGAAGGTAACAAGTTTGGAAGGGGTAAGTCGCTGCAGCCATTTTAACTGCCCACGTGCCTGGTTTATGAAAAGTTTCAAAACTAAACAGAAGTGTCAAAATAATATGGACTGTTCTTCCCAGTATTAGCTCTCTCAGTGTGCAACAAGAGTACAGGCTTTTCCTTGCACTGTTTACATCAGTATCAGTGTATTCTGGAATGACATTACAAATCTATTTTATTCAGCAGCATGATGTCAGCAATACTAAATTTCAATTTCTTTTTGTCACATTTTTGCATCACTGTATTTTGGTGAAAGAATGTTAAAAGTGGTTCTTAGGTTAAGCTACACCCCCACCCAAGTGGGTGAAATGCAGTCCATTGGCAACACCCATCCTATTAATAATAAGTTAGCAACTTCAGTAGTAGGGAATTGCTATTTTTAAATACTTTTATTGATATAGGTACATAGGAACAGGAGTAGGCCATTCAGCCCCTCAAGTCTGTTCCTCTATTAAATTAGACCATGGCTGATCTGTACCTCAACTCCATTTACCTGTCTTTATTCGATATCCCTTGATACACTTACCTAGCAATAATCTATCAATCTCAGTCTTGAAAATTTCTAATAAAGGTAGTATTCACAGCCTTTGGGAGAGAGAGTTCCGGATTACCACTAGCCTTTGTGTGAAAAATTACTCATCTGAATCCATTAAATTGGCAAGAAAATGATGAATTTACATTGGTAGTATTTCCCACACCATATTAATAAGGATTTCCCTATAATGCCTCCTCCACAGGGTGGAGTGCAGAAATCTTAAGATGATGCTAATGTCCATTTAAGTATGACACTATGCCAGTACACCACAAAAATAAATCCACAAATTATGGCACTAAACATAAGTCAGGCTCAGCAGACTCAATGGGGGAACAACATAACATGGAATATATTCCACAGGTGACAAAAACCCAAATGGGAATAACAAATCTACTTTACAAAACATTTATCCCATAGGTGGCTGGGTACATGACTTTGCCTTTGGGTAAAGGTAATGGACAGAGGAATTTTTCCCCTTCGTGAATTATCAAGGTTTTCTTGTACAAATACAGCAGTCGACAGTTCCCTATCAAGTATTCTATCGAACAACATTTAATTATTTAATCTAAAATTATGCTATGATGAATACGATTATGAAAATTATTTTGTTTATATGGTGCAAAACATATGTATATGTCACATATTTTGGCAGATAAATAACTTGGCTCAAGTACTAAAGATTTTAAATCAGCCCACTAATGGAGCAGTTATGAATGGTTTAAAGCAGTTAGATGAATTTTGGAAAGCAATTCAAACAAACCTCTTTACTATGACAAAACTCCAAAAAGCCACAGGTCTTCCCTGTATTGATCATGCCTGGTGTTCATATGATAAGATAAACAATTCCTACAAAATAATAAGTTCCAGAGAATTTTTAAAGTTTTGCGGCACAATAAAATTCACAACGAAGGCATGAGTAAAAGTATACAGAGAACAGGCAAGACAGCAAAAAAAGATGATAAGAATACTGATCACTAAGTAGTGCTGAAGACTTGTGCTCCAGAACTAGCTGCACCTCAAGCCAAGCTGCTCCAGTACAGCTGTAACACTGGCATTTACCCAACAAAGTGGAAAATTGCCCAGGTATGTCCTGTCCACAAAAGGCAGGACAAATCCAATCCGGTAAATTACTGCCCCATCAGTCTACTCTCAATCAGAAAAGTGATAGAAGGTGTTGTCTACGGTGCTATCAAGCAGCACTTGCTGACCAATAACCTGCTAACCTATGGCCAGTTTGGGTTCCGCCAGGATCACTCAGCTCCAGACCTCATTACAGCCTTAGTCCAAACATGGACAACAGAGCTGAATTCCAGAGGTGAGGTGAGAGTGACTGCCCTTAACATCAAGGTAGCATTTGACCAAGTGTGGCATCAAGGAGCCCTAGTAAAATTGAAATCAATGGAGATCGGGGGAAATCTCTTCATTGGCTGGACTCATACCTAGCACAAAAGAAGATGGTTGTGGTTGTTGTAGGCCTATCATCACAGCCCCAGGACATCACTGCAGGAGTTCCTCAGGGCAGTATCTAGGCCCAACCATCTTCAATTGCTTCATCAATGACGTTTCCTCCATCATAAGGTCAGAAGTGGGGGTGTTCGCTGATGATTGCACAGTGTTCAGTTCTATTCGTAATTCCATGGTCATGCCCGTATGCAGCAAGACTTGACTGATAAGCGGCAAGTAACATTCGTGCCACACAAGTGCCAGGCAATGACTATCTCCAACAAGAGAGAGTCTAACCACCTCCCCTTTACATTCAATGGCATTACCATGGTCAGAAGCCCCAACACCAACATCCTGGGGTCACCATTGAACAGAAACTTAACTGGATCAGCCACATAAATACTGTAGCTACAAGAGCAGGTCAGAAATTAGGTATCCTGCGATGAGTGACTCACCTCCTGACTCCTCAAAGCCTTTCTACCACCAACATGGCACAAGTCAGGAGTGTGATGGAATGCTCTCCACTTGCCTGGATGAGTGCAGCTCCAACAATAGTCAAGAAGCTCGACACCATCCAGGGCAAAGCAGCCCGTTTGATTGGCACCCCATCCACCACCTTAAAAAACATTCACTCCCTCCACCACCGGCGAAACGCAACTGCAGTGAGTATCATCTACAAGATGCACTGCAGCAACTCGCCAATGCTTCTTCAACAGCACCTCCCAAACCCACAAACTTTACCACCTAGAAGGACAAGGGCAGCAGGCGCATGGGAACACCACCACCTCCAAGTTCCCCTCCAAGTCACACACCACCCTGAATTGGAAATATATCGCCGTTCCTTCATCGTTGCTGGGTTAAAATTGTAGAGCATCATACTTAACAGCACTGTGGGAGTGCCTTCACCACACGGACAGCAGCAGTTCAAGAAGGAGGCGCACCACCACCTTCTCAAGGGCAATTAGGGATGAGCAATAAATGCTGGCCTTGCTAGCGACACCCACATCCTGTGAATGAATAAAAAAAAGTTGGCCACTGTCTGAGGCTGGAACAGTACCCATGGATTGGAGGGTAGCTAATGTTACCCCACTATTCAAAAAAGGTGGCAGAGAAAAAGCAGGGAATTATAGACCGGTAAGCCTGACATCGGTAGTGGGGAAAATGCTAGAGTCTATTATAAAAGATGTAATAGCAGAGCACTTGGAAAGCAGTGACAGGATCGGACAAAGTCAACATGGATTTACAAAAGGTAAATCGTGCTTGACTAATCTACTGGAATTTTTTGAGGATGTAACTGGTAAAATAGATAAGGGAGAACCAGTGGATGTGGTGTATTTGGACTTTCAGAAGGCTTTCGATAAGGTCCCGCATAAGAGGTTAGCGTGCAAAATTAAGGCACATGGGATTGGGGGCAAGGTATTGACTTGGATAGAGAACTGGTTGGTGGACAGAAAGCAAAGAGTTGGAATAAACGGGTCGTTTTCCGAGTGGCAGGCAGTGACTAGTGGGGTACCGCAAGGATCGGTCCTAGGACCCAGCTGTTCACAATATATATTAATGATCTGGACGAGGGAATTGGATGTAATATCTCCAAATTTGCAAATGACACAAAGCTGGGTGGGAGGGTATGCTGTGAGGAGGATGTCATGAAACTCCAGTACGATTTGGACAGGTTGGGTGATTGGGAAGAAACATGGCAAATGCACTATAATGTGGATAAATGTGAGGTTATCCACTTTGGTGGCAAAAACAGGAAGGCAGATTATTATTTGAATGGCAATAGATTGGGAGAAGGGGAAGTGCAAAGAGACCTGGGTGTTCTTGTGCACCAGTCGCTGAAGGTAAGCATGCAGGTGCAGCAGGCGGTTAAGAAGGCAAATGGTATGTTGGCCTTCATAGCAAGAGGGTTCGAGTACAAGAACAAGGATGTCTTGCTGCAGTTGTACAGGGCCTTGGTGAGACTGCTCCTTGAGTATTGTGTGCAGTTTTGGTCACCTTACCTGAGGAAGGACGTTCTTGCCATGGAGGGAGTGCAGCGAAGATTCACCAGGCTGATACCTGGGATGGCAGGAATGACGTACGAGGGGAGATTGTGTCAATTGGGCTTATACTCACTGGAGTTTAGAAGATTGAGAGGGGATCTCATCGAAACCTATAAAATTCTGTCAGGTCTGGACAGACTAGATGCAGAAAGGATGTTTCTGATGGCCGGGGAGTCCAGAACCAGGGGTCATAGTCTAAGGATAAGGGGTAAGCCATTTAGGACTGAAATGAGGAGGAATTTCTTCACCCAGAGAGTGGTGAACCTGTGGAATTCTCTGCCACAGAGGGCGGTGGAGGCCAGTTCATTAAATATATTCAAGAAAGAGTTGGATATATTTCTTGAGGCTAAAGGGATCAAGGGATATGGGGAGAAGGCAGGGACAGGGTACTGAATTTGGATGATCAGCCATGACTCATTGAATGGTGGAGCAGGCTCGAAGGGCCGAATGGCCTACTCCTGCTCCTATCTTATATGTTTCTATGTGAACCAAACTGTTTGCAGCCTCGCCATCCTATTTGACCCTGAGCTGAGTTTCCTCCTTTCCATCACCAAGACTGCCTACTTCCACCTCCGCAGCTGCCTCAGCTCATCTGCTACTGAAACGTTCATACATGTCTTTCTTACCTCCAGACTTGACTATTCCAGTGTTCTCCTGGCCGGCCTCCCACCTTCCACCCTCCAGAAACTTGAGCTCATCCAAAACTCTGCTACCGATATCCTAATTCACACCCATGCCCATTCACCCATCACACCTGTGCTCGCTAACTTACATTTGTTCCCAGTCTGGCAATGCCTCGATTTTAAAACTCCCATCCTTGTGTTCAAATCCCTCCATGGCTTCGCCCCTCCCTATCTCTGTAACCTCCTCCAGCCCTACACCCCTCCGAGATCTCTGCACTCCTCCAATTCTGACCTTTTGTGAATCCCCGATTTTAATCATTCCACCATTTGCAGTAGTGCCTTCAGCTGCCTCGGCCCTAAGCTTCTGAATTCCCTCCCTAAACATCTCTGTCTCTCTACCTCTCCCTTCTTCTTTAACAACGACAACATGGCCATTAAATACGGAGGTCTAACACCGGCCGTTAAGGCCGGTTTTGCTGAGAAAATGGCGATCGCCTCGCTTCCGCCCGCTTCCGGAACACGGCGGCCACCATTTTGGGGAGGTCGTCAGTGCTGCCATTGCCTCCGCTCACCGCTCACATGTAAATATGCAGATCATGACGTCAATCAGCGTGCAATGCCTGAATTGACACATGACGGTCATTTTGGAGTCGCAGCTCTGCATACCGCATTCTCCAAACCACGCATGGAAGCATGTATGTGTAGCAGTACTACAGAGACGCTGCCAGCACTTCTTAAAGGGACACACACACCTTTCAGGTAAGTTTCGATTTTAGCTTTTGGACTTTTTTTGACATTTATTGGAGTAGTGGCTTGGTGCAATACATTTAAAAAGTTGTTAAAGTGTGCAGGGAATGCTGCTGGACACTTGCAAGGCTTTGGATGTTAAAGTAAGACCTCTGAGAAGACCACTTGCTCACAGTCCTGGGGGCTCTAGTTGCAGTTCCCCTTGGGCTGCAACATCATATGGAGATGAAGCAAAGGCAAGAAAGGGGACAAGATGCTCACTGTAGGAGGGCCTCCTGGCCGCTGTGGGTAGAGGACCTCTCTTGCAGTGTTGACCCCCTGCACAAAGCTGGAGTGCTGCGTGCGAGACCCTAGGTGCCCTTTTCTGGTTTGCAAGGCAGTCACTAAGGGAATGCATAAAGGTGATTAGTTGATTTCATGATGTCATATTGGATGGATAGATGGATAAAATTGGATTGGAAAGCTTGTTTTGTGGTGGCTTTTATTTCAGCATTGTGACCAAGAGTATTCAGTGATGGTCAGTAACAGAGAGAAGGTAAGGTGTGGGACAAAAGTTGAAAGGGGAATTGGGGTTGTGGTCACTGGTACCGCAGGCGGATGATTCCATCTCAGATATCCCGGCCAGAAAGGGGCTGCCTGGGTTGCATCCTTCCTTCCGGTTCCTCCTCTTCTGCTCCCTCCTCTTCTGCTTCTTCCTCTTCCCTCTGTGAGCAGATGCTGGGAACCTAAAATAAAAGCAGAAAATGCTGTAAATACTCAGCAGGTCAGGCAACATCTTGACCCGAGACATGAACTCTGTCTCTCTTTCCACAGATGCTGCCTGACCTGCTGAGTATTTCCAGCAATTTCTGTCTTCTCAGAGGCTTTCCTTTACCATCCAAGGCCTTGCAAGCATCCAGAAGCACTCCCTGCACACTTTAAAAACTTTTAACATCTATTGCATCAAGCCATTACTTCAATAAAATATAAAAAATCCAGTCCAAAAGCTTAAATGCAAACTTACCTGAAAGATGTGTGTGTCCCTTTAAGAAGTGCTGACAGCGTCTCTGTCGGTCTGTTGTATGCTCACTTTTCAGAGTAAGCTTAGGACCCAGCGCTAAACTCAGCACAAAGGTCCAAGTTCACAGAGCGCAGTGTTAAGTCGGCGTTGCACACTGACTGACATCATGCTCTCCAGTTTTGCATGTCCTAATGGCAGCGCTCTGGCCCTCACCAAAATGGCGGCGGCCGAGTCTTGCACCAGAGGTGGGCGTTAGAGCAGTGGCCACCATTTTTTTCAGGAATCTGCCAGTAACAGGTGGCGGTAAGTAGCCAAATTTCTAGGCCCAATGTTGCTAAGGCACAAATTATGGTAAATGTGTTGTATGACATATTCCCATCATTTGCATCTAATTACAAAAAGTCTGCCCATTTTTTAGGTAGACATATTATATGCCTGATGCCACTTCTGTTGGGAAACTCCAGATGTACCCTGGGGTGGCAGGAAGCCAGCATAACCACTCCATATCCAATTTTCCACTCCTGCCAACCTGGAAGAAACAATTAGCTTTTATTTAACACACAAGCCATGCACTAAGAATAAAGTAAATCCCAATATGCCTTAAAACCTACTCTCAGCAGAATACATCTAATTGCCTCTTGAACTCATTAATACTGTCTGCTTCAGTGGTCTTACAGTTAACTTGTTCCAGAAGTCTATTACCCATTTTCTATATTCTACTGACTTCCCTGCTCCTAACTTCCTCATTTTTAACTCATGTCACTAGGTTTTTGAACCCTTTGCCATTGTGAACAATTTGACTCAATCAATGTTGGCAATTCCCTCCATAATATGAAAAACTTCAAATAGCTTATCTTGAAGTCTCCTTCTTTTCAAAGAGAATAAGCCAAAACTCCCTAATTCTTGATACCCAGAATCATGTTGATTGTTCTCCTCAGTGTATTTTCAATGGCAATTTCTATAATTAGGGGATTAGAACTGTACAGGTCCGACTAGCCTTAGACAGCAACAATATAACCTCTTTTGGGGGCAAAGTATTAACGTGGATAGAGAACTGGCTGGCGGATAGAAAACAGAGAGTTGGAATAAACGGCTCGTTTTCGGAGTGGCAGGCAGTGACCAGCGGGGTGCCGCAAGGATCTGTCCTGGGACCCCAGCTGTTCACAATATATATAAATGATCTGGATCAGGGAATTGGATGCAATATTTCCAAATTCGCTGACGACACTAAACTAGGAGGAGGGGTGGGCTCTGATGAGGATGTCAGGAGGCTACAGTGCGATTTGGACAGGTTGGGGGAATGGGCGGATACGTGGCAGATGCACTATAATGTGGATAAATGCGAGGTTATCCACTTTGGGGGTAAAAACAGGAGGGTAGATTATTATCTAAATGGCAATAGATTGGGAGATGGGGAAGTGCAGAGGGACCTGGGTGTTCTTGTGCACCAGTCACTGAAGGAGAGCATGCAGGTGCAACAGGCGATTAAGAAGGCAAATGGTATGTTGGCCTTCATATCAAGGGGGTTCGAGTATAGGAATAGGGATACCTTACTACAGCTGTACAAGGTGCTGGTGAGACCGCATCTGGAGTATTGTGTACAGTTTTGGTCGCCCCATCTGCGGAAGGATGTTCTTGCCATGGAAAGAGTGCAGCGGCGATTCACCAGGCTGATACCTGGAATGGCGGGAATGACCTACGAGGAGAGATTGAATAGTTTGGGCTTGTACTCACTGGAGTTTAGAAGATTGAGAGGGGATCTCATCGAAACATATAAAATTATGGCAGGCCTGGACAGGCTGAATTCAGAGAGAATGTTTCCAATGGCAGGGGAGCACAGAACCAGGGGCCACAGTCTAAAAATAGCGGGCAAATCATTTAAAACAGAGATGAGGAAGAATTTCTTCACTCAAAGAGTGGTGAGCCTGTGGAATTCCCTGCCACAGAGGGCTGTGAAGGCTAATTCAATAAATATTTTCAAGAGAGAATTGGATATATTTCTGAAGGCTAAGGGGATTAAGGGTTACGGAGAAAAGGCGGGGACGGGGTACTGAACTGGTAAGATCAGCTAAGATCTCAGATGAAGATCAGCCATGATCTCATTGAATGGCGGAGCAGGCTCGAAGGGCCGAATGGCCTACTCCTGTTCCTATCTCTATGTTTCTATGTTTCTTTCATCCGTTCATCCGTACCTATGTATGCGTTTTGAAGCTCTGGCGTTGCTTTCCATCGGATTCTACTTTTGTAATCCAAAAGGATTTACAAATAAGAATTCCACAGAAGACCCTACAAGACTTTCTGCTCTGCAGATCTTGATGATAACACAAACTGAATAAACTAAATAACAGATGGTGACAATAAGATATACTGCTTGGCTAAATTTATTGGTTCTATCTTTTAATTAGCACCCAGCTGTTTAGCCTGTAGAGCTTGCACATATAAGAACATAAGAAAAGAACATAAGGAATAGGAGCAGGAGTAGGCCATTTGCCCCCTTGAGCCTGGCTGAACTTATACATCAACTCCACTTTCCCACCCTATCGCCATATCCCTTGATTCCCTTAGTGACCAAAAATCTATCTATCTCAGTCTTGAATATTCTTATCAACTGAGCATCCACAGCCCTCTGGGGTAGAGAATTCCACAGATTCACCACCCTCTGAGTGAAGAAATTTCCCCTAATCTCAGCCCTGAATGGCCGACCCCTTATCCTGAGACTGTGAGCGCTCCATCTGGGGAATCATAGAAACATAGAAACATAGAAGATAGGAGCAGGAGGAGGCCATTTGGCCCCTTGAGCCTGTCCTGCCATTTAATGAGATCATGGCTGATCATCCAAATTCAGTACCTTGTCCCTGCTTTCTCACCATGCCCCTTGATCCCTTTAACCTTAAGAAATATATCTAACTCCTTCTTGAATATGTTTAATGAATTGGCCTCAACTGCCTTGTGTGGTAGAGAATTCCACAGGTTCACCACTCTCTGGGTGAAGAAATTCCTCCTCATCTCAGTCCTAACTAGCTTACCAATTATCCTTAGACTGTGACCCCTGGTTCTGGACTCCCCCACCATCAGGAACATGCTTCCTGCATCTAGTCTGTCCAGTCCTGATGGAATTTTATAAGTTACAATGAGATCCCCTCTCATTCTTCTAAATTCTAGCGAATATAAGCCTAATTGACCCACTCTCTCCTCATCCGTCATTCCTGCCATCTCAGGTATCAGTCTGGTGAATCTTCGCTGCACTCTCTCCATGGCAAGAACATCCTTCCTCAGATAAGGCAACCAAAACTGCACACAATACTCAAGGTGTGGTCTCACCAAGGCCCTGTACAACTGCAGCAAGACATCCTTGCTCCTGTACTCAAATCCTCTTGCTATGAAGGCCAACATACCATTTGCCTTCTTAACCGCCTGCTGCACCTGCATGCATACCTTCCGCAACTGGTGCACAAGGACACCCAGGTCTTGTTGCACTTCCCCTTTTCCCAATCTATTGCCGTTCAGATAATAATCTGTCTTCCTGTTTTGCCACCAAAGTTGATAACCTCGCATTTATCCACATTATACTGCATTTGCCATGCATCTGCCCAATCACCCAACCTGTCCAAATCATACTGGAGTTTCTCTGCATCCTCCTCACAGCACACACGCCCACCCAGCTTTGTGTCGTCTGCAAACTTGGAGATATTACATCTAGTTCCCTCGTCTAGATCATTTAGATATATATTGTGAATAGTTGGGATCTTAGCACCGATCCCTGCGGTATCCCACTAGTCACTGCCTGCCACTCGGAAAAAGACCCGTTTATTCCAACTCTTTGCTTCCTGTCTGCCAACCAGTCCTTTATCCAAGACAGTACCTTAAGCCCAATCCCATGTGCTTTAACTTTGCATGCTAATCTCTTATGCGGGACCTTATCGAAAGCCTTCTGAAAGTCCAAATACACCACATCCACTGGTTCTCCCTTATCTATTCTACCAGTTACATCCTCAAAAAGTTCCAGTAGATTAGTCAAGCATGATTTACCATTTGTAAATCCATGTTGGCTTTGTCCGATCCTGTCACTGTTTTCCAAGTGCTCTGCTATTACATCTTTTATAATGGACTCTAGCATTTTCCCCACTACCGATGTCAGACTTACTGGTCTATAATTCCCTGTTTTCTCTCTACCACCTTTTTTAAATAGTGGGGTTACATTAGTTATCCTCCAATCCATGGGCACTGTTCCAGAGTCTATAGAATTTTGGAAGATGACCAGCAATGCATCTACTATTTCTAGGGCCACTTCCTTACGTACCCTAGGATGTAGATATCAGGCCCTGGGGATTTATCGGCCTTCAATCCCATCAATTTCCCTAACACCATTTCCCTACAAATACTGATTTCATTCAATACCTGCCTCTCATTAGAACTTATGTTCCCTGACATCTCTGGGAGGTTATTTGTGTCCTCCTTTGTGAAGACAGAACCAAAGTATGTATTTAATTGGTCTGCCATTTCTTTGTTCCCCATTATAAATTCCCCTGATTCAGACTGCAAGGGACCTATGCTTGACTTCACCAATTTTTTTCTCTTCACATATCTATAGAAGCTTTTACAGTCAGTTTTTATGTTCCCTGCAAGCTTACTCTCATAATCTATTTTCCCCCTCTTAATTAATCCCTTTGTCCTCCTTTGCTGAATCCTAAACTGCTCCCAATCCTCAGGCTGCTGCTTTTTCTGGCCAAATTATATGTCCTCTCCTTGGATCTTATGCTATCGCTAATTTCCCTTGCTAGGCACAGTTGAGTCACCTTTTTTGTTCTATTTTTATGCCAAACAGGGATGAACAAATTCTGTAGTTCATCCATGCGATCTTTAAATATTTGCCATTGCCTATCCACCGTCAACCCTTTAAATAACATTCCCCAATCCATCCTAGCCAACTCGTGCCTCATGCAATCGTAGTTTCCTTTGTTTAAATTCAGGACCCTAGTCTCTGAGTCAACTACTTCACTCTCCATCTTAATGAAGAATTCTATCATATTATGGTCGCTCCTCCCCAAGGGGCCTCGCACAACAAGATTGCTAATTAATCCTTTCTCATTGCATAATACACAGTCTAAGATGGCCTGATCTCTAGTCGGTTCCTCGACATATTGGTCCAGGAAACCATCCCGTATACGCTCTTGGAATTCCTCCTCCACAGTATTGTTACTAATTTGGTTAGCCCAATCTATATGTAGATTAAAGTCACCCATGATAACTGCTGTGCCCTTATTGCATGTGTCTCTAATTTCACATTTAATGCCATCCCCAAGCATTACTGTTTGGGGGTCTGTATACAACTCCCACTAACGTTTTCTGCCCCTTGTTATTTCTCAGCTCTGCCCATACAGATTCCACATCATCAGAGCTAATATCTTTCCTTACTATTGTGTTAATCCCCTCTTTACCCAGCAATGCTACCCCACCTCCTTTTCCTTTTTTCCTGTCCTTCCTGAATTTTGAATACCCCTGGATGTTGAATTCCCAGTCTTGGTCACCCTGGAGCCTTGTCTCCGTAATCCCAATTATATCATATCCGTTTACATCTATTTGCGCAGCTAATTCATCCACCTTATTACGAATGCTCCTCGCATTAAGACACAAAGCCTTCAGGTTTGAATCAGCCTATCAGCATTTACCCCGTCAAGCCCTCTAAGCATTTTATATGTTTCAATGAGATCACCTCTCATTCTTCAAAGCTCCAGAAAATATAGGCCCATTCCAATGTTCCCCCTTATTTTTTTAGTGCACGGTCCCTTTAACTGGGTGCACAGCCCATTCAGATTTTCGCGCATGCAGGGTTTCGTCCTTGTAGAAGCCGGTGAACTGCCTGCGCAGAACCTCCAGATCATTACGCGGCCACACGGGAATGTTGGCCCATTCTACTCAATTTTTCCTCATAGGACCACCCTCTCATCCCAAGAATCAATTTCGTAAACCTTCATTGAACCCCCCCTAAGGCAAGTATATCCTTCCTTAGGTAAGGAGGCCAAAACTGTACACAGTACTCCAGGTGTGGTCTCACCAAAGCCCTAGAAAATTGCAGCAAGACCTCATTACTCTTATACTCCCACCCCCTTGCAATAAAGACTAACATACCATTTGCTTTCCTATTAGCTTGCTGTACCTGCATGTTAACTTTCTGTAATTCATGTACAAGGACACCCAAATCGCTCTGAATACCAACATTTACTAATCTCTCACCTTTTAAAAAATATTCTGCTTTTCCATTCTTCTTACCAAAGTGGATAATTTCACACATCCCCACATTATACTCCATCTGCTTACTTTCTCCTCACAGTTTACGTCAGCAAACTGGGATACATTACACTCGGTCCCCTCATCTAAGGTATTCATTTAGATTTTAAATAGCTGAGGCCCAAGCACTGATCCTTGCTGTACCCCATTAGTAACAGCCTGCCATCCCGCAAATGACCCGTTCTTTCCTAATCTCTGTTTTCTGTCCGTTAACCAATCCTCAATCCATGCTAATATATTACTCCCAATCCCATGAGCCCTAATCTTGTGTATCAATCTCTTGTGTGGCACGTTATCAAATGCATTCTGAAAATCCTAATATATTACATCTATTGGTTCCCCCTTATCTACCCTAGTTGTTACACCCTCAAAACCTCTCTAATAGATTTGTCAAATATAATCATAAAACCATGTTGACTCTGCCTATAAAGCTACTAAGGTAGAAATTAGTATGTGTGTATATATATTTATAGGTGTACATATATCATACTGGGGACCACGGGAGGAGGATGAGTAGGATGGTCCACTTGACACTTTTGGCTGAAGACATTGTCTGGATGAGTGCAGCTCCAACAACACTCAAGAAGCTCGACACCATCCAGGACAAAGCAGCTCGCTTGATTGGCACCCCCTCCAACACCTTAAACATTCACTCCTTCCACCACTGGCGTACCGTGGCTGCAGGGTGTACCATCTACAAGATGCACTGCAGCAACTCAGCATGGCTTCTTCGGCAGCACCTCCCAAAGCCACGACCACTCCCACCTAGAAGGACAAGGGCAGCAGACACATGGGAACACCACCACCTCCAAGTTCCCCTCCAAGTTACACACCATCCTGACTTGGAGTATATCGCTGATCCTTCATCGTCGCTGGGTCAAAATCCTGGAACTCCCTACCTAACAGCACTGTGGGAGTACCTTCACCACATGGACTGCAGCGGTTCAAGAAGGTGGCTCACCACCACCTTCTCAAGGGCAATTAGGGATGGGCACATCCCATAAAAATGAATTAAAAAAACATTGGCAAGCACTGCATCCTTATCTTTTGCATTCCCATGTTGTGCTCTACCGTGGTTGAGGATGGGGATGTCCATGGAGCCTCCCCTCCCATTAGTTATTTGATTGGCCCATTACCATTCTTCATTGACTCTAATGCATTAGGTTGTTGGAGCATTTAGTCCTGTCTATAGCCTGCTGCTTTTGGTGTTTGGCATTTAGGTCATCCTCATTTCACTATGTTGACACCTCATTCTAAGCTATGCCTTGTGAATTCCCCATTGAACCAGGTTTGATCTAGCTTGATGGTGATGGAGGATTCAGGGATGTGCCAGGCCATGAGGTTACAGATCATGGTAATATACATTGCTGCTGATTGCCCACAATGCCTCTTGGATGGTCAGTTTTGGACAGCAGGGTCAGTCTGTCCCAATTAGTACGATGATAGGACTCATCTTTGGTGGGTCTATCCTGCATACTAATTAATTAAAATTAATTCTCACTCCCTTGCCTTGTCTTGAAGATTCAGGCCCACTCAGTTTCAGGCCAAACTCATTTCCTTACCTGCTCTCAGCAAAATTTCACTCCGTCCACTAGCACAACCTTATATACCTACAGGAAGCTGCATGATGACTCATTCAGGATTTCACAAAGATTTGTTAACCACTGTTCCAATTCAAATTGCACAATTAGCACAATGCAATTAATTTAATTGATGTTACCATTAATGTACTTAATAAAAAAAGACGTTCCCAATTAGCACAATTCTCACACAGCCTCAGTTACAGCAGACACTTATTACACCATCAGCACTTCCTGTTCTGGCCAAATCTGCTTCCTTACCTTTTTCTAAGCAAAAACACACTCTCTCAGTGTCTCACTAGTTTGACCTCTCACATATATGAAAGATCAGTATAAAGAATGGGTCTAGCATGTGGGATCACAACAGCGTTAGGGAAACGGAAAGAATTCCAATTGGTTTCTCCATCTCACCTGTTATTTACATATAGAATATCTGCAATACCAAACCTGATAGACACAGTAACACATTTTGCAAGATCATTTTTCAGTCCTCATATTAACATACCCCTTATTGTGGCAAATATGCAATTATAATTTATAATTGCTGTTTGCAGAAGCACTGTTCATCATTTTTCACAGCACGTTTTGCATATTTTTGTGTTTAAATTAACAATGTGGCTTTTGCGATTGTAATAAAGAGGAATGACCACACACAGCACAGGTAGACTTTCATGTGACAGGGAGCAATGGCCACCCAGTAAGTATAGTGTCAGGTAAATCTCTTACAACAGGTATGTCCCCATTTACTACCCATGTCAAATGGTTAATTCATTACTAAAAAAAACATACAATATAGGTTAAAAGCATGGAGGTAAAATTTGTTTTGCCACTCTATGACCTCTATTTGCGCACTGTGCCTGCAGCACCATTCGCTAGATATTTATCCAGAATCATGTTGATGTCATAGCAAACCATATGATCACTACTAGGTTAATAACAAGCAATTATAAAAGTAAAGCATTTGTCAAAGGAACATGTACCTTAAAGTTAAGGTCAAATAGGAAGGTGTATATGACTGTTTTACTAGTGTTGAAAGTCTCCGATGAACTTTCATAAGATAATAATAACTAAAATGATTCCAAAATGTCAAAACTGGATTACTGTGGGATTGATATCATATCTGCGGATTTCAAGGATTAAGTTGTTCAGCCAAAGTGAAGAGCAACCATCTTGTTTGCACCTAGAAAAACACAGTTTCTTTAATAACCTTCAGCTGCACTTATGAGCAAAGTGAGTAGAGCACGTTTCCCATTACCTGTCAAGCCTGTGTAGACAGTTATTTTCCCCTACAGTAATAGCAGGCTGCTGTTGAACAGGGTAATAAACACCTACTGAGTGGGATGTAGCGTGAAAAGATCTCATCACCTGCCATTAACACGCTAATGAATAATTCAGCAAGGGCTGTCGTATCTGTCAGAAAAGCTCACGTCTAACCACTCTGCTGTGTGCAGCCTTGCACCATACAAGCAGAGACAGAGCCACAGAGATCCACATGACAAATTGGTGGCTGGTGCTGTGTATTTCAGTGATGGAGCAGGTGTGTTTACCTCAGGACGAGTGCCTTCACCACACAGATTCACTCTGATGAATACACTAATGTGTAATATCTCACAATAAAGCAATTCAAGGGAGCTTTCATGAAGGCATTAAATTATTTAGATTCAGTTCACTCCACTGAAAAAGTGACTGTTTCTGTTGAGGGAATGGGAAAAAAAACACTTGCACTTTTCCTATCCATTTCCCCTAAATAAATACATTTAGCTATCAAAAAATTCTAAATGTTTACTTAATTACATTTGTACCTTGTTTACAAAGTAATCTTCACAAAGGTTCTGCCTTAATGTGCTGTGGGTAAGTATTTTGCAACTTGCTACAAAATGGACCAAAATTTAAACTCAGATTGTTCTGGACTAGATAATAGAACATATTGTACAGCTCTTTTAACTGCAACTAAACAACATATTAATGTGAAAAGTACAATTATTCCTAATAAGTAAATAAATCTTGCTACCACATTTGAGTTACTGAATTAAAGTATTATATATATGGGCTAGAAATTCGTTATAGCCAAGGAATGGGTGGTGTCAGTAGAAATGTTGGAGAATAAGCGCCAGGCGCTAATGCTTTAGACTGCACACAAAATTCGTGCTCACTGCTCAAAAAAATGATTGGAGTCGTAATTCAAGTCTTAAAGCCCAAGTTCATTGGCGTTACACTCAAAGGGTGGACCAATATCAGTTGCAGTCTAATCGCAAGTCATTATTGCCACAGGCTTTCTTCACTACTTAAAAGGGAGGTTCATTGATGCTGCAGCACCTCATTCTCAGCATTGCTGGCTGTGCAGCTGCATCAGCAAGCAGAAGCGGAAGCAGGACCAGGAGAAGGAGCCAGAGGACTGAAACAGATGTACTCATGGCAGATCCACGCCCCAGGGAGAGAGCCCGCAGATTCTGCGATGACGCATTGGAGGCATTGGTTTTCGCTGTGGAGAGACGGAGGGCGGTGTTCAAACTGGCAAATAGCAGGAGGCCCTAACCACAAGTCTTCCGCACCATGTGGAGGGAGGTAGCGCAGCATGTCACTGGCAACACTGTGGTCCCCAGGACCCACACACAGTACAGGAAGAAATTTAACAACCTTACACGGGTGGTCAGGGTGAGTGAATGCTTCAACAAATGCTACATACCACCATCTGAGCCACAATCTTCGCACTCTGCGCAAAGCACCACAACCCCAGCACTCACCCACCAACAATTTCTACCTCCCAACACTCACACCCACATCTAACACCTTGCACACAATGACAGCTATTCAACTATGGCCAGCACATCACCCAAACATATTGCTCCACACTCACTCACACTTTCTCTTGCAGGCCAAAGTGACTCACAACAGGAGGGAGCAGGAGCACACAGGCACTGTCTGCGCTGGGGAATCAAATGCTGCAGATTATTTTTTTTTATTCGTTTATGGGATGTGGGCGTCACTGGCCAGCATTTATTGCCCATCCCTAATTGCCCTGGAGAAGGTGGTGGTGAGTTGCCTTCTTGAACCGCTGCAGTCCGTGTGGTGAAGGTGCTTCCACAGTGCTGTTAGGCAGGGAGTTCCAGGATTTTCACCCAGCGACGATGAAGGATCGGTGATATACTTCAAAATCAGGATGGTGTGTGACTTGGAGGGGAACTTGGAGGTGGTGGTGTTCCCATGCGCCTGCTGCCCTTGTCCTTCTAGGTGGAAGAGGCCGCGGGTTTGGGAGGTTATTGGGTGCCAGGTGGTGGGCGCCATGGTCACCGGCAACGTTGACCCCCTTGGGGACAACAACAGTATGTTCATCCATACTCCTTCTTACATCCCACTTCCCCCTCACCCCACAAGCATTTCGCACTTTCCAGCTAATCATACTATATGCATACATTTCTCCCTTTCTGCCCCCCTCCCCTCACATTAACCCAACTCTTGTGCCTTTATGCTTTCAGATAATGAGCAAGCGCAGGAGCAGCCTGTCCCTGAGGGCACGGTAGTGAGCGAGGTGGGAGAAAAGGAGGAGGAAGAACACACCACATCACTAGTTGCCTCACCCACTGACACCAGCTCAGATACTGGTACTACGCGTTCTTTAGAGGCTAGTATAGCAGCGAGATCTGCACAGGGTGAGGCACTGGGGACGAGTGGGCTGCAGCAAGGCCAGGGGGAAAGGGTAGCTCGGGGAAGGAGTTCCACTGGGAGTCCTCAACATTGACTCTGGACCCCATGAAGTCTCATTGCTTTAGGTCAAGCATGGGCAAGGGAACCTCCGGCTGATTACCACCTACCGCCCTCCCTCAGCTGATGAATCAGTACTCCTCCATGTTCAACACCACTTGGAAGAAGGACTGAGAGTAGCAAGGTCACAGAATGCACCCTGGGTGGGGGACTTCAATGTCCATCACCAAGAGTGGCTCGGTAGCACCACTACTGACTGAGCTGGCAGAGTCCTCAAGGACTACATTGCTCTACAGAGAGCCGGCATGGACTCTGATGTAAGAAAAAGGAGTCTTACCATCAAGTAACTTTAAAGTAAGCTTTAAGTAACTTATAAACACACTATATACAAGAGAGGTCTTTACCATGCCTCTGGTAGAAGCCTCTTACAATACTGAACAGACCAGTATTTATACCAGTCCAACAGGAAGTGACATATGACAGGAAGTGAGGTGTGTACACAGTTCATAGTTCATAGTTCACAGTTCACAGGAAGTGATGACATAACTTCCCGGAAGTTATTATTATTATCACATTCTTCCCTCCTGCAGGATTAGGAGGCTGTGGTCTACCTTTTGGTCCGCAGCCGCCGAACAAGGAAGAGTCGCACCCGTTTGGATTCCCGTCGTAGAGGGTCGCTGGTCCGCTTACATGCGCTTGGCCATTGGTCAGAGTCTGTGTGGCCTGGATTGCCCTGTGAAGGGTCGGGGAGATCATGGCTTCGAGTACGAGCCCCAATAGGTTCAAAGTCGGACTGCCTCTGTTCAGAGGGAGGTGCAGAGCTGGTCTGTGGCGGATCAGTACTTTCATGCGCGGTACTGGGAGGGTCGCAACCTTGAGTACGGGGTTCTACCGGCACCAAGCTAGTTGGTGTCCGATCAGGATCCTGGAGAGGGGTACCCGATAGGTCCCAAGAGTTTCCTGGTGAAATGCCATCACCCGATGTCCCACTAGGTCCTGGTGGGCAGGGAGCCAGATCCCGTAATGATACGGTAGATTCTCGGCCGTCGGAATATCGTATGTTTGCATAGGTGGGGTTGGCATCGGTTAGTTCGACCTCGTCTACGAGAGGGTCATTTTTAGATGTCCGAACGTATCTTCGGAGTAATACAGGTCCAGGAGTAGTTAGCCATGACAGGAGTGATGTCCCATGAGATGAGCGACGCTGGAATCCAAAGAACCGCTCATGAGGTGCAGTATTTGTGGCTGTAGAAAGCAGGGACCGTATAGAGTGCAATGCATCCGGAAGCACTGTTTCCCATTGCTGGTCTGGTAGGCCCCGAGATCTTAAAGCGAGACGTACGGAATTCCAGATGATACCGTTATACCTCTCTACCTGCCCATTTCCGATGGGATGGTATGGTGTTGTTTTGCTTGTAGCAATTCCCCGTTCTGAGAGGTAGTCCTTGAGTTCCCTTGACATAAAGGATGGACCCCGATCTGAGTGACTATAAGCCGGCATGCCACAGAGAGAAAATACCTGCTCAAGGCAGCAGATTACTGTGGACGCCAGCATATTGGAGCAGGGGAAGGCAAACGGAAAACGTGAATATTCGTCGATCGTGGTGAGCAAATATGTGTTCCGAGTTGAAGAGGGCACTGGGCCCTTAAAATCGATGCTAAGTCGTTGCATCGGTTGGGTTGCATGTATGAGTATACCATCTGAGGGGCGGAAGAACTGAGGTTTTAATTCCGCACAAAGCCGGCATTCTGAGCATATTTTCTTTACATCTCCAGTGGAAAAAGGGAGATTCCGTGATCGTACGAAATGTAGCATGCGCGTAACGCCAGGATGACACAATCCATTGTGGACATCCATGAGAGTAGAGGATGACATAGTGGAGCAGAATGCCCATGTGAGGGTGTCCGGGGCCACATTCTCCTTGCCAGGCCGATAGAGAATGGTATAACCAAAAGAGGCCAGTTCCATCCTCCAAAGTTGTATTTTATTATTCTTAATTTTGGTTCGTTTTCGATTATCGAGCATGAAGGCGACTGATCGTTGGTCCGTGATCAATGTAAAGTGCTGGCGAGCTAGAAAATGGTTCCACTTCCGTACTGCCTCTATGATGGCTGTGGCTTCTTTCTCAACCGGAGGATAATGTAGCTCGGCACCTTGTAAGGTCCTGGACATAAATGCTACAGGACGACCTTCCTGATTCAGAGTAGCCGAGATCGTCACCTCCGAGGCATCACATTCAACCACGAAAGGGAGATTCTCATCGATGGAGTGAAGAGCCGCTTTCTCCAACTGTTTTTTGAGAAGATTAAAGGCTGCAACAGCCGCTGTTCCCAGTGGAAATGATCTAGCATGCAGCAAGGGTTGGATTTTGTCCGAAAAATGAGGAATCCATTTAGCGTAGTATGCAAACAGACCGAGAGCCCGACGTAAAGAAGCCGGATTCTTAGGTGACGGGAGCTCTTGGAGCGGGCGAAGTCTTTCTGGGTCTGGCTTAATGATACCATTGCCTACGCAGTAGCCAAGGATGTTGATGGTCGGTTGCGACTCAACAGATTTGGATTCATTCAGGGTCAAATTACGGTGATGGAGGGCAACCCGAAATTTTTGGAGGTTGACGTCGTGTTCCTGTTGATCGTGACCTGCAATGGTAATGTTATCAAGATAGGGAAAAGTGTCCCTTAGGTTTTCCTGCTTAACCAGGCCATCCATTGCCCGTTGGAAGACAGCCACTCCATTAGTAACCCCGAATGGGAGGCGACGAAATTGGTACAGCCGTCCATTAGCCTCAAAGGCCGTGTACTGCTTATCTGAGACCTTCAAGGGTACCTGATGATAGGCACTTTTTAAATCGTAAGTTGAGAACACTTTGTATTCGGCCAGTTTATTAACCATATCATCAATGCGTGGCAATGGGTAGGCGTCGAAGTCGGTATATTGATTGATGGTTTGCGAATAATCGATGCATAGTCGCTGTTTGTGAGGTTTTAGAGGGTTTTTGACAATGACGACTTGAGCCCGCCAGGGCGACGAACATGGTTCGATGATATCCTCTGCTAGAAGTCGAGAGATTTCAGCCGCAATAAAAGATTGGTCTTCCTGATTAAAGCGCTGCGATTTCGTTATTATTGGTTTGCATTGAGGCAGAATACTGGCAAATAATGAGGGTTCATCAAGTGAAGCTGCTGACAATGCACAAAACGGTAATTTAGACGGTATATTAGAAATAGTAAGTCCGGGTTTGGATCCACCAAACTCAATGGTGAGTTTCTTATGCTGTTTTTGGAAGTCCAGCCCTAAGAGGAGATCACTACATAAGCCCTTGAGCACCGAAAGTTGGGTGGAGGGATACATACGACCATGAAGTGTCATATCAACAACACAAAAGCCGGAGATTCTGGTATTAAGTGATGACTGAGCCATCGCAATTGCCTGGTCCGATGGGAAGACATGTAGTTTCAATTTCGCAACAATCTGTTCCTTAATGAAACTATCAGTACTTCCTGAGTCAATTAAGGCATCTAAGGTATGCCCTTTAATTGAAATTTTTGTGGCTGCATGAGACAGGTTCTGTGGGCAAGCAGCTGTAATTGGTGTCGTTGCACAGAGAGTGGCTAAAACTCTCGGTGTGCTTCTTCGGGAGAGAGCTCGAGAGGAAGCTTGATAGGTCCTAGCTGGAGCATCTTGATAGGCCCTAATTGGGGCAGTTCAGTAGGCCTTAGCTGGATTGGCCCTCGTAGAGGCCCTTGATAGGCAAACTTTAGCAAAGTGTCCTTTTTTTTTGCAGTAACTGCAGATTGCATTGCGAGCAGGGCAGGTTTTCCTAGGGTGAAAAGCATCTCCACAAAAGAAGCACTCCTTCCTAGATTGCCAAGAGGCTGCTAAAGTGGGGTCATCCTCCTCTTCTTCATCAGAATTATCAGAATTAGATTCCCCCATGATAGGGTTCACCTGAGACCGCTTGAATTGTCTGGTTGCAGCTACAGCAGCAGATCGCGATCTGGGCAGCTGATAGAGGTCTGCATTTCTCTTTGCCAAATCCAGAGAACAAGCTAGGTCAAAAGCTTTTTGTAGCTCAAGTGTTTTACTTTCTAGTAGACGCTGGCGTATAAATGGAGAGGCAATCCCGCAGATGAAAGCATCACGAATCATTTCATTGCGGTACAGCTCAGCTGAGGCTGCCTGAAAGTTACAATCTATGCTGAGCCTGCGAAGTTCTTGCAGGAATTCGTCAATTGATTCCCCTGGCCCTTGTTGGGCTGTGGCCAGTAGATGTCTAGCATAGACCTCATTTGGGGTCTTGGCATACAGTTTCTTAAGTGCCCGAATCACCTCATCGTAATTATCCCATTCATCAACATATTCGAACACTTTTGGGGTCACATAATTGATAAGTATCCTCAATCTAGCAGGAGCATCCGCTTCACATTCATCCAGAAAATTCTCAAAAGTGCGGTACCAATGCTTCCATACCCTGCCAGCTGCTGGTGTATTCGGGTCCAAGTCCAGACGAATAGGTCTAAGGATTCTCTCCATGATGGGTGGTTCCCTGAATCCTTAACTCCGAGTTTGTCCGAAGGTCTAGTATTTGAGAGTGTAAATACTAAGTTACTTAAATTGATGTAAGAAAAAGGAGTCTTACCATCAAGTAACTTTAAAGTAAGCTTTAAGTAACTTATAAACACACTGTATACAAGAGAGGTCTTTACCATGCCTCTGGTAGAAGCCTCTTACAATACTGAACAGACCAGTATTTATACCAGTCCAACAGGAAGTGACATATGACAGGAAGTGACGTATGTACACAGTTCATAGTTCATAGTTCACAGTTCACAGGAAGTGATGACATAACTTCCCGGAAGTTATTATTATTATCACAGACTCGATGGGCCAAATGGCCTCCTTCTGAGCCGTATGACTCTATGACATAACTGCCAGTCTGGGCCTGCGACAGGTGGTGAAAGAACCAACACGAAGGAAAAACCTACTTGACTCATTCTCACCAATCTACCTATCGCAGATGCATCTGTCCATGACAGTATTGGTAGCAGTGACCACCGCACAGTCATTGTGGAGATGAAGTCCCATCTTCACACTGAGGACACCCTCCATCATGTTGTGTGGCACTACCACCATGCTTAATGGGATAGATTCAGAACAGATCTAGCAGCTCAAAACTGGGCATCCATGAGGCTCTGTGGGCCATCAGCAGCAGCAGAATTGTATTCCACCACAATCTGTCACCTCACTCTAACATTACCATCAAGCCAGGGGACCAACCCTGGTTCAATAATGAGTGCAGAAGAGTATGCCAGGAGCAGCACCAGGCATACCTAAAAATGAGGTGCCAACCTGGGGAAGCTGCAACACAGGATTACATGCATGCTAAAAAGCAGAAACAGCATGCTATAGACAGGGCTAAGCGATCCCACAATCAATGGATTAGATCAAAGCTCTGCAGTCCTGACACATCCAGTCGTGAATGGTGGTGGACCATTAAACAACTAACGGGAGGAGGAGGCTCCATGAATATCCCCATCCTCAATGATGGTGGAGCCCAGCACGTGAGTGCAATAGACATGGCTGAAGCGTTTGCAACCCCCTTCAGCCAAAAGTGCCGAGTGGATGATCCATATCGGCCTACTCCTGAGGTCCCTACCATCACAGAAGCCAGTCTTCAGCCAATTCGATTCACTTCACATGATATTAAGAAACGGCTGAGCGCACTGAATACAGCAAGTGCTATGGGCCCCGACAACATTTCGGCTGTCATGCTGAAGACTTGTGCTCCAGAAATAGCTGC
Source organism: Somniosus microcephalus (assembly GCF_052327205.1). Lineage (NCBI taxonomy): Eukaryota > Metazoa > Chordata > Chondrichthyes > Squaliformes > Somniosidae > Somniosus > Somniosus microcephalus. The sequence continues at coordinate 132,871,257 of NC_140987.1, forward strand.
GCCTCTAGCCAAGGTGTTCCAGTACAGCTACAACAATGGCATCAATCCAACATATGGAAAACTGCCCAGCTATGTCCTGTCCACAAAAAGCAGGACAAATCCAATCTGGCCAATTACCATCCCATCAGTCCACTCTCAACCATCAGCAAAGTGATGGAAGGTGTCATCGACAAGCAGCACTTACTCACCAATAACTTGTTCACTGATGTCCAGTTTGGGTTCCACCAAGACCACTCGGCTCCCGACCTCATTACACTGTTGATCCAAACATGGACAAAGGAGCTAAATTCCAGAGGTGAGGTGAGAGTGACTGCTCTTGACATCAAGGCAGCATTTGACCGAGTGTGGCATCAAGGAGCCCTAGTAAAACTGAAGTCAATGGGAATCAGGGGGAAAACTTTTCACTGGCTAGAGTCATACCTAGCACAAAGGAAGATGGTTGTGGTGATTGAAGGTCAATCATCACAGCCCCAGGACATCACTGCAGGAGTTCCTCAGGGCAGTGTCCTAGGCCCAACCATCTTCAGCTGCTTCAACAATGACCTTCCCTCCAACATAAGATCAGAAGTGGGGATGTTCACTGATGACTGCTCAGTGTTCAGTGCCATTCACAACTCCTCAAATAATGAAGCAGTCCATGCCCGCATGCAACAAGACCTGGACGATGTTCAGGCTTGGGCGAATAAGTGGCAAGTAATATTCACGCCACAGAAGTGCCAGGCAGTGACTATCGCCCACAAGCGAGAGTCTAACCACCGCCCCTTGACATTCAACGGTATTACCATCGCCGTATCCCCCACCATCAACATCCTGGGGGGTCACCATTGACCAGAAACTTAACTGGACCAGCCACATAAATGCTGTGGCAACAAGAGCAGGTCAGAGGCTAGGTATTCTGTGGCGAATGTCTCACCTCCTGACTCCCCAAAGCCTTTCCACCATCTACAAGGCATAAGTAAGGAGCGTGATGGAATACTCACCACTGATCTGGATGAGTGCAGCTCCAGCAGCACTCAAGAAGCTTCACACCATCCAGGACAAAGCAGCCCACTTGATTGGCACCCCATCCACCACCTTAAACATTCACTCCCTCCACCACCGGCGTACCATGGCTGCAGTGTGTACCATCTACAAGATGCACTGAAGCAACTCGCCAAGGCTTCTTCGGCAGCACCTCCCAAACCCACGACCTCTTCCACCTAGAAGGACAAGGGCAGCAGGTGCATGGGAACACCATCACCTCCGAGTTCCCCTCCAAGTCACACTCCACCCTCACTTAGAAGTATATCGCCGATCCTTCATCGTCGCTGGGTCAAAATCCTGGAACTCCCTACCTAACAGCACTGTGGGAGTACCTTCACCACATGGACTGCAGCGGTTCAAGAATGCAGCTCACCTTCTCAAGGGCAATTAGGGATGGGCAATAAAAGCTGGCCTTGCCAGCAATGCCCACTTCCCATAAAACAACTAAAAACAAAAAGCCAGCTGCGAGCTTGATGTGGTGGCTGGAAGAGTGCTGGCACACCAGTCTGGCACAGGATGAAGGCATCATGGCTGCTGCCAGGATAGCGGGCATTCACATTGAGGATTCACTGTCTGTAGTCACACACCAACTGCACATTAAGTGAGTGGTAGCCTTTGTGGTTACGGAAGATCTCAGGATTGTTATGTGGTGCCCATAAAGCCACGTGGGTGCAATCAATGGCACCTTGCACCATGGGGAAGCCCGCTCTCCTGGCAAATCCACATGTACACTTGTCCTGCTTCTCTCTGGTGATGGGGAAGGAAATGTAGTCCCTTCTCCTAGTGTAGAGAGCCTCTGTGACCTCCCGGATGCAGTGATGGATGGCAAACTGTGAGATGTTAGCTATATCTCCAGTTGCAGACTGGAAAGATCCACTGGTGATGAAATTGAGGGTGACGGTGACCTTGACTGCCACTGAGAGAGCCATGGTTTCCTGATCTGAGGCGGGCGGTCCGGTTGCAGGAGGTAGCAGAGTTCTGTGACCACCTCCTTGGTGAAGCGGAGCCTTCTAATACACTGCTCCTCGCTTAATTGGAGGTAGGAGAAGTGCTCTCGGAATACCCTCAGAGGGTAAGGCCTCCTGTTGAGAGCCCTGATGGTCCTCCTCCTCCCTCTGGGCACATGTTCCAGTCTTCCTCGCTGCCTCCGCTCCCTCCGCCGTAGCTACTTTTTAGTTGCCACAATACTTCTGATACAAAAGAACCTTAAAGTTACTGAATGAAACTGTTGGAGTGGGTGAAACTGACAAGAAACCACTGAAACTGCACTAACCTGACAGCTGCGAGTGATTACTGATGATTCCTTTAAATAACGTTCCTGGAGCCTGCTTCCTGGTTGCACACTCACTGACATCATGATCCATCTGGCGTTGACGTTCCCGGCGATATCTCTTACCGGCGGCGCTGCAGGGAGGCTGGCTTTGGCGTGTGGTGCTGGATTCGCCTCGCCCCAGCAATACTGCCCTAGTGCCCCATCCGCACCATCTGCTGGCGCTAACAGGAGACACTAAGGGGACAAATTTTTCCCCCCATGTACCTAAATTTTAACGTATTCGGCATTGAACATTTAGCCCATTATAGTCTCACCTGTCTGCTACAGCCCCGACAGTACAAGCGCTGGAATATGCCTTTACATTGCCTGCTGAATGAATAGCAACTGTTAACCTAATAAAAAGTGCAAAAATTCTTTTTATAATCAAAAGTAAGTTGAACAATTTTTGCATTCTTTAACTTTTTCCATGAAGATTAAGCACATTTAATCTTTTCCAAAAAAACTGTAACCCTTCATCAACTTCAAAGGTCTTAATTTCACATTCATATATTTCAGCTTTTTCAAAAAGTTCAAAGGTTATATATAATAAAAGTTGGGGCAATAGCTGAATTGCAGGGACTACTGAATATATTAATTTGATAACTGGGATGTTAAATCTAGCGTGGGTCTGCCCCCAGTGTGATACAGAGCCATATAGTCAGGAAGGTCCGGACCTGTGCTAAGTTAAAGGAACAGGTAAGAGTGGGGACTTTACACTTAGCTTTAGTGTTCCCAGGTAGGAAGGAGGAAAAATCAGCTGGAAATCACTATACTGTAAACCCTCCTGGGAAGCAACTGGATCAGACAGGATCTGACTTGTCTATGATGCCCTCCATGGCCAAAGAAGTTGCTGACATTCAATGTCTAGGCTTGCCTGTGAAGAGTGATTACTTGGCTGAGGTACTAGAGGTCTACTAGTATCCAGGAACCTTTCCCAGCCTAAGTTTCTGCCTTCAGGCATGAGCACTCACTGCTAGAAACACTGAAGGAACAAGCCACATCTCACTCAGTGGTATTTGTAAGTAGGATGAGGAAAATTAAACCTGTTGTTTTTCTTGAGGCAGCTTAAGCAGCTGTGGAATCTAGCAGTGCCAAATCCTGGACCCACAACAATTTCTCACTAAACTTCCTACCTTCATGCCGGACACAATGAACTTTGCATGCACTTTGCCTCCACTGATAGTCATGAGTGAGACCATAACCCATCCCAAACCAATAGTGGGGGCCAGACTGCACAACCGTTGCCATTCCCACCATCCCCTAACAAATGGCGAGAATTTCAGAAGCAACAATCTGCCACACTGCCAATGGAAAAGGCAGAATAAAAGACAGACAGTTATCAGCAGCACATATGCATGAAATCAATTGATTCAAATTTCCCATGTTCTGGAGAGGTACCCCATCAGCAGGGGACAGTTGAACGAGCTGAGGCTATGGGCATGTTGGTACCTGAGAGCCTAAAGAGGCCTGCTTTTCTCAATGCTGCCTCTTCCTGTCGACAGGTTGTAATACTCCCTCAGATGGGGCACATTGCAGCCCCAATATTCACATAGGGGGCTTGTTGCTCCATTTGCTCTCCTTCAATCTATACCTTCAGGAGATGGGAGATATTGCTGAGAAAAATATTATTCTTGAAAGAAAGTTATTAGAACATTTTCCAAAGAATAATTTTTGGTAAGTTTGAAATACATCCTAAGCAAGCCAACAAAAAAAAGAGCTTCTTTAAAGGAATGTTGTTGAATGTGCAAGCACACCAGGCTCTTTACAGCTTTATACAGTCCCCTGAACAGATAAAGCCGACTCCTGCCAATTTTAGACAGATTTCTTCTACCATGAAATATTTCCCATTGCTGAATGTGAAGTAGAGGTTTGTATAAACTGTCACTTGCACATGTCACTGTCACTGCAAAGACAGTTTTGTCCGTTTCTAAAACAGTCTATAATAGGTTCAATTATGTATAATGGTTATTTTTAAAATAGCTTCTATTATGAATAATCTCCCTGTCAAATGGTTGTTATCTGACTTCTACTGCTGGAAGTTATTTGTAATGGTCACACAGACAGAGACAGTCAAACTGTCAAACTCTAACAATGTGTGTTTTTTTATCCCAAGAAAAGAATTGATAATAATCATAATTTATCCACTAACAGCTCCATGAGGTCAGCACAGGGGGAATGACCATTTATTAGTTCTACAAGTAATGGATAAATTGCTTGAATCATCTACAGCTGCGCCAAACTACAATTTAAATGGTCAGTCACCTGGAAAAAGTAAATGTGGTACTCTCCTTTTACCCTGCCATCAAGTTTTGATGTTTATAACATCACTGGCATAAATCAGTGGGCTCACAAGTCTCATTTCAGGTCAGTGGACACTGATCTCAGGGTAAACAGTTCTCCATTGTTTTTTAGAAATGTTTGTCTATAGGTGCCACCAAGTTATTTTAGAATATGTGCCATAGTTGTTGTACCACAACATCACAGCTACATGCTGTAAAGTTATAACGGCTGCAGTGGACTAAAAATGAATGTGTGTCAAAAAGGAAGAAATAGGCAGTTTCCGAGATCACAAAACTGACAGATAATTGATTTTCCACTTCAGACGCCAGACATTTTTGTGGCCTGTGAGTGAGATTGCCAATTTAGTGTCAATTTGTGTTGAACCATGGGGGACAGTTCTTTGCAGTGAACTTGCACCGATTATGAATTGAGTTATAACTGCCCAATTTCATTTCACAAAGGACCCTTTTTTTTGTTTTTCAAGTTCCTTTTTATCCATTACTTTTTTGTAACTTCACAGCAAGTGATGTTAATGCTGGAAATTGAATGTTTTCCCATTTTGGGAACCTAAGCCTCGATTTACACCCCATCCAATTTTACTCTCTCTTGAAGTCCAACCCAAACTCGCCCTTTTCCTGCTAAGCAGGTTAGGGGGCTCTAGAGTCAGCATCAAGTATGCCAGTGATAAGGGGTCATTTTCTGACATCACACTCTCACCCATTAATGGTCAGAAAATTGTACACAATGTAAACCCAAATTTCCAATATTCACTTCCAGTGGGCAAAATTCCCTGTTGGGAGCACAATGTCAAAAAATTATCCATAAATAGTAAAACTGCCACAACTCATTCCCAGCAATGTTCCTTAACTCCAACTTCAGAATAAAGTGCCACACAAGAGGTTGTTACACAAGATTAGAGCTTATGGGATTGGGGGTAATATATTAGCATGGATTGAGGATTGGTTAATGGACAGAAAACAGATACAGTAGTAGGAATAATCAGGTCATTTTCGGCTTGGCAGGTTCTACCTAGTGGGGTGCTGCAAGAATCAATGCTTAGGCCTCAGCTAATTATAATCTATATCAAAGGCATAGATGAGGAGACTGAGTATAATGTATCCAAGTTTGCTCATATTACAAAGCTGGGTGGGAAATTAAGCAGTGAGGAAGACGCAAAGAGGCTGCAAAGGGATATAGACAGGTTAAGCGAGTGGGCAAGAAGGTGGCAGATGGAGTATAATGTGGGGAAATGTGAAATTATCAACTTGGGTAGGAAGAATAGAAAAGCAGAATATTTTTTAAACGGTCTAGTAAATGTTGGTATTCAGAGGGATTTGGGTGTCCTTGTACACGAATCACAGAAAGTTAACATGCCGGTACAGCAAGCAATTCGGAAAGCAAATGGTATGTTAGCATTTATTGCAAGGGGTTTGGAGTATAAGAGTAAGGAAGTCTTACTGCAATTATATAGGGCCTTGGTGAGACCACAGCTGGAGTACTGTGTACTGTTTTGGTCTCCTTACCTAAGGAAGAATATACTTGCCTTAGAGGGGGTGCAACGCAGGTTCACTAGATTGATTCCTGGGATGAGAGGGTTGTCCTAGGAGGAGAGATGAGTAAACTGAGCCTATATTTTCTAGAGTTTAGTAGAATGAGAGGTGATCTCACTAAAACATATAAAATTCTTAGAGGGCTTAACAGAGCTATTATGCTGAAGACTTGTGCTCCAGAACTAACTGCGCCTCTAGCCAAGCTGTTCCAGTACAGCGACAACACTGGCATCTACCCGACAATGTGGAAAACTGCCCAGGTATGTCCTGTCCACAAAAAGCAGGACAAATCCAATCTGGCCAATTAGTCCACTCTCAATCATCAGCAAAGTGATGGAAGGTGTCATCAACAGTGATATCAAGCAGAACTTACTCACCAATAACCTGCTCACTGATGCCCAGTTTGGGTTCCACCAAGACCACTCGGCTCCGACCTCATTACAGCCTTGGTCCAAACAGGGACAAAGGAGCTGAATTCCAGAGGTGAGAGTTACTGCCCTTGATATTAAGGCAGCATTTGACTGAGTGTGACATCAAGGAGCCCGAGTAAAACTGAAGTCAATGGGAATCGGGGGGGAAAACTCTCCACTGGCTGGAGTCATACCTAGCACAAAGGAAGATGGTTGTGGTGGTTGAAGGTCAATCACCACAGCCCCAGGACATCGCTGCAGGAGTTCCTCAGGGCAGGGTCCTAGGCCCAACCATCTTCAGCTGCTTCATCAATGACCTTCCCTCCAACGTAAGGTCAGAAATGGGGATGTTCGCTGATGACTGCACAGTGTTCAATGCCATTCACAACTCCTCAGATAATGAAGCAGTCCATGCCCGCATGCAACAAGACCTGGATGACGTTCAGGCTGGGGCTGATAAGTGGCAGGTAACATTCGCGCCACAGAAGTGCCAGGTAATGACTATCTCCAACAAGCGAGAGTCTAACCACTGCCACTTGACATTCAACGGCATTACCATCGTCAAATCCCCCACCATCAACATCCTGGGGGTCACCATTAACCAGAAACTTAACTGGACCAGCCACATAAATACTGTGGCAACAAGAGCAGGTCAGAGGCTAGGTATTCTGTGGTGAGTGTCTCACCTCCTGATTCCCCAAAGCCTTTCCACCATCTACAAGGCACAAGTCAGGAGTGTGATGGAATACTCTCCACTTGCCTGGCTGAGTACAGTTCCAACAACATTCAAGAAGCTCAACACCATCCAGGACAAAGCAGCCCACTTAATTGGCACCCCATCCACCACCTTAAACATTCACTGCCTCCACCACTGGCGTACCATGGCTGCAGTGTGTACCATCTACAAGATTCACTGCAGCAACTCGCCAAGGCTTCTTCAGCAGCACCTCCCAAACTCGTGACCTCTTCCACCTCGAAGGACAAGGGCAGCAGGTGCATGGGAACACCACCACCTCCAAGTTCCCCTCCTGACACACCATTCTGACTTAGAAGTAAATCGTCGATCCTTCATCGTCGCTGGGTCAAAATCCTGGAACTCCCTACCTAACAGCACAGTGGGAGTACCTTCACCACATGGACTGCAGCGGTTCAAGAAGGTGGCTCAGCACCACCTTCTCAAGGGCAATTAGGGATGGGCAATAAATGCTGGCTTTGCCAGCGACGCCCACATCCCATAAATGAATAAAGAAAAAGGGAGGCTTGGCTGGAGAGTCTGGAACTAGGGGTCATAGTATCAGGTAAGGAGTCGGCCATTTAGAACTGAGATGAGGAGAAATTTCTTCACTCAGAGGGTTGTGAATCTTTGGAATTCTCTGCCCCAGAGTGCTATGGATGCTCAACCGTTGAGTATATTCAAGACTGAGTTCAAGAGATTTTTGGGCACATGGGAATCAAGGGATATGGGGATAGGGCAGGAAAGTGGAGTTGATATAAAAGTTCAGCCATTATCTTATTGGCTCAAGGGGCCATATTGGTCTACTCCTGCTTCTATTTCCTATATTCTTAATACAGTAGCACTCTCTACGGCACACCAGTGTAACATTTCCCATTTCTCACATCTGCCTTCCTTGTTGCCTTCTTTGAGAATTTGCTAATTAGTGCCAAATTGGGTGTGGTATTGTGACATGGGCCCAATCCCACTGGGAAGTGAATAGTGATTGCCCAAACTTAATTCAAGTAGGATCATTGCTAGCAGAAAAGAACTCGTTTTCATCCTATCAATCTGGGCCGGATTCAAATCAGGCCCAGAGGTGAAATGTCAGCGTGCTAACTCAGTGCGTAACGCAACTCCCCCATAGTTAAGGTGCTTCCAGCCACCAGAAATAACTATCCGATCTATGACACAAATGCCAGTGCTTAAAGTACCCATTCCTTGGGCATCAGTTAAGACAGTAGATTAAGATATGCTCCTTTCACCTCCAACAACTTGGGTTTCAATTCAGTCCAGACCAGTGAAATGAAATTTACTCTGTCTCAATTCTAAATTAAATGTAACTGTGCTCCAACCCAGTTCCCAGTAGGTTCAAGTCCATAAATCAACATTAATTGGAACTAACTGACAAACTCACTCATACTCCTTTTATATTACTGAGCCCCTTTCATTGGTAGTATTTCTGTTGCTCTGAATCTTTCCTGTTTATAGCATGTGACATAAATGATTGAACATATATGTCCTGGTATGCAAGTGGTTAAAAACCAGTTTCACTCCCAAAGCCAACCTCTAGCTTAACTTGATACCATTGTTACAGATTGTAGTTGGTTTGTCTATGTCTGATGTCTGGGAGGAGGGCCAAGCCATTTAATACAAATGCAATCTTCCGATGGGATTTGTTCCAATACAGATTTGATTGGCATTTCCTTTCTAGAATTTAGTCAGCAGTTATTTGAATCTACTTTGACCCAATTACTTTTTGAAGATCTCCGGTGTTCAAATCGATAGGCCTGTCTGAAACTTTTGTAAAGAGAGTCATGCTGGACAGCTTCTGTAGACAGTGGGAAAAAGAACCCCGACATATAGATATTTCTGATGTAATAGTTTAGCTCAGCAGTTGCAAACTATTTATTAATTTCTATTAAATGAGGAATTAATTAAGCTTAACAACTGCTGTAGAAGTACGTTATCTTACTATTATTACTGTATTCACTTGTTCTTCTATTGTTTCATAAATTTGTTTGACCGCCAAATCCTAAGTTAAAGGGGTCGATATTAACCACCCCGCCTCCCCCCACCCTGCAACGACAGGGGGGAGAGGGTCAGGAGGAAGTTAAAAATTAAAAATCACAAAATGTGTCCCAACCCGCCGCATGCGCACTTGCCGTCATTTTGAGGGCGGCAGGTTGCGTGGCGTGCATGTGTCCCGTCTAAGAGGCCTGATTTAAATTTAACAGTTGCCATCTAGGTTTTCCAGGGCTCGGAAAATCCAGCAGCTAAATGGCAATCGGCTGACCCCCCCGTTCAACTGCGAACCCGAGCTTCCTGCCCCATGATCTGCCGACCCACACCACCATAGAATTATAGAATCATAGAAATTTATGGCCCATTGTGTCTGTGCCAGCTGAAAAATAGCTATCCAGCCTAATCCCACTTTCCAGCTCTTGACCTGTAGACTTGTAGGTTACAGCACTTCAAGTGCATATCCAAGTACTTTTTAAATGCGATGAGGGTTTCTGCCTCTTCTGTCATTTCAGACAGTGAGTAGCAGACCCCAACCACTCTCTGACTGAAAGAACTTCTCCTCAACTCCCCTCTAATCCTTCTACCGATTACTTTAAATCTATGCTGCCTGGTTATTGACCTCTCTGCTAAGGGAAATAGGTCTTTCCTATCTACTCTATCTAAGTCCCTCATAATTTTATACACCTCAATTAAATCTCCCCTCAGCCTTGTCTGTTCCAAAGAAAACAACTCCAGCCTATCCAATCTTTCCTCACAGCTAAAATTTTCCAGTCCTGGCAACATCTTTATAAATCTCCTCTCTAGTGTGATCACATCCTTCCTGTAATGTGGTGACCAGAACTACACGCAGTACTCTAGCTGTGGCCTAACTTGTGTTTTATACAGTTCAAGCATAACCTCCCTGCTCTTATATTCTATGTCTCGGCTAATAAAGGAAAGTATCCCATATGCCTTCTTAACCATCTTATCGACTTGCCCTGCTACCTTCAAGGATCTGTGGACATGCACTCCAAGGTCCCTCTGTTAGAAACATAGAAATATAGAAAAATAGGAGCAGGAGTAGGCCATTCGGCCCTTTGAGTCTGCTCCGCCATTCAATATGATCATGGCTGATCCTCTATCTCAATACCATATTCCCGCTCTCTCCCCATACCGCTTGATGCATTTTGTGTCTAGAAATCTATCTATCTCCTTCTTAAATATATTCAGTGACTTGACCTCTATAGCCTTCTGTAGTAGAGAATTCCACAGGTTCACCACCCTCTGAGTGAAGAAATTTCTCCTCATCTCAGTCCTAAATGTCCTACCCCATATCCTGAGACAGTGACCCCTCGTTCTAAACCCCCTCCAGCCAGGGAAACATCCTCCCTGTATCCAGTCTGTCTTGCCCTGTCAGAATTTTATACGTTTCAATGAGATCCCCTCTCATCCTTCTAAACTCTAGTGAATACAAGCCTAGTCGACCCAATCTCTCCTCATACGACAGTCCTGCCATCCCAGGAATGAGTCTGGGGAACCTTCGCTGCACTCCCTCTATGGCAAGTATATCCTTTCTTAGGTAAGGAGACCAAAACTGCACACAGTACTCCAGGTGTGGTCTCACCAAGGCCCTGTATAACTGTAGCAAGGTACCCTTGCTCCTGTACTCAAATCCTCTTGCAATGAAGGCCAACATGCCATTTGCCTTCCTAACTGCTTGCTGTACCTGCATGTTTGCTTTCAGTGACTGGTGTACAAGGACACCCAGGTCCCTTTGTACATCAATATTTCCCAATCTATCACCATTTAAATAATACTCTTTCTGTTTTTCCTACCGAAGTGGCTAACTTCACATTTATCCACATTATACTGCATCTGCCAAAATTTGCCCACTCATTCAACTTGTCTAAATCGCCTTGAAGCCTCTTTGCATCCTCCTCACAACTCACAATCCCACCTAGTTTTGTGTCATCAGCAAACATGGAAATATTACATTTGGTTCCCTCATCCAAACCATTGATATATATTGTGAATAGCTGGGGCCCAAGCACTGATCCCTGTTGTATCTCACTAGTCACCACCTGCCACCCCAAAAAAGACCCATTTATTCCTACTCTCTGTTTCCTGTCTGTTAACCAATTTTCAATCTATGTCAGTATATTACCACCAATCCCATGTGCTTTAATTTTGCACACTAATCTCTTATGTGGGACTTTATCAAAGGCCTCCTGAAAATCCAAATACACCACATCCACTGGTTCTCCCTTAACTATTCTACCAGTTACATCCTCAAAAAACTCCAGTAGGTCTGTCAAACACGATTTCCCTTTCATAAATCCATGTTGACTTTGTCTAATCCCATTGATATTTTCCAAGTGTCCTTTTATCACATCCTTTATAATAGACTCTAGCATTTTCCCTACTACTGATGTTAGGCTAACCGGTCTGTAGTTCCCTGTTTTCTCTGCCCCTACTTTTTTAAATAGTGGGGTTACATTTGCCACCCTCCAATCTGCAGGAACTGTTCCATAATCTATAGAATTTTGGAAGATGACATTAATGCATCCACTATTTCCATGGCTACCTCTTTTAGTACTCTGGGATGCAGATTATCAGGCCCTGGGAATTTATCGGCTTTCAGTCCTATTAATTTCTCCAGCACTATTTTTTTACTAATACTAATTTCCTTTAATTCCTCCTTCTCACTAGACCCTTGGTTCCCTAGCATTTCTGGGAAGTTATTTGCGTCCTCTTCCCCATTATAAATTCTCCCGTTTCTGACTGTGAGGGACCTACATTTGTCTTCACTAATCTTTTTCTTTGTATATACTTGTAGAAGCTTTTACAGTCCGCTTTTATGTTCCTTGCAAGTTTACTCTCATACTCTATTTTTCCCCTCTTAATCAATCTCTTGGTCCTTTTTTACTGAACTCTGAACTGCTCCCAATCCTTAGGCTTGCTACTTTTTTTGGCAACTTTATATGACTCCTTTTTGGATCTAATACTATCCTTAATTTCTTTTGTTAGCCATGGTTGGGCCGCTTTTCCTTTCGTGTTTTTGTGCCAGAAAGGAATGTATAACTGTTGCAATTCATGCATTTGTTCCTTAAATGTAAGCCATTGCCTATCCACCGCCATGCCTTTTAATGAAGCTCCCCAATCTATCATAGCCAACTCACTCCTCATACCTTTGTAGTTTTGCTTAGATTTAGGATCCTAGTTTCGGATTGGACTTCTTCACTTTCCATCTTAACGAAGAATTCTATCATGTTATGGTCACTCTTCCCTAAAGGACCCCGCACAACAAGATTATAATTAACCCCTTCACATTGCACAATACCCATTTTGGATAGCCTGTTCCCTAGTTGGCTCCTCAATGTACTGGTCTAAAAAACCATCTCGTACACACTCCAGGAATTCATCTTCCACAGTATTATTGCTAATTTGGTTTGGCCAGTCTATATGTAGATTAAATTCACCCATGATTACTGTGGTACCCTTATTACATGCATCTCTAATTTCCTGTTTGATGCCATCCCCTACATTGCCACTACTGCTTGGAGGCCTATAGACAACTCCCACCAATGTTTTCTGCCCCTCGGTGCTTCTTAGCTCTGCTCAGACTGATTCTACATCTTGATTTTCCGAGCCAATATCCTTTCTCACTATTGCTCTGATTTCATCCTTTACTAACAACGCCACCCCACCTCCTTTTCCTTTTTGCCTGGCCTTCATAAAAATCGAATATCCTTGGATATTCAGCTCCCAGCCTTGGTCAACCTGCAGCCATGTCTCCGTAATCGCAATTATATCGTGTCCGTTTACATCTATTTGCACTGTTAATTCATCTACCTTATTATGAATGCTTCATGCATTCAGATACAGTGCCTTTAGATTTGTCTTTTTAACATTTTTAGACATCTTAACATTTTTTTGTACTATGGCCCTATTTGTCTTATTACCATTTTATCTTACCCAGACCCTATTTCTCTACACTTCTCAGTATCCTACCATTTATTAGGTATTCCCTTGCCTTGTTAGCCCTCCCAAAATGCATTACCTTACACTTCTCCAGATTGAATTCCATTTGCCACTTTTCTGCCAACCTGACCAGTCCATTGATATCTTCCTGCCGTCTATAGCTTTCTTCCTCACTATCAACCACATGGCCAATTTTTGTATCATCTGCAAACTTCTTAATCATGCCCCCTACATTGAAGTCTTAATCATTGATATATACCACAAAGGACCTAGTACTGAGCCCTGTAGAACCACACTGGAAACAACCTTCCAGTCACAAAAACTGGGTGGGAATGTAAGTTGTGAGGAGGATGCAAAGAGGCTTCAAGGGAATATAGACAAGCTAAGTGAGTGGGCAAGAACATGGCAAATCGAATATAATGGGGAGAAATGTGAAATTATCCACTTTGGTAGAAAAAATAGAAAAGCAGAGTATATTTTAAATGGCGAGAGATTGGGAAATGTTGGTGTTCAGAGGGACCTGGGTGTCCTTGTACATGAATCACTGAGGGGTCGATTTTCCTGAAGCTGTCGGGAAGAAGGCGGGACTACAACTTTCAGGTTTTAGACCCGCCTACTTTGACGTCCGGCCAATCTGTGCGATTTTCCCTTGATTGACCTTGTTGAGCGGGCTCAGCAGGCCAATTAAGGGCCACTCGGCAACAGACGACATCACAGACTGCAATTTCATCTGTCAAGAGTTCTTGACAGATGAAATATCAGTGTTTCACAGCTGTTTGAAGCTGTGAAACACTGAAAGTCTGAGTTCTAACATGAGTCCTTCTCCACAGACTCAGTTAGAACTCATACCGGCACTCAAAGCTGAAGGCTGTCACTTTTCACAGATCGCAGCCATTCAGCTTTAAGTGCCGGCTGAGTGATGGGCTCCCGACGGCTACAGGAAGAAAGGCTGTTAAGGTAAGTACAGGTAAGTAAAAGTTCTTTACACACTTTAGACACACCAAACACACTTACCTTTGCACTCATGCAACCATCACTCACCTGAACACCAACATCGCGACCCCTCCAAATCCTTCAACCCGACAGCCCGCCTGCTCTAACCTGGCGTGGTTTGGAGCTGTCGGGAACCCCACACGAAACCCCTCAAAATAGGGATTAGGCTAAAAACTGCCTGTTAACTACCTGTTAACAGGCAGTTAATTGGCACTAATCCCTTCCCGCCTGGTTTCGGCGGGTCCCAGTGCGGGGCAGGGACCCACCGCCTCTAAAAGTTGCGTGGAGCGGGGTTTTGGGCGGGATGGTGTCAGAATTCATTAGACTCGGGAACAGTGCCGATGGATTGGAGGGTAGCTAACGTTACCCCACTATTCAAAAAGGGGGGTAGGGAAAAAGCAGGTAATTACAGACCTGTAAGCCTTACATCAGTTGTGGGCAAAATGCTGGAGTCCATCATTAAGGATGAAATAGCGGAGCACTTAGCAAATGGGGACAGGATAGGACAGAGTCAACATGGATTTACAAAGGGTAAATCGTGCTTGACTAATCTATTGGAATTTTTTGAGGGAGTAACTGGTAGAATAGATGGGGGAGAGCCAGTAGATGTGGTGTACCTGGACTTCCAAAAGGCCTTCGATAAGGTCCCACATAAAAGATTAGCATGGAAAATTGAGGCTCATGGGATAAAGGGGAAAGTTTTGGCGTGGATAGGGAACTGGCTGTCAGATAGAAAACAGAGAGTTGGAATAAACGGCTCATTTTCTGAATGGCAGGCAGTAACAAGTGGGGTACCACAGGGATCTGTCCTGGGCCCCCAGCTGTTCACAATTTACATTAATGACCTGGATCAGGGAGTCGGATGCAGCATTTCCAAATTTGCAGACGACACTAAACTAGGAGGTGGGGTGGGCTCAGAGGAAGAGACCAGGAAGCTCCAGAGCGATTTGGACAGACTGGGCGATTGGGCGGATAAATGGCAGATGCACTATAATGTGGACAAGTGCGAAGTTATCCACCTTGGGTGCAGGAACGGGAGGGCAAATTATTATTTAAATGGCAATAGATTGGGAGAGGGGGAAGTACAGAGAGACCTGGGTGTTCTTGTACACCAGTCACTGAAGGCGAGCATGCAGGTGCAACAGGCGGTCAAGAAGGCAAACGGTATGCTGGCCTTCATAGCAAAAGGGTTAGAATACAGGAACAGGGATACCTTGCTGCAGCTGTACAGGGCACTGGTGAGACCACACCTCGA
Organism: Somniosus microcephalus; assembly: GCF_052327205.1. Taxonomy (NCBI): domain Eukaryota; kingdom Metazoa; phylum Chordata; class Chondrichthyes; order Squaliformes; family Somniosidae; genus Somniosus; species Somniosus microcephalus. The sequence goes on from NC_140987.1 coordinate 132,886,777, forward strand.
GTACTGTGTACAGTTTTGGTCGCCTCATCTGAGGAAGGATGTTCTTGCCATGGAGGGGGTGCAGCGGCGATTCACCAGGCTGATACCAGGAATGGCGGGAATGACCTATGAGGAGAGACTATGTAGTTAGGGATGTACACACTGGAGTTTAGAAGATTGAGAGGGGACCTCATAGAAGTGTATAAAATTCTGACAGGTCTAGACAGACTGGATGCAGAAGGAATGTTTCCCTTGGCGGGTGAGAACAGAACTAGAGGACATAATTTAAGGATAAGGGCTAAACCATTTAGGACAGAGATGAGGGGGAATTTCTTCACTCAGAGAGTGGTGAACCTGTGGAACTCATTGCCACAGAGGGCAGTGTACGCCAGCTCATTAAATATATTTAAGAGGGAATTAGATATATTTCTACGGGCAAAAGGGGTTAAGGGTTACGGAGAGAAGGCGGGGACGGGATACTGAATTAAAGGATCAGCCATGATCTCATTAAATGGCGGAGCAGGCACGAAGGGCCGAATGGCCTACTCCTGCTCCTATCTTCTATGTATCTATGTATCTATGGGACCCCCGAATTTGGGATTTTCCCCTCCCACATGCCTGAAACCCCGCTTGACGGCTCCACGAAAATCGACCCCTGAAAGTTAACATGCAGGTACAGCAAGCAATTTTGAAAGCAAATGGTATGTTGGCCTTTATTACAAGAGGATTTGTGTATAAGAGTAAAGACGTCTTACTGCAATTATTTAGGGCCCTGGTGAGACCACACCTGGAGTATTATGTACAGGAAGGATATACTTGCTACAGAGGGAGTGCAACGCAGGCTCACCAGACTGATTCCTGGGATGTGGGGATTGTCCTATGAGGAGAGATTCAGTAGTCTGTGCCGTTCTAAAGGATGATTAGAACGGTCCCTCAGAATTTTTTCCAATAATTTGCCTACATCCAAGGTTAGGCTGACTGGTCTGTAATTACTCTCTTGCCGTGTCGGAGCTCTGAGTAGAGTGCTTGTTTTGGGAGTCTCGTATCGGGCATGTGGATGATGTGGCCCATCCATCGGAGCTGATCGAGCGTGGTCAAAGCTTCGATGTTGGGGATGTTGGCCTGAGCGAGAACACTGACGTTGGTGCACCTATCCTGCCAATGGATTTGCAGGATCTTGTGGAGGCTGCGCTGGTCGTACCTCTCCAGTGCTTTGAGGTGCCTGCTGTACATGATCAATGTCTCTGAAGTATACAGGAGGGTGGGTATCACTACTGCTCTGTAGTCCATGAGCTTGGTGCCGGGTTTGAGGTCCTGGTCTTCAAACACTCTATTCCTCAGGCGACCGAAGTCTGCACCGGCACACTGAAGGTGGTGTTGGACTTCATCATCGACGTCTGCACTTGTTGACAGTAGGCTCCCGAGGTATGGAAAGTGGTCCATGTAGTCCAAGGCGACACAAAGCTGGGTGGGCATGTGTGCTGTGAGGAGGATGCTGAGAAATTCCAGTATGATTTGGACAGGTTGGGTGATTGGGCAGAAGCATGGCAGATGCAATATAATGTGGATAAATGTGAGGTTATCCACTTTGGTGTCAAAAACAGGAAGGCAGATTATTATCTGAATGGCAATAGATTGGGAGAAGCGGAAGTGCAACAAGACCTGGGTGTCCTTGTGCACCAGTCGCTGAAGGTAAGCATGCAGGTGCAGCAGGCGGTTAAGACGGCAAATGCTATGTTGGCCTTCGTAGCAAGAGGGTTCGAGTACAGGAACAAAGATGTCTTGCTGCAGTTCTACAGGGCCTTGGTGAGACCACACCTTGAGTATTGTGTGCAGTTTTGGTCGCCTTATCTGAGGAAAGATGTTCTTGCCATGGAGGGAGTACAGCGAAGATTCACCAGGCTGATACCTGGGATGGCAGGAATGACGTATGAGGAGAGATTGGGTCGATTGGGCTTATACTCGCTGGAGTTTAGAAGAATGAGAGGGGATCTCATTGAAACTTATAACATTCTAACAGGACTAGACAGACTAGATGCAGGAAGGATGTTCCCGATGGCCGGGGAGTCCAGAACCAGGGGTCACAGTCTAAGGATAAGGAGTAAGCCATTTAGGACAGAGATGAGGAGGAACTTCTTCACCCAGAGAGTGGTGAACCTGTGGAATTCTCTACCACAGAAGGCAGTAGAGGCCAATTCATTAAATATATTCAAGAAGGAGTTAGATATATTTCTTAAGGCTAAAGGGATCAAGGGATATGGGGAGAAAACAGGGACAGGGTACTGAATTTGGATGATCAGCCATGATCTCATTGAATGGCGGAGCAGGCTCGAGGGGCCGAATGGCCTACTCCTGCTCCTATCTTCTATGTATCTATGTAAGGCCTCATCATGGATTTTGATAATCGGGGGGCAGTACTGTGTGGCGGGGTTGGTAGAGGACCTTTGTCTTACGGATGTTTAGTGTAAGGCCCACGCTCTCTTACGCTTCGGTGAAGGTGTTGACAATGGTCTCAGAGTGTGTGCAACCACAAGCATCATCTGCATACTGTAATTCGATGACAGAGGATGGGACGACCTTGGATCTGGACTGGAGGCGATGGAGGTTTAACAGTTTCTCGTTTGTCAGGGAGCTTACTGAGGGTGAGATGGAGCATTGCAGCCAGGAAGATCGAGAAGAGTGTTGGTGTGCTGACACAGCCTTGCTTGACCCCGGTCAGTACATGAATTGCTGGTAGATCCATTGGTCAGGATCACGGCTTGCATGTCGTTGTGAAGCAGGCAGAGGATGGTGACAAACTTTTGAGGGCAGCCGAATTTGAGGAGGCCACTCCATAATCCTTCACATTTGACCGTGTCGAAGGCCTTTATGAGGTCAAAGAAGGCCATGTACAGCGGTATGTGCTATTCCCTGCATTTCTCTTGTAGTTGACGCGCGGTGAAGATCATGTCCATTGTTACCCTTAGTGGGCGGAATCCACATTGTGACTCTGGGAGGAGCTCTTCAGCCACTGGGAGAAGGCGATTGTGGAGGATTCTTGCCTTGACTTTCCCTGTGGCAGACAGCAGGGAGATTCCTCTGTAATTACCGCAATCGGACTTGTCACCTTTCTTGAAGATGGTCACGATTACAGCGTCTCTGAGATTCTCTGGCATGCTCTCCTCCTTCCAAATAAGAGAAATGAGTTCATGTATTGGTGCCAATTGTGCTTCTCCGCCACGTTTTAGCGCCTCGGCAGGGATTCCATCTGCTCCTGAGGCCTTGTTGTTCTTTTGTTGTCGGATGGCCTTTTCAACCTCATGCCAGGCTGGGGCTGTGCTGAGATGGTGGCAGGTAGCATGATGCGGGATGGAGTTGAGGACACTCGCGTCGAAGACAGAGTCTTGGTTAAGGAGATCTTCGAAGTGCTCCTTCCAGCGGGCACTGATGGCCTCTCTGTCCTTAATCAGTACCTCTCCGTTCTTGGCCCCCAGTGGGGTAGGACCTTGGGTACTTGGGCCGTAGGTGGTCTTGACTGCGCTAAAGAATCCACGCATGTCATGGTTGTCGGCTAGCTGCTGGGTCTCCTGCGCTTTCTCCACCAACCATCTGTTCTTTAGGTCACAAGTTTTTTGGTGGAACTTGGCCTTCAGGCATCTGTACAGCTGCTTTCTTGCACTCGAGCTCTGATGCTGTTTCCAGATCAGGAATGCCTTGTGCTTGCTGCTTATTAGCTCCTGGATCTCCTGGTCATTCTCGTCGAACCAGTTTAGTGGTTCCAGGCCGAGTGACCGAGCGTCTCTTCACAGGTGCTGATTATGGAGGCCTTAAGTGCAGACCAGGTGCTGTGGACACTCTATGTCTCTGAATCACTGGGAGTCATCATGTTGGTTCTGAGGTGCAGGCTGAATAGGGCTTTCTTAGCAGGGTCTTTTGAGTGCGCCAGCGTTGATTTTCCTGCGGCATTGCTTCTGTTGCTTCCGCTGTTCTGGGGCTACGTTGATGGAGATGACAGAGTGGATTAGGCGGTGGTCTGTCCAGCAGTCGTCAGCTCCTGTCATGGTGTGGGTGATGCCGACGTCCTTGCGGTCCCTCGCACAGATGATGACGTAGTCCAGCAGATGCCAGTGCTTGGAGCGAGGGTGTTGCCATGAAGCCTTTTACTTGTCTCTCTGACAGAACAAGGTGTTGGTTATGACAGGGCCATGTTCTAAGCATTTCGTCAGGAGGAGGGTACCGTTGGAGTTGGCTTTCCCTACCCCCTCTCTGCCGATCACACCTCCCCAGAGGTCTGTGTCCTTTCCAACTCTGGCGTTGAAGTCACCAAAGAGGATCTGCTTGTCACCTGTTGGGACTCGGGACAGGGATTGTTCGAGGCTGGAGTAGAATTCCTCTTTGGAATGAAGTCCTGCCGTTAAATTCAGCAGGACCTCCGTGTCCCCGGGATTTCCGGGTTTTCATAGGATTACATAGGATATACAGCACAGAAACAGACCATGCCGGCGTTTAAGCTCGACTCGAGCCTGCTCCAGTTTTTCCTCATCTAACTCTATCGGCATAACTCTCTATTCCCTTCTCCCTCATATGCTTATCTAGACTCCCCTTAAATACATCTATACTATTTGCATCAACTACTCCCCGTGGTAGCGAGTTCCACATTCTCATCACCCTCTGGGTAAAGAAGTTTCTTCTGAATTCCCTATTTGATTTCTTATATTGATGGCTTCTAGTTATGCTCTTCCCCACAAGTTGAAACACTATCTCTGTATCTACTTTAGCAAAACTTTTCATAATTTTAAAGACCTCTATTAGGTCGCCCCTCAGCCTTCTCATTTCAAGAGAAAAGAGACCCAGCCTGTTCATCCTTTCCTGATAGGTATGCCCTCACATTTCTGGTATCATCCTTGTAAGTCTTCTCTGTACCCTCTCCAGTGCCCCTATATCCTTTTTATAATAAGGCGACCAGAATTGTACGCAGTACGCCAAGTGTGGTCTAAGCAAGGTTCGATACAACTTTAGCATAACTTCACTATTTTTCAATTCTATCCCTCTAGAAATAAACCCTAGTGCTTGGTTTGCTTTTTTTAATGGCCTTGTTAACCTGCGTCATTACCTTTAGCGATTTGTGTATTTTAACTCTGAGATCCCTTTGCTCCTCTACCTCAGCCAGACTCACACCCTCAAAGTAATAAGTGACCTCCCTATTCTGCCTTCAAAAATGTGTTGATATTCATTTAGCAATTATATGCCCATTCTGCATGTTTATTAATGTCCTCCTGTAATTTGTTGCAGCCCTCCATAGTATTGACTATGCCCCAATTTGGTGTCATCCGCAAATTTAGAAATGTGTGGGATGATTTTCTGAGCCCCAAGGAGGCGGGAAAGGCGGACAAATCAAAAAAAACGAGTGCGTGTTCGGAACCCGCCTCCAACACACCTCCGCGGGATTTTGCTGGTGCCGGTTTTGCAGGGCGGGAAACGGTCCCGCCTCCAGCTGGCCAGTGAGCTTGTTAAGAGGCTTAAATGCTCGTTAAGGGCCTCTCTAAGTCTATTTTGAGAGGCCCTCATTATTTTTTGACCATTTCAGCGTGTTCCATGACCCTCCTAAACCAGGCCAGCTAAAGCTGGCGGGTTGACAAGTGGGTGGTCTCCTCACAGATGCAGCTCAAACATTAAATCGGAGATTTCATCAGGGATTAGTTGCAGGTGGCAGAACCTTGCTTTAAAAGGTCTTTCAGCACTTTTAGCAGGCCTTCCAAAGTCGGAGGTGCTGCAGCTTAAATCTATCAACTGTGATAAATCCATGTAGTGAGACAAGGACTTGAACAGGCGATATTGTAGAATTAGCACGAGTAATTTATTAACAAACAGAGTAACAAACATCATGCCTGCATCCTGGCATTTCACCTTTGCTGACCTTGACAGGAAGCAAACCTCTGACCTTAACAGGAAGCAAACCTCTGACCTTAGCAGCAGCATTGGCTACAGCACCACCTGGTGGATAACCTTAATCATAACATCCCAGATTACTATATCCCTCCCCCCTTAAGATTTCAGTATGAATTTCTTAACAAACAACCATTCCTGAGGGTCACATAAGGAGTCTCCATTCATCATCTTCCATACTTGACGAATCTAACAGTTCAGTATCAATCTCTCTGGTAGCTTGCGAGGCCTTTGTGAACTGCTTGTTTGTGGTGAAGCCACCAGCTGCTCCTGAGCAGTGCTTAGAGTATCTGACTCTGCAACGATGGTTTCCTCTTGACGAATAGGTTCCTGTGGAATTGTCTCCATCCCTGGTGGTGGCACCACAGATGCACTTGGATAACTGGGGGCAACCCTGTCTTCAGTCATTGCATCTGGGACCTTCATTTCAATTTCCCCTTGTCTGGGAAGTATCTGATCTAAATGTCTGCGTGCTACCCTACCATCTCCCAACATGACCTTGTATGATACTGGACCTGTCATTGAGTCTATGAAGCCAGGAATCCACTTTGGTCCATAACTGAAATTCCGGGTAAGGACCGCATCTCCTTCTCCAAAACTTCAGCTCTTTGTTCTTTTGTCATGGTTCTCTTTTTGTTTGTTTTGTCTGTTTTCCATTTTCCTTTTTAGGTCTGGGTGGACAAGGTCAAGAGTGGAGCGTAGTCTACGACCTAATAACATCTCAGCAGGAGAGAGTCCTGTGGTGGATTGAGGTGTTATTCTGTAGCTGAACAGAACCCGTGACACTTTGGCTGCTAAACTCCCTTCTGCACTTTTTTTCATCATCTCCTTAAATGTTTGTACGGCTCTCTCCACAAGTGCATTCAAGAACGGATGATATGGAGCCAAGGTCACCTGCACTATGCCATTTTTTCCCAAGAACTCTTTTGTCCCTGTACTCACAAAACAAGTGGCATTGTCACTCACCACGATCTCCGGTAGCCCTTGATTACTGAAGCTCCGACGCAGGCAGTCTATAGTAGTAGTGGCGGAAGCAGAATTTACAGGATAAACATCCATCCATTTGGATGTGCATCAATGATTATGAGGAACATCTTCCCCATGAATGGACCCACATAATCTAAGTGCAGTCTTCTCCATGGTTTATCCGTCCACTCCCAGAGGTGGAGAGGAGCCGCTGCTGGTGCCTTCCGGTGTTCCTGACAAGTGCTGCATGTCTTGACTAGATTTTCTATCTCCTCATCTAGCTTTGGCCACCACAAGTAACTCCTAGCCAAGGCTTTCATACGTGAGACCCCAGGATGACACTGATGTAGTTGCTCTAGGATAGACTGTCGTGCTGGCTGTGGATTAATCACTCGTGCTCCCCACAACACGCAACCATCCTGCACACTCAGCTCTGTTTTCCTGACACTGTAGGGTGTGAAGTCAGCCCCTTCCAGATGCTGTGGCCATCCCCTCACCACATATTCTCGAGCTCTAGACAGTACTGGATCTTTACCTGTCCATGTTCTTACTTGCTCTGCAGTCACAAGTGCCGTATCAGTGTCCTCCAACATCAAAACTCTGTCCTCTGGAGCTGCACGGATAGGTGTGCCTGGCAGTGGAAGACGGCTCAAGGCATCTGCGTTCCCATGGTACTTGCCCGTCTTGTAGATGATGACATACCCATATGCCCTCAACGTCACTGCCCACCTCTGGATCCGGGGTGACACCATCTGTGGAACTGCTTTCATTTCATTGAAAAGAGAGAGAAGAGGTTTATGATCGGTGCATATGGTGAACTTCCTGCCATATATGTACTTGTGGAACCTCTGTAACCCAAACATTACTGCTAACCCCTCTTTGTCTAACTGGGAATAGTTTTTTTCCGCTGGTGTTAGAGTTCGGGACATAAACCCTATTGGTCTTTCAGTTCCATCTTCCATGCAGTGCGAAAGAACTGCCCCCACCCCGTAAGGTGAAGCATCACAAGAGAGAATGATGTCTTTCTCTGCATTGTAGTGAACCAGCACATCCAACGGCAGCATCAGTTTCTTGGACTGTTCAAATGAAACCCCCTGCTCCTCTCCCCACTGCCACTGTGTCTCCTTGCGCAGTAGTTTGTGAAGAGGTGCTAACACAGTTGACAAGTTTGGTAAAAACCTGTTATAATAGTTCAGCAGTCCCAGGTAAGCTTTTAACTCAGCCACATTTGTAGGAGCAGGGGCATCCTGCAATGCTTGTACCTTCTCCTTGAGTGGATGGAGCCCGGTGGCGTCCACTCTGTGTCCCAGGAACACTGCCTCATTTCCCAGGAAAGTGCACTTACTCCTCTTGAGTCGGAACCCTGCCCTCTCCAATCTCTGTAGTACCTCTCTCAGAGTGCTCAGATGCTCCTGGTCGGTTCTTCCCGTCACCAGAATGTCATCCAGATAGATGGAAACATGTGGAATCCCTTGCAGTACACCTTCGATTGTCCTCTGGAAGATAGCTGGACTAGATGAGACACCAAACGGTATTTATGGTGTGTGTATTTATGGTGACATACTTCTTTGATTCGTCATCCAGTGTAATCTGCAAGTAGGCATGACTCATATCCAACTTTGTGAATTTCTTTCCTCCAGCCAGGTTTGCAAAGAGATCCTCTGTTTTGGGAATCAGATACTGCTCTAGTTTGGACACCCGATTGACTGTCAATTTATAGTCTCCACAGAGTCTTGCCGAATTGTCTGGTTTTAAAACAGGTACTATGGGAGCTGCCCATTCCGAACATTTCACTGGCTCCAGTATGTTCTCTCTCAATAGACGGTCAAGCTCAGCCTCTACCTTTGGCTTCATGGCATAAGGCACAGGTCGTTGTTTAAAAAACCTTGGCGGTGCCTCCTTGTCTACATAAATCTTAGCTGGGGGGCCATTAAATGTGCCAAGTTCCTCCTTGAACACATTCTCATGTTCACTCAACACTTCTTGCAAAGTCAACTGGTTGCCCGCATCTATTTGATGTACTGCTCCCCAGTCTAATTTAAGTTCTTTTATTAAGCCCCGGCCTGGTTTGGTCCTGTACCCGATACTATAACTACAGGTAGCTGTTCCACTGTGTCCCTGTGTTGCACAGTTACCTTAGCTGTACCTAATGTTGCTACTCGTTCACCTGTATATGTTTTAAGATGCAGGGAGCAAGGCTTTAACTGTGGAACTTTTGCATGGTTCCACAATTTTGAGTACTCTGCCTTGTTCATTATGGTCACGCCGCACCCTGTATCCACTTCAAAGTTCACCTTAGAGTCATTTACTGTCAGTTGCAATGTGATAGGAGCCACTTTTGGAATGTTCTCTAACACTTGTAGCACTTTTCCTCCAGAAACCGGCATTCGCTCACCAGGTGATCACCCTTGCATCTATAACATGCCTTCACATGCTCATGTTGTGGTTTCTGACGCATGTTCAACTTGTGCACAACAACCTGACCTGCAACTTGCGTAGCATTAGCCTTGTCTGAACCCTGTATTTCTTTTACATCTCGGTTCGTTGTCTCTATGGCTTGAGCAAGTTCCAATGCTTTTTCATAAGTAAGCCCAGTCTCGGATAATAATCTACGCTGCATTCGGTCGTCCATAATTCTGCAAACTAGCCTAACTCGCAGCATTTCCTTCAGGTTGTTCCCATAATTGCAATCTTGTGCTAATTTATGCAACACCGCTACATAGTCCATTACGCTCTCTTCCTCTTTCCTGTTCCTTGAATTAAACTTGAACTGCTGTACAATCTCACTAGGCTTAGGGTTGAAATGTTCTTTTAGCAAAGCCACTAATTCAACAAATGATTTGTCTCCAGGCTTTTCAGGACTGAGCAGATTCATCATCAAACTGTAGGTTTGGCTTCCCACTGAACTAAGCAGAATGGCTTTCCTTTTTCCGGCATCATTTATTTCATTTGCTTTGAAAAAATAACCCAACACTTCACAGTATTCCTCCCAGGTTTGTGCTTGACTATTGAAAGCGGAAACCGTTCCTACCGTGGCAGCCATGCTCTCTTCAACTGGTAGCTAACTGCAGCTTGTGATTTTGTTGTTTAAACATCCTGGCAGACTTCTCTTCTTTATCCAGGGTCCTGTTTTACCTCATCGCCAAATGTGATAAATCCATGTAGTGAGACAAGGACTCGAAGAGGCGATATCATAGAATTAGCACGAGTACTTTATTAACAAACAGAGTAACAAACATCATGCCTGCATCCTGGCATTTCACCTTTGCTGACCTTGACAGGAAGCAAACCTCTGACCTTAACAGGAAGCAAACCTCTGACCTTAGCAGCAGCATTGGCTACAGCACCACCTGGTGGATAACCTTAATCATAACATCCCAGATTACTGTAGGGACCTCCTTGGAAGACACTCTCCCCACTTGCAATGAGTGCTTCCCCAATGGAGGCATCTGCAAGCAGCATGGGAACCATTCATTTTCTTTCACCATGGACTTCAGATTCAGATGAGGAGCATCCACGGCAGCAGCAGAACCAGGCAGCTCAGCAGCAACAGCAGCAGGAGCCCCAACCTTCTGCTCAGCCACCTGATGCTGCACAAGGCAGAAGATGTCAGCGCATCGAGGCACCTCGCTGCAGGAGATACCCCCCTCTCAGGGTTTACAGACAGAGGATGAGCTACCTCAACATGAGTGAGCAGCAGTGCCAAAGGAAGCTGAGACATTTGCAATAGGTTGTCCGAGAGATCTGAGGACTGCTGCAGCAAGACCTGGTGCCCAGAGCAACGGTGGACACCCCTTACTAGTGGCTGTCAAAGTCACAACCGCACATAACTTCTTTGCCTCAGGCTCCTTCCAGGGATCATCAGCAGACATCAGCGGCATCTCCCAGTTGGCCACCCACAGTTGCATGACGCAGGTTACCGATGCCCTTTTCGCTAAGGCTCACAATTACATCCAGTTCTTAAGGGATCAAGCAAGTATAACCGCACGTTCGGTTGGCTTTGCAAATATGGCAGGCTTGCCAATGGTGCAGGGCATCATAGCCTGCACACATGTGGCCCTTAGGGCACCCCATCACAACCCAGCTATCTTTGTCAACCGAAAGGGCTTCCACTCCCTCAACATACAGCTGGTGTGTAACCACAAGAAGGAGTTTTTGCATGTTTGCACCCAGTTCTGTGGTAGTTGCCATGATTCTTTCATCCAGCAGCACTCTAGTGTTCCTCCGCTTTTCAATCCGCCAAACCAACTTAACGGATGGCTCCTTGGTGACAAAGGCTACCCCCTGAAGAAGTGGCTAATGATGCCAATCAGGAGGCCAGCTAACGAGGCTGAAGAGCGCTACAACATCAGCCACACTTCGACCAGGTCCATCATCGAGCAAACTATTGGGTTGTTAAAGATGCGCTTCCGATGCCTTGACCGATCAGGTGGAGCCCTGCAGTATACACTATACAGGGTCTCCAGAATGGTCATGGTCTGCTGTGCACTGCACAACATCGCACAGCATCGTGGCTTGCAGCTTCCTGATGAGCAAGTGGCTCAGTTTCAGCCCTCATCAGATGAGGATGAGGAGGAGGAGGATCTGGAGGAGGAGCAGGAGGAGGAGGAGGAGCAGGAGGAGGACAGAGCGCCAGTCTATCGACCACCACAAGCATATGGCTGCCCGTGATGCAAGAGATGAACTTAACCTGGCCAGATTTGGATAGGTTGTCCAAGTTGGTACATGTCCTTAGCTCCATCTTAAGACATCATAGACAATGGACATGACTCTCTGGCCTCTTTTCACTCTGGCCAAAAGCCTGACAATGCAAGTGTCGCGGAGCCCGCAATGTGGAGCTGCCTAAGGTGAAAGAACAGATGCCATAATGCCAACATTTTGGCATCAAATCATTTTAATGCTTTCCAACAGGGATGGCATTTCATCAATATACTGAAACATTCACCCAATCATAACACAGATCTGGAGGTTATATCCTTTGCCAGCTGGACCCACACAGCCTTGGTTTCTTTGGGAGGCCTCTTCCTGCCAGATGAGTGAAAGAGCACCTCCCTACTAGCTGTCACTCCCTCAACCAACATTTGCAGCACTTCATCCGCGAATCTCAGGGAGGCCCTTGCCTTGGAATTGGACATAGTGGTTTCTCAAAATATGTTGCAGGTGGTGCAGCATTGGCAGAAATCAAGTGGAATGATCCAAGGCAGCAAGCAGCCCTTAAATCTGTCTGGAATAGTGATGTCAGCAGAGGTGAGTTTCAGTCCCAAAACACTAATTGACCAAGGGCAACCCACACCTCTGAAATCAACTGGCCAATCAGGGGAAAATCGCAATTTTTTGTAAACTATCAGTGGAGGTGGGTTTCAAACCCACCCACACCAAAACCCGCCTCCATCCCGCCTCCAGTGGGAAAATCACCCCCTGTGTTTTTGATTCCAAAGTCTAAATTGTTAATATAAATTGTGAACAACAGTGGTCCCAGCACTGATCCATGTGGAACACCAATACCCACCTTCTGCCATTGTGAATAGCTACCCTTTATCTCTGCTCTCTGATTTCTGTCTTGAGGCCAGCTAACTATCCATTATGCTACTTGTCCCCTGACTCCGCGTTCTCTGACCTTGTTCGTAAGTCTATTATGTGGTACCTTATCGAAGGCCTTTTGAAAATCTAGATAAATTACATCTACTACATTATTACCCTTTGTCTACTCTCTCTGTTACCTCTTCAAAAAATTCAATGAGGTTGGTCAAGCAAAACTTTCCCTTTTGAAATCCATGCCGATTATTCATTATTATATTTTTGGTTTCTAGATGTTCTTCTATTTTCTGCTTTAGAAGGGATTCCATTATTTTTCCTACCACCGATGTTAAGCTGACTGGTTTATAGATCCCTGGACATGTTCATCTCCCTTCTTAAATATAGGTATTATATGTTAGTTATCTGCCAGTCCTCTGGCACTACACCTTTTTTTAACGAATTATTGGCCCATATTTTCCGATGCCTACGGGTGTGTACGCGTTGTGTACACACCCGTAGGAACATCAGAAATGCCGGTTTCAGCATGCTCTGAAAAACAACATTTCTGATCTGTCAAGAATGCTCCTGACAGATCGGACACCTGCCCTGGAGAAGGGCCTCTGCAGGTGGAGAGTTCCACTTTCTGCAGAACCGCCGCCTGCTGTAAACCCCTAGAAATCTTATGCCCAGTAAAAGCAGGTGTAAGGCCTGCTTTTACCAGCATAAGAGTTTTAAAAAGTTTTAAAAAAATCATTTTCACTAATTTATAATATAAAAATACTTTTAAAAAAGGTAAGTTTATTTTTAGCCCTGTAAAAAACTTAAATTATTTTTTTCAAAAAAATAAATTTTTGTTTAAAATATTTAATTTAATGTAATTTTAACTCATTTTAAAAACAAGATGGTTTTTTTAAAAATGTATTTAATGTTTTAGTGTCTTTTTGGGGTGATCTCTGTAGTAACCTGGGAGGTTATGAGTAACCTGATCCACCAGGTGGTGCTGTGGCAATTGCTCTCCTGAGTTAAGTCTGATCTGTACTGGTTGTACTCTTTGTTTTTGCTGCCTCATGGCAGAAGCTTTTATGTGCAAGTGTTGATTAAACCATGTTAAGGAGTTAACCGGTGTCCGTCTCCATCTATGACCACCTCAAGATACCACATATGGCGACGAGAATAAAGGACGGAAGAGTTTTGGAGTATTCGGAAGAGGTGCTCGGGTTGGTTAGCAAACTAGTCGGAAAAGCACGAGGCTAGGCCGCGGGAGTCGAAACGGAGTTTGATTTTTTGGCTGAAGTGACCGGACTCCAAGGATGGCAGGAACGGTAGGCTCCGTGGCACCATTTGACAGCAAGTCGCAGTCTTGGGAGGAGTATATTGAAATACTGGAAGTCGGCACCGATGAGTGGGCAGAGGACCTCGGCGGTGAGGAACTTCCAGCGGTAGCGGCGGCCCGCGAGGTCGAGCGTGACCATGCGGGTGCCATATGTGCGGATGTCCGAGCCATTGGCGGTGGCCAGCGTGATACCTCGTGTGCCGCGTTGGATTTCGAGGGCGGAGGCGGGGGTGATGCTGTGCTGGGCCCCTGTGTCGCACAGAAATCGGCGGTTGGTTCTGTCGTCAGTGACGTACAGTAGAGGCCCCTTTTGCCCCACGGCCATCGCGGGGGCCGGTGCGGGGGGGGAATTGAAGGTACACGGTGGCGTGCAGCATTGGGTCTTAGTGCCAAAACGGGTGTGGTAGTAACAGTGGCCCGGAGTGGTAGGGCGGGCGGGCCTGGTGGGCCGGGGAGACCGCGTGGTCGTTGCCGCGAGGTCGGGTGTGACGTCGCGCGCGGACTGTGCAGAGAGCAGCCGGTCGGCCTTTTCTGCTATGTCATTCAGGTCCGTGGAGCCGGACTCCACAATGAGCGGGCGGATGCTGGCGGGAAGCTGCCGAATGAAAAGCGTGCGAAAGAGGGCGCTGGGGGGCTTGTCGTCCGCAAGGGACAGCATGTGGGAAAGCAGGTCTGATGGTGAAGCGTCACCGAGACCGGGGAGGTCAAGGAGTTGGCAGTGGCGCTGGTAAGAGGACGTTTGAAATTTTTTAAGGAGCGCAGCCTTCAGATGTTCGTACTTGCCAGTCTGTGGTGGGTCCTGCAGCGCTGCCCAAACTTTGGGGACGGTAGCGTACGTGAGCGAGGAGACGAGGTAGTCGTACTTCGTGGTGTCGCCTGTGATGCCTTTCAGCCGGAATCTGCACTCGGCTTGAACGAACCAGGCTTTGGCCAAGTTTTCCCAAAAGTCTGGTAATTTAACCGTGACTGCGTTTGTATCCGCCATGCTAGCTTAGGATTCGTCCTGAGCGTCGGGGTCACCAGTGTTGAGATACCGCGGCAAACGTGGGAGTCGAGACCAGAGCTAGTAAACAGAACAGCTTTTTATTTCAGCCTCATGGCAAAACAGGAACTGGAAGAGCCCGCGCCTGACTTAAATACTCCCCAGACAGGAAGTGCTCCTGGCAGCCTGTCCCTGTGGGAAACAAGTTGCTGGAGGAAAGGGCCCCCGGTTGGGGGCGTCTGCTTAAACTGTCCGTACCGCCGTGAGCGGATTGTGTCCAGTGGTGGCGTGTCGCCACAAGCCATTTCTTTATGGCAAACGAGATGGACAGTGCTGAAAAGAAAAGAGCCATTTTACTGAGTTGTGTGGGAGCGCAAACCTATACACGGATGAGGAATCTGCTGAGCCCGGAGCGGCCAGGAGAAAAATCTTTTGACGAGTTGGTGAGTCTACTAAAGAATCATTTCAATCCGAAACCTAGTGAAATAGTACAGAGATGACAATTCAATTCGAGGATTAGGAGGCCAGAAGAAAACGTTACTGAGTATGTGGAGGAGCTTCGGAAGCTCGCACAGGACTGTAATTTTGGAAATGCGCTCACAGTCATGTTAAGGGACAGACTAGTATGCGGAGTTAACGACGACAGTATACAGCAAAGGTTGCTGTCAGAAGGATTAATGTTTGAGAAGGCACTTAAAAAAGCACAAGCCATGGAGACGGCTAACAAGGACATTAAGGACTTAAACAGTATGAGCAAGGAGAAATGGAGTAAACCAGTGGGAGGAGCTGTTTTCAAGATGGAAGCTGGCGCGAAAAGTTCACCAGTCGGGGTTGGGGATTGCTACCGATGTGGCGGGACGAGCCATTATGCAAAGGACTGCAGGTTTGCAAAGACAAAGTGCCACAATTGTGGAAAAATAGGGCACTTAAAGAAAGCCTGTAAAAGGGCAGTGAGTGAGAGAAGCAGTGCTAAAGGGGCAAAGCATGCAAAAGGGGGGAGGGAGAAGTACACAAAGCGGGCAAATTACATACAAGAGGAGGAAGAGTCTAGTGAGGAGGTTTTCACTGTATACAGTATAGACACTTCAAGGCCCAACGTACCCCCTCTCACTCAGTATTTGATAGTGAACGGAGGTCAAGTAAAGTTTGAGATTGACACCGGATGTAGTGTAACCATAATGTCGCAGACTGAGTACGCCAAGCTATGGGGGGAAGCAAAAGTACCAGAGCTAGGTACATGCCCCATTAGTCTCAAAACCTACACAGGACAGAAGGTGGACATTTTGGGGGCGGCCGAAGTACAAGTGGAACACAAAGGAGTCACCAAAGAGCTTACGGTGGTAGTGGTAGCAGGGTCAGGGCCAAACCTGTTAGGGCGAGGGTGGATCAGTGAGTTGAGTGTGTACTGGCAGGCAATGAATAAAATGGAGGACAGTACAGAGGCACTGCAAGAAGTGCTGATGAAGCATGAGTTAGTGTTCAAGGACGAACTGGGCACCTTAAGGGGAGCCACAGCCAAGATTCATGTGGCCAGTGATGCCACGCCTTGTTTCTTTAAACCAAGGTCGGTACCTTTTGCAATGAAAACCAAGGTTGAGGCAGAACTAGATCGCCTGCTAAGGGACAAAGTAATAGAACCAGTGAAATTTTCAGACTGGGCGGCACCAATAGTCCCGGTATTGAAGCCCGACGGTAACGTAAGGGTGTGTGGTGACTATAAGTTAACAGTGAACAGAGTATCATCACTGGAACAGTACCCCATTCCGAGAATGGAGGACAGGTTAACATCACTCGCTGGGGGAGAAAGATTCAGCAAACTGGACATGAGTCATGCGTATCAGCAGATATTGCTAGATGAAGAATCAAAAAAGTTTGTCACGGTGAACACGCACAAGGGGCTGTTCACGTATGCCAGGTTACCATTTGGTGTCAGTTCTAGCCCAGCAATATTCCAACGGACTATGGAGGGCATTCTGCAGGGCATTCCAAAGGTGGCCGTGTACTTAGATGATATTCTGCTAACAGGGAGTGACGATCAGGATCACTTAAAAACACTGGACAAAGTGCTACAGCGGCTGGAAGAGGCGGGGCTATGCCTGAAACGGAGTAAGTGTAGTTTCATGGAGAAGGAAGTTACATTCCTGGGACATCGGGTGGATGCCACAGGCCTCCATCCATTACCAGGGAAAGTGCGAGCAGTGCAGGATGCACCGGCACCCACCTCAGTGACTGAACTGAAAGCCTATCTAGGGCTCCTGAATTATTATAACCGGTTTCTTCCAAACTTATCGATGCTGCTGGCACCCCTGCACAAACTGCTGAGAAAGGAGGAGCCATGGCATTGGGGGCCAGAGCAAACGAAAGCGTTTCAGCAGTCAAAGGAGCTACTTCAGTCCAGCAGGGTGTTAGTGCATTACAACGAGAAGAAGGAGCTGATAATGTCCTGCGACGCATCACCCTATGGAGTGGGGGCAGTGTTGGCCCACCGCATGCCAGATGGAGCGGAAAGGCCCATCGGGTTTGTTTCACGCACGCTCACAGCTGTGGAAAAGAACTATTCACAGCTTGATAAAGAGGGGTTGGCCATTATATTTGGAGTAAAGAAATTCCATAAGTACATATATGGGAGGAAGTTTGTAATCAGTACTGACCACAAGCCTCTTATAAGCTTACTGAATGAGATGAAAGTGGTGCCTCAAATGGCATCACAGAGAATAATGAGATGGGTAGTAATACTAAGAGCCTATGAATATGTGATCACGTACAGAGCCGGCAAGGAAAACGGGAATGCGGATGCTCTCAGCCGCCTGCCCCTCTCAAAATCTCCTCGCAGTACTTCCCCTGAGGAGCACGTCCTGATGCTGGATCAGGAGAGCAGTCCCCTGATGACTTCAGTGCAAATCCAGGGCTGGACAGCCAAGGACCCCGTTCTGTCAAGGGTCCGTGAGTATGTGTTGAAAGGCTGGCCAGATCACCGTGAGGGACCGGAGTTTGCGCCGTACAGACAGAGACAGCACGAGCTCAGTGTCCAAGATGGATGTGTGCTATGGGGAGCACGCATCATAGTCCCAGAGCGGGGACGCTCTACTTTGATGGAACAGTTGCATCAATCGCACCCAGGAATGACTAGAATGAAAGGACTGGCTAGGAGCTACCTGTGGTGGCCTAACTTGGATGCTGAAATTGAGTCAAAGGTAAAGTCATGCACTATATGTCAGGAACAGAGGAAAGCACCTGCCGGGGCACCACTCCATCCCTGGGAGTGGCCCAGCAAACCCTGGAGGAGAATTCACATAGACTATGCAGGACCTTTTATGGGCAAAATGTTTTTGGTGCTGGTTGACGCTCACTCAAAGTGGATCGACGTTTATCCAGTGAGCTCTGCAACGACTGATGCCACACTGAATTGTCTCAGGAACAGCTTCAGCACGCATGGTATTCCAGAAATGATTGTATCCGACAATGCACAGTGTTTTGTTAGTGAAGGGAGCAAAGAATTCATGGTAAGGAATGGAATCACACATGTCACCTTGGCTCCATATCACCCAGCCTCAAATGGGTTAGCCGAGCGAGCCGTGCAGACTTTTAAGGAGCTCATGAGGAAGAGCTCAGGTGACACCCTGGAGACCAAGCTCAATAGAGCCTTGTTTAGTTATCGTATAACACCCCAAGCTACCACGGGGCTTTCTCCAGCTGAGTTGATGATGGGGAGAAAGTTGCAGTGCACGTTAGACCTGATACACCCAGATCTCAAAAGCAAGGTTGAGACAAAACAAACAAACCAAAAAGCGTACCATGACAAACATACTAAAGCTCGCCATTTCGCCATAGGGGACTCTGTGTACACCCGGAACTTCGGTTATGGACCTAAATGGATACCAGGACTAATCCAGGACATTACAGGACCTGTGTCGTACTCCGTGTTACTAGGGGATGGTCGAGGGGTTTGTCGGCATGTGGATCAGCTTTTCAGCCAGCAGCAGGGGGAACTGCCTCAGATGGAACAAAGGGCAGTAGAGGAGGCTGTTCCAGGACGCAGCACGGCTTATAAGGTGCCAGTGGACACTGGTACTGCCAGGCCACAGCGGGACAGAGTAAAACCAACATCAGAGACTACTCCAATCTCAAGTGCGAGTGAATCTGAGAATCCACCACAAGTGGAATTAAGACGTTCACAAAGGATTCGCAAGCAACCAGAAAGACTTATACAAACCTGTTAAATTAGTCAGGGGTTAACCATGGTTAGAGCATACTGGTTAATTAAAACGTAGTACCTAGTAAGGGTTATTGTTTAAGAATTGCATACGGCAATCTTAAGGGGGGAGGAGTGTAGTAACCTGGGAGGTTATGAGTAACCTGATCCACCAGGTGGTGCTGTGGCAATTGCTCTCCTGAGTTAAGTCTGATCTGTACTGGTTGTACTCTTTGTTTTTGCTGCCTCATGGCAGAAGCTTTTATGTGCAAGTGTTGATTAAACCATGTTAAGGAGTTAACCGGTGTCCGTCTCCATCTATGACCACCTCAAGATACCACAATCTCCATTCATACCTTTGACAGGTCTATCTGTCAAAAGTATGAAGGGAGATTCCCTTCTTTCATTGGCTCGCCTGGCCCACATGATCCCAGGGACGCTTGCGAACTGCATGCGCCCCTGGGATATGTGGGCCCTGCGCATTTTGACAGTGGAGAGGCCCAGGAGTGGAAGCGTCCCGACCTCAGGGGCTCGAGCCCCAAGGAGGCGGGCATGGAGGCAGGACAGCACGTAAAATCGGAGAAAGTGGGGGCGGATGGCAAACCCACCCCCATCCCGCCTCTGTGCCCTTTTGCCAGGAGGCGGGAAGATGTGCAGCTTCGGGTCCCGTCTCTTGGAGGCGGGAAAGGCTTTTAATCCTTTTAACTGCCTGTTAACAGGTAGTTAACAGGCAGAAAAAGGGATTAGTGCCATTTTATCTTCACAGCTGAAGGCTTCCCGAGCTCGGAGAACCCCGTCGGATTGGAGGAGAGGTGGAGGAGTTCTGCGGCAGTCGGAGGCACCTGGAAGTAAGGTGTAGAGGTGAGTGATGGGTGTGGTAAGTATGCCAGGTGAGTGATAAGTTTAAAAAAGTGTTCACTTACCTTTTTTTACTTCTATAGCCTTTAGCCGTGCTGGATCGGAAGAGCGGACATCCACCTTGTCAATTTCAGGTAATGGCTGATGGACCCTCCGATCCATCAGACATCTGAAATTTACTTTTTTACAATGTTTTTTCAGTCCTCACCTCAAAAACAAATCAAACTCAAGAGAATGTCAGTGTTTGACAGCTTCACAGAGTTGTCAAACACTGTCATTTCTTCTTTCAAGAAGTCTTGACAGATAGCACGTCTGACGTTGACGTGATCTGTCAGTGACTTCCTCCCTAATTGGCTTGCTGAGCCCACAGGGCAGACTTAACAAGCTCAATCAGGGGAAAATCCCTCTGAATGGTCAGGCGAGGCTGGAGGCGGGACATTTACACGACAAGCAGCAGTCCTGCCTCCAAGTCGCCTCCATTGATAAAATCCAGCCCCAGGAGTCCTCAGATAAGGGTATAGATTTATAGGCCATTAAATATGTGTAGTAATGCCTCTGATATCTCTTCTTTTAAAATGCACAGATGTAAACCATCCGGACAAGTGTTTTTTTCCTCTTTGAGTTTGATTAGTTTATTTAATATATCCCCTCTTTTTATTTTAAATGCATTTATTTCATTTCTAATCTCACCTTCCGGTGTCATGTTCACCTCTTCTATCTCCCTGGTAAGTACTGAAGCAAAGTAATTATTTAATATTTCTGCCATCTCTCTATCGCTGCCTGTGGTATTATCCTGTCCATCCCTTAGTGGCCCTATTCCCATCCCAACATTCCTTTTTTTATTTATGTGTCTATAAAATATTTTACTATTTTGTTTTATGTTCCTTGATCATTTCATTTCATAGTTCCACTTTGCCTTCGTAATTTTTTTTGACTTCTCTCCTAATCTCTTCATATTCTCCCTTATCATGTTCTCCCCTGCTGTCCATGTGTTTAATGTATGTTTCTTTCCTTACCCTCAATTTTTCCCTTATGGCATTATTCATCCATAGTGTCCCATTAGTGTTTAGTTTGTTCTTTTTTTAGCAGAATATATTTTTCTTGGACTCTGTTGAACACCATTACAACAGTGACTACACTCCAAAAGTACTTAATTGGCTGTAAAGCGCTTTGAGACATCCGGTGGTTGTGAAAGGTGCTATATAAATATAAGTCTTTCTTTCTTTTCTTTATTTTAAATGTTTCCCATTGCTGTTCTGTGTCTTTGTTTGCCAATATCATTGTCCATTTTATTTTCCCAAGTTCTATTCTCAGCCCCTCAATGTCAGCTTTTCTCCAATCTTTTATGTTGGTCTTAGTCATACTTATGTCCTTCTCAATTATTATCTTAAAGCATATATATTATGCTCACTATTACCTAAATGTTCCCCTACTTTTACTTCCGTTATCTGCTTTGGTTTATTCCCCATCACTAGATCTAATAACAAATCCTCCCTTGTTGGGCTTTTTAGATATTGGGTTAGAAAGGAGTCAGATACACACTGTAGGAACTCCATTCCCTTAGCCCCTTTACCTACCTCTTCTGTCCAATTAATATTGGGGTAGTTGAAATCCCCCACAATTATTATTCTATGTTTTTTACTCGTTTCCCTAATTTGTTTGTATATTTCTTCCTCCACCTCCCCTCCACTATTAGGTGGTCTGTAGATTACCTCTGTTAGTGTGGTTGATCCTTTATTATCTTTTATCTCTATCCACATGGATTCTATTTCTGTCTTGCTGATAGCTGCGCCACTTTTTTCTACTGCCGTTATGTTATCCCTAATAAGTACAGCTACTCCACCTCCCCTTTTTCCCTCTCTATCCTTTCAAAATATGTTGTACAATGCAATGTTTAATTCCCAGTCCTGATTTTTTTATAGCTATGTCTCAGTAATTATGTCTGGTTCCTCACAACGCATGATTGCCTCCTACTCTCCTTTTTTATTACGGACTCTATGTGCATTGCTGTACAAACAGCTTAAGTCAGTTTTAATAGCAATTCCTTTCACTTTATTTTTAACCATCTTTTTACTCTCCTGTTCTATTACTGTACTTATTCCCTGCCCTCCCTTACTTTACTCTTTCCTATGCTCTCCTTTCCAGTTTTGATTATCGTTAGGCTTGTTTCATTTCTTGTAGATACCTCCCCCCATCTTATTAGTTTAAAGCCTTTGCCACCTCCCAATTTACCCTTTCCGCCAGGACACGGGTCCCATCCAGGTTCAGGTGGAGTCCGTCAAATTAGTACAGCTCCTTCCTGTCCCAGTACTGGTGCCAGTGTCCCATTAAAAGAAACGCCTCTTTCCCACATCAGCCCTTTAGCCACGTGTTAATTCACCTGATCTGGCTGCTTCTTTGCCAATTTGCACATGGCTCGGGCAATAATCCAGATATTATTACCCTCGAGGTCCTGCGGGGTTTACCCCACAACCATGCTCCTCTGCTCCCTCCCCTCTTCCCCATAAATATTGGAGTGTAGGTTTAGCATAGTGTCATTCTTACCACCTTCTGAAGGCATGGAGGATCATGTGATAAAAGCAGTACATGAAATAAAATGTGAAATTACGTAAATGCAATGGACTTGCCTAGGTCCCAGGGCAAGTGAAAATACTTTCTGTGGGACATAAGGAACTGGGGGGGAGAAATTCATTATAGCCCAGGAATGGACGCTAACTTTAAAAACGTTTGAGAATTAGCGCCAGGCACTAATGATTCAGACTGCACACAAAATTCAGTCTCATTGCACAAAGAAAGGATTGGAGCGCTAAATCAAGCGCTAATCAAGCCTAGCTCAGTGGTGTTAAGTTCAAATCACTGACCAATATCAGGTGCAGTCTAATTATCATTGCCACAGGCTCTTTCCAGTTCCTAAAGGGGAGGTTCGTTGATGCTGCAGAATCTCATTCTCAACATTGCTGGCTGTGGAGCTGCCTTAGCAAATACAAGCAGGCCAAGTAGAAAGAGCCAGATGACTCAGGAAGCTGCACTGATGGCACATCCACACCCCAAGGAGAGAGTCCGCAGATTCAGCAATGAGGCATTGGAGGTGTTGGTCTTCGCTGTGGAGAGATGGAAGGCAATGCTGTACCCAACAAGTGGCAGGAGTCCCTTGGCACAAGTCTTCCATGCCATGTGGATGGAAGTAGCCCAGCACGTCTCAGCAGCACTGTGGTCCCCATGAACCACACACAGTGCAGGAAGAAATTGAACAACCTTACTCGGGTGGTCAGGGTGAGTCAATCCTTCAACAAATGCTACATACCACCACCTGAACCACAGTCTGCACACATTGGCAAAGCACCACACCCCCAGCACTCACCCACCAACAATCTCTACCTACCAACACTCACACCCACATCTCACACCTTGCACACAATGCCAGCAATTCAACTATGGCAAACACATCAGCCAAACACATTGCTCCACACTCACTCACACACTTTCCTTTCTCCTGCATGCAAAGGTGGCGCACAACAGGGGGGAGCAGGAGTGCACAGGCGGGGGACAAACCAACACCCAACACTGTCTGTGCTGGAGAATCAAGTGCTGCGATTATTGGGCACCAGGTGGTGGGCGCCATGGCCACCGGCAAAGTTGAGCCCCTTGGGGACAACAACAATACCTTCATCCCTACTTCTCACATCCCGCTCTCCCCTCACCCCACAAGCATGTCCCACTTTCCAGCTAATCATGCTGTATGCATGCATTTGTCCCTTCCTGCCCCACTCCCCTCACCATAACCTGACTCTTGTACCTTTATGCTTTCAGATAATGAGCAAGCACCTGAGCAGCCTGTCTCTGAGGGCACTGTAGAGAGTGAGGCGGGAGAAGAGGAGGAGGGAGAACACACCGCATCACTGCATGTCTCACCCGCAGGCACCAGCTCAGATACTGGCACTACACGTTCTTTAGAGGCTAATATAGTAGCGGGATCTGTACAGGGTGAAGCACCGGGGACAAGCAGGCTGCAGCAAGGCCAGGGGGAAAGAGTTGCTCGGGGGCTAGCTCTCCGGAGGGCAAGTTTGCGCGCAAGGTCTGCTGCACAGGACTCAGATGAGGACCTTGATGGAGAGGTATTTAGAAGAAGGGTGATGGGCATGCACACGGAGATGATAGGTGCAATGACATGGGTGCCCTAAAGCCTCTCGGCAATGATAAGGAGTGTGGAGGAGGCCGCCTCCAACATTGCACAAGGCTCTGCGCACACCACAGAGCACATCATTTCCAGTCTGCAAAGGATGGTAGACTCCCAGAGAGAACGTGGCAACCCAGACCTGATGCCAAGTGTGATGGGTGATCTGGCAGCTTCCATTGCAGCACAGGCAGGAGCAATGCAATGTCGTAGTGCTGTAATGCAGTTTATGCTGGGTGGCATCCAATCTCAGACTGCTCTCATGCAATCTCAGCTTGATGCCACACAAGCTCTGACTGCTGCCATCATGGCTGGGTCTACTACCGTCGACCGGGGATTTCACAGTGTCGCAGCAGGCCAGCAATCTGTACTGCAACAGATTGCTAAGGATGATGAGGTGCTGCCCTGGGGAATGGCAGTGGGTCAGTGGAGCAGGAAGCCGCTGTCCTAGTGGGGAAAATGCTAGAGTCCATTATAAAAGATGTAATAGCAGAGCACTTGGAAAACAGTGACAGGATCGGACAAAGTCAACATGGATTTACAAAAGGTAAATCGTGCTTGACTAATCTACTGGAATTTTTTGAGGATGTAACTGATAGAATAGATAAGGGAGAACCAGTGGATGTGGTGTATTTGGACTTTCAGAAGGCTTTCGATAAGGTCCCGCATAAGAGATTAGCGTGTAAAGTGAAGGCACATGGGATTGGGGGTAAGGTACTGACTTGGATAGAGAACTGGTTGGCAGACAGGAAGCAAAGAGTTGGAATAAACGGGTCTTTTTCCGAGTGGCAGGCAGTGACTAGTGGGGTACCGCAGGGATCGGTCCTAGGACCCCAGCTATTCACAATATATATTAATGATCTAGACAAGGGAACTAGATGTAATATCTCCAAGTTTGCACAAGACACAAAGCTGGGTGGGTGTGTATGCTGTGAGGAGAATGCAGAGAAACTCCAGTATGATTTGGACAGGTTGGGTGATTGGGCAGATGCATGGCAGATGCAGTAAAATGTGGATAAATGTGAGGTTATCCACTTTGGTGGCAAAAACAGGAAGGCAGATTATTATCTGAACGGCAATAGATTGGGAGAAAGGGAATTGCAATGAGACCTGGGTGTCCTTGTGCACCAGTCACTGAAGGTATGCATGCAGGTGCAGCAGGCGGTTAAGAAGGCAAATGGTATGTTGGCCTTCGTAGCAAGAGGGTTTGAGTACAGGAACAAGGATGTCTTGCTGCAGTTGTACAGGGCCTTGGTGAGACCACACCTTGAGTATTGTGTGCAGTTTTGGTTGCCTTATCTGAGGAAGGATGGTCTTGCCATGGAAGGAGTGCAGCGAAGATTCACCAGACTGATACCTGGGATGGCAGGAATGACGTATGAGGAGAGATTGGGTCGATTGGGCTTGTACTCGCTGGAGTTCAGAAGAATGAGAGGGGATCTCATTGAAACTTATAGGGGGAGAAATTGGGTGAGTAGCGCCACCTGTTAGCGCCTAAAGAGGCAGTCAGTGGCTGTAGCGCCACTGGCTGCGCCTCCCGTGATATTCAGCAGGGGCGCTAATGGTGGCGTTAGCCTTTTGCGCTGCGCCGCCACCGATGACGTTATCGGTATGCGCAGCGCCCCATTCGCACCCGATCACGATATTTGGTAGCGAACGCCGCTGTAGCGCCATTCGCTACCCGCGCCCGGTTCACGGGGCCTTGCTGCGCCGGCAGAGGCGCAAGTTAAGGTGGAAGTGCGGGGCGGCCGCTTTTTCGGCGGCCGCCTGCCAGCACCTCCATCCCCGGCCTCCTGGTCCCCCCCCCCCCACCCCCCCCCCGCGGCATTGCTGGCTGTTTCCCGAGAGCCCGGCACTTCTCCTTGGTGCCGGGCTCTTTTGCCGGCACTCGCGATCGGGGCTCGCACTGTTGCAGGTCCCTCCCCCTTAACAGTGGGAGGAAGGCCTGCAGTACCGCAGCGTGCCGTGCCGCAGCGTGTGGCGCTGCGGCACGTAGTGCTGTGAAATTCACTTTCAGCGCCCTAAGAGGGACGCGGAGTGCCTCGAGCCGCGCCCCGTCTCCCTCTAGGGTCACTTCAACTGAATTTGCGGCGATCGCTAATGCGGCGATCGCGGCGCAAATTCCAGCGCCCAGGCGAACTTTGCGCCGCTTGGGCGCCTCAGGCCAATTTCTAGGCCATAAAATTCTAACAGGACTAGACAGACTAGATGCAGGAAGGATGTTCCCAAAGGCAGGGGTCACAGTCTAAGGATAAGGGGTAAGCCATTTAGGACAGAAATGAGGAGGAATTTCTTCATCCAGAGAGAGTGGTGAACCTGTGGATTTCTCTACCACAGAAGGCAGTTGAGGCCAATTCATTAAATATATTCAAGAAGGAGTTAGATATATTTCTTAAGGCTAAAGGGATCAAGGGATATGGGGAGATGGCAGGGACAGGTTACTGAGTATGGATGATCAGCCATGATCTCATTGAATGGCGGAGCAGGCTCGAAGGGCCGAATGGCCTACACCTGCTCCTATCTTCTATGTTTCTATGTCCTCTCTCAGGATGACAGCATCCCTGCTGCTACAACTGCCACTCTGCCATTGCCCTTGTCACTGCCTGTCATCTAGCCAGCCCAGACTGCTGCTGCCCATGCTGAGGTGGTGCAGTCTACAGCCAGCCCTTCCAGGCCCAGAGCTGGTCAAGGGCGTCCTGCAAGGCCATCTGAAGTCTCCCGCATGAACACTCAGCAGCCTTCCTCCAACCATGCTGCAGCCACTGGTCTAACACTTCGTAAGAGCACTAGAGTAAGCAATGGCACAGTAATGACAGGCACCAAGGGACTGCACAAGGGTGAAAAGTGAATATTTTTGGTGTAAATATGTGTTCACTGATTTTTGATCAAATTATTAATTCATTTTGGATTCTTTTTCATGTGTCTCATTTCAGCTTTGCACTGTGATATGGCCTGCGACAGGGATGGAATGTTGGGGATGTGGTGAGCAACGGGGATCTGGGTTTTAATTCATTCGAACCGCAGACTGATGAGGCGGTCACGGACGGCCGATTGACTGGCTGCCACCTCCTTCGCTCCTGTTCCTCCTCATCTTCCTCATCTTCCTCTTCCTCCTTGTCCTCCTCCTCCTCCTGAGGTGGTCCTGCAATCCCTGGTAGCAAGGGCTGGGCCCTTATGATGGTCAAGTTGTGGAACATGCAGCAGACTAGGACGAAATGGGACACCCACTCCAGTGAGTACTGCAGGGCTCCCCCCGAGCGGTCAAGGCAGCGGAACCGTTGCTTGAGCACCCCAATGGTTTGCTCGATGATGTTCCTGGTGGCAGCATGGCTCTCATTATATGAGTGCTGGGCAGGAGTGTTGGGGTTGCGTAGGGGAGTCATGAGCCAGGTGGAGAGTGGATAGCTCTTGTCTCCGAGCAGCCAGCCACGAGCTTGATGTGGTGGCTGGAAGAGTGCTGGTACACCGGTCAGGCACAGGATGAAGGCATCGTGGCTGCTGCCAGGATAGTGGGCATTCACATTGAAGATTCGCTGTCTGTGATCGCACACCAACTGTACATTAACTGAGTGGTAGCCTTTGCGGTTACAGCACATCTCAGGATTGTTATGCGGCGCCAGCAAAGCCACGTGGGTGCAGTCAATGGCACCCTGCACCATGGGGAATCCCGCTCTCCTGGCAAAGCCACAAGCATGTTCATCCTGCTTCTCTCTGGTGATGAAGAATGAAATGTAGTCCCTTCTCCTACTGTAGACAGCCTCTGTGACCTTCCGGATGCAGCGATCGACGGCGAACTGCGAGATGTTGGCGATATCTCCTGTTGCAGACTGGAAGGATCCGCTAGCAAAGAAATTGAGGGCGACGGTGACCTTGACTGTCACTGAGAGAGCCGTGGTTGCCCTGATCTGAGGCTCGAGGTCTGGTTGTAGGAGGTGGCAGAGTTCAGTGACCACCTCTTTGCTGAAGCGGAGCATTCTAATACAGTGCTCCTCACTTAATTGGAGGTAGGAGATGCACTCTCAGAATACCCTCGGATGGTAAGGCTTCCTGTTGAGAGCCCTCATGGCTCTTCTCCTCCCTCTGGGCACATGTTCCAATTGTTCTCACTGCCTCCGCTCCCTTTGCCGTAGATCCTGGAGGGCGAGATCGACTGGCAGTATAGCCCCCATTAATGTAACCAAGTGTAGCACTTTGATATGTTGTGAGAGTAAATGTAACTAATTGCTAGTAGCCACAACACTCCTGATACTAAACAACCTGTAAATGACTGAATTAAACTGTTGCACAATGTCAAACTGACAAGGCAGCAGTGAAACACTACTAACCTGACAGCTGTGACTCATTACTGAGGATGCCTTTAAATACTGCCCTGGAGCTGGCATCCACCTGTTTGACACCTCTTCTCCCTGTCGCTGTCGGGCGAGGCGCTAAGGTAGGGGGGGCCAAATGAATTTGGCAAATTGGGCGCAAAGCACGCTCACTGATGTCACGATTTGCCTGGTGGTGGGGTTGCCGGCGATAACTGGTAACGGCGGAGCAACGAGAGGGCCGGATTTGTTGTGTGGTGCTGGATTCGCCTCACCCCGGTGCTACTGCATCAGCGCCCCATTAGCACCCCCCGCCAGATGCTAATGAGAGGCGCTAACCAACTGAATTCCCCCGGGCTCATCTATCAAAGCAGTCTCATACACAGAAGGCAAAAATATCTAGAACAAAAAAGAGAAAAGAAACCCAAAAATGTAAGATGCTGTAAGGTTGGTTCAGCAACAACAGGAACCTGCGTGATCATTTTTCCTTTATCATGAACAGAGGCACATTTGTGGCTTTATCCATTTGGCTGTGGCCCTTCCCCAATATCAGTGGAAGATTACAAGCTAACAAGACTAAAGCACAGTGTCTGCCTGTACAGGCAGGTTGAGAGGTAGAATCGTAAAAGTGCACCCAACCTACGTGCCACTGGCACAAGATGTTTATGTTTGCCACCACCTGCAATTTTTGTCGGAGGCAGCAAATGAAAAGCAAGCTCCAGGAAATTCTCACTGCCTCTGAGGGTAGGAGCAGTAGGTCAATTATACTGCAGGATTGACACCAGAGAATAGATAGCATGAGAAATAGAAACATTTACACTGTAGCTGTGGGGGAGTACTCCACTGAGGTTAGGATGACTCCATGTTCCAGGGACAGAGTGCTTGATGCTATCACAGGAGGCCAAAAGTGGAATATATAATGGACTAGATTTTCCACTTGAGTTATGTCAACTCCCCAGCATATAATTCCACAGGATCTTTTCCATCCATCTGAGCAGGCAGGCGGAGCCTCAGCTAAATATCTCTTCTGAAAAGATGGTCCCTCCAACAGTGGAGCACTGTCTCAGTACTTCACTAAAGTGTAAGTCTAGATTATGTGCTTAAGTCTCCAGAGGAGAGCTTGAACTAACAACCTTCTAACTCAGAGGCAAGAGTTCAACCACTGAGCCAAAGCTGACATTGATGAGGGAAATACATCATCTGATGTATTTTTCATAATTTCTGTCTTAGCATCGCTGGATACTGGGCAATTGTTTGTGTCTGACATGCAGCATTCTCCTATGGGTGGCATTAGGCCCATTCACTGGCCAATGAATTGCTTCGGTTTTGGTGCCAAATTCAAAAAAATATAGGTATATATTTTTTAATTCATGCCAGCAGCACTATGGCTGCTGGTAACACTATGCTGCAACAGGCCTCCAGCCCCATTCCAAGTGGACTCCTCGATGGAGATGAAGGAGTCCACCAAAATTCTGCAAATGCAACAAAAGCTGGGATATTAACCAGGGTCGGAGTGCATTCTTGTGGTGGGTGGAAGTCCTGCCACGCTGACCATGTGCCCCAATCCCATTAAAGTGGGAAATCAAGGCTCTTTTCTCCAGCATGCACATTGATACCATAAAGATTAAAAGTGTTTTTTTCAGCATTGTGGTGATTGCTATTAACATTTATGTTAAAGTACCTACACTCCATGAAATGAAACTTTGCTCATTACATTCAGAAAATCAATTGGAGAAAGATTGCAATCTTCTAACTTTGAACATTGCACGTAGGAACATAGGAACAGGAGTAGGCCATTCAGCCCCTCGAGTCTGTTCTGCCATTCAATTAGATCATGGCTGATCTGTACCTGAAATCCATTTACCCACTTTGATCCATATCCTTTGACTCTCTATTGAGATGTCAATCTCAGTCTTCAAAATGTCAATTATCCCAGTATCCACAGCGTTTTGGAGGAGAGAGTTCCAGATTTCCACTACACTATGTGTGAAGAAGTGCTTCCTGATTTTACTCCTAAATGGCTATCTGTGGCGGAGCCACCAAGAGACACTGAACAAGAATCATTCTTTTAACTACTCTGTAGTGCAGTTGAGGACTGCACCTTTAAGCTGTGTGTAGTTTCTTGTATTTCCGCGTGATGACGTCATGACGCCGATCACGTGACCCCCAGTTGGCGCGGAGAATGTGATGACGTCATGACGTCGGGTTCCAGTATTTAGTGGCAGTCTTGGAGAGGCTGTGGAACTGGACAGACCTGCTTACATCTGCTCTTGTAGTTTTATTAGTTAAAGTTGTTTGTATATTAAAACTTGATTATTTCGTTTCACTGCGTTGGACTTTATTATTCGGATAGGAACCTCCGTTCCTACATTGGTGACCCCGAGCTCGTTGGACAATTTTCTTCGAGATACTTACAATGAACACGAACGCCGTTGCCCTTAAATTGCCGCAGTTCTGGGAACAGCAACCAGCAGCATGGTTTTTTCCAGGCAGAAGCCCAGTTTGCTATCCGGGACATTACAGCGGATTCAACCCGTTATTATTACGTGGTTTCCGCTCTGGACAGCGCCACGGCTTCACGGGTCATCAGCATCCTGGGGAATCCACCGGCAGAGGGCAAGTATGAAGCTTTAAAAGATCGTTTACTACAGGTGTTTGGTTTAACTAAGTCGGAGCGTGCACGCAGGCTTATCGCTATGCCCGGTCTTGGGGACTCAAAACCATCAGAATTGATGAGCCAAATGCTCACGCTTTTGGGTTCGGAGCCCCAATGTTTTTTATTTCGAGAGCTCTTCCTCTGACAGCTACCCGAGCCAGTTCAGGCAGTCTTGGCCAGTTCTATGATTATGGGCTGTGCCGAGCTGGCTGCAGAGGCAGGTAAGACTTTTATGGTCACACAGCAGAGTTGCGCAGCCACGAGGCATCTTTCCCCTATGCGAGCAAAGTCCAGCCCTCCTCCAGTAGGCTGGTGTGTGTACCACGCCCGTTTTGGCGCCAAGGCTCGACACTGCCGTCCTCCCTGCAGTTTTGTTGAAAAAAAATCTCCAGCAGGCTCACAAACTTCGATGAAGAAGACAGGGGCTGACAAACACACCCAGTTCACCATGGCAGTCGGCTCAGCAGGAAAACTCCTCTATATTACTGATTCCAGAACAGGGCGACGATTCTTGTGTGATACTGGTTCTCAGTGCAGTATTTTGCCAGTTTCAAAGCTAGATCTACAATCCGGCGGTCACGGCCCTTCCCTCGAGGCAGCCAATGGTGCGGCCATTCGCACGTTCGGTAAACGGACAGTTAATTTAACTCTTGGAGGTCAACGTTTTGTATGGGAATTTATAATGGCTAAAGTATCACAGGCCATCCTGGGGGCTGATTTTTTCTGCGCCTATGGTTTTCTGGTCGACGTCCAACATTGTCGACTCATTAATGCGTCTACTTTCCATGCGGTGCCTTGTCACCGCAGTACTGCTGTCTCCTGGTCGGTTGCCTGTGCGGTTCCATCGCAGGAAGGGTTTAGGCGCCTACTTGGCGAGCTCCCGGGGCTCACCAGGCCTACATTCTCGGCAGCAGTCGCGAAGCACGGTGTGGTGCATTATATCACCACAACGGGATCGCCTGTTTACGCTCGGGCACGAAGATTGGAACCTGGAAAGCTTATAGCCGCAAAGGCAGAGTTTCAGATTATGGAGGGCCTTGGGATTGTCCGACGCTCCGATAGTCCTTGGTCTTCCCCACTACACATTGTACCTAAACCAGGTGGCGGATGGAGGCCTTGTGGGGCTTACAGACGCCTTAACGAAGCCACTATGCCGGATAGGTATCCAATACCGCAGATACAAGATTTTTCAGCTCATTTGGCTGGCAACTCAATATTTTCCAAAGTAGATCTCGTTCGTGGATATCATCAAGTTCCTGTGCACCCTCAAGACATCCCCAAAACGGCGGTCATCACACCGTTTGGCCTTTTTGAGTTCCTTCGCATGCTGTTTGGATTGAAAAATGCAGCTCAGGCTTTTCAGTGACTTATGGACTCCGTGTTACGGGACCTTCCTTTCATTTTCATTTACTTGGATGATATTCTCATTGCTAGTAAGGATAAGGAAGAGCACATGGCTCATTTACGTACACTCTTTGCCCGTCTCAGCCAACATGGCCTCATCATAAATCTAGCCAAATGCCAGTTTGGGTTAACCAGCATTGACTTTCTGGGGCATAGGATCACCTCAGAAGGCGCCGTCCCACTGGCCACTAAGGTAGAGGCAGTTACGGCATTCCCGCGGCCTCATATACTTAAATCTCTTCAGGAGTTCCTGGGGATGGTAAATTTTTATCATCGTTTTGTCCCCAAGGCAGCCCAATTAATGCAGCCACTGTACGAAGCGCTTAAAGGGAAGTCGGGTAAAGATGTTATCATTTGGACGCCACAGATGGACCAGGCAGATGCAACTATGCTTGCACACCCACTCCCGGGCGCGACCATCGCCCTTACTACCGATGCCTCCGATTACGCCATCGGGGCAGTTCAGGAACAATGGGTTGACGGGACTTGGCAGCCATTGGCCTTTTTTAGCCGCCAACTGCGTAAAAATGAGCGAAAATATAGCACTTTTGATAGGGAGTTGCTGGCCTTGTTTTTGGCCATCCGGCATTTTCGTTTTCTCCTAGAAGGGCGTCCGTTTACTGTATTTGTGGACCATAAACCGCTCACTTTTGCAATGGCCAAAACGGCGGAGCCGTGGTCAGCCCGGCAACAGCGCCACCTTACATTTATATCTGAATTTACGACGGATTTACGACATGTGTCTGGCAAAGATAATCTTGTGGCTGATTGCCTTTCGCGTGCCCCAGTCCAGGCAATTCACCTGGGAATCGATTTCGTCGGGTTGGCGAAAGAACAGCTGGCGGATCCTGAAGTTCAGGCGTAGCGGACCATGCCTTCCAGCTTGCAGGTAGCCGATGTTATGTTCCAATCAGCAGGAACCACGCTCTTGTATGACATATCCATGGGAGTGCCCCGGCCCATTGTGCCAGTCGAATGGTGTAAGAAGATTTTTCAGGTGATACATGGCTTATCACACCCGGGGATGCGAGCTTCACAACGACTTATGTCCCGTAAATTTGTTTGGAAGGGAATGCATTTAGACGTTCGGGACTGGACAAACAGTTGCGTAGACTGTCAAAAATCAAAGGTCCACCGTCACGTTAAGGCTCCAGTGGCCATTTTTCCAGTGCCTGAACGCCGGTTTGACCATGTACATGTGGACTTAGTGGGCCTCCTCCCCATTTCGCGGGGTTTTATGCATCTCCTGACAATAGTGGACTGTACTACCAGGTGGCCAGAGGTGATTCCCTTGGTTGCTACTACTACAGCGGACGTATCTAGGGCATTCATTTCGTCGTGGGTGGCCCGGTTTGGAGTGCCATCTGATATCTCCTCTGACCGAGGTCCACAATTTACGTCAGAGTTGTGGAATGCAGTTGCACAGGGCTTGGGTACCAAGCTGCACCGTACCACCGCTTACCATCCGCAAGCAAATGGCTTATGTGAGAGGTTTCATCGGTCTCTAAAGGCGTCCCTCCGTGCCAGCTTGCGTGGTTCCAACTGGGTGGATAGACTCTCTTGGGTGATGCTAGGCCTTCATACAGCCCCCAAAGATGACCTCCAGGCTTCATCAGCTGAGTTAGTCTACGGTCAAGCACTTCGAGTACCAGGGGATTTCCTCCCTCCACATACAGAATCGTGGTCGCCTGCTCAGCAGCTCCTTCAGCATCAGGAGGTGGCAAAGAATTTCCTGCCTATTCCAACCTCGCATCACAACCTACAGAGGCCTCATGTTCCGGCAGAACTTATGAGTTCCGATTATGTTTTTATTTGGCAAGATGCTCATAGAGATACACTCAGACCACCTTATGCTGGACCGTTTCGTGCCATCGCTGCGGGAGAGAAATATTTTACGGTCGAAGTAGGAGGTAAGTCTGATACCATCTCCATCGACCGACTTAAACCAGCCCATCTGGATCGGAGTGAACCAGTGGTTGTTGCTCAGCCACCTCGTCATGGACGACCACCGTTGGCTGCTAGACCAATTATGCAGCAGTCTACTATTAAATTGCCTGCTTCAGCTTCATCCTTGTCTACACCTCCTGCTACTGTTTCCTCCACCCCAGATGTACCGCTTCAGACACAACCAAGTATTGGCTCATCTTCCAACGTTCCATCATCTGAAGTTCGTAGTCGTTCGGGCAGAATCATTAAACCTCCTGCTCGTTTGACACTGTCTGTTAAAGAGAACTCTGGGGGGGCGCCTGTGGCGGAGCCACCAAGAGACACTGAACAATAATCATCCTTTTAACTACTCTGTAGTGCAGTTGAGGACTGCACCTTTAAGCTGTGTGTAGTTTCTTGTATTTCCGCGTGATGACGTCATGACGCCGATCACGTGACCCCCAGTTGGCGCGGAGAACGTGATGACGTCATGACGTCGGGTTCCAGTATTTAGTGGCAGTCTTGGAGAGGCTGTGGAACTGGACAGACCTGCTTACATCTGCTCTTGTAGTTTTATTAGTTAAAGTTGTTTGTATATTAAAGCTTGATTATTTCGTTTCACTGCGTTGGACTTCATTATTCGGATAGGAACCTCCGTTCCTACATATCTTTAATTTTAAGATTGTGCCCCCTTGTTCTGGATTCCCCTCCAGAGGAAATAGTTTATCAGTATTTACCCGAGCGAATCCTTTTATCATTTTTAGCACCTCAATTAGATCACCCCTCAACCTACTAAACTCAAGGGAATACAAGCCAAGGTTATGCAACTGTCCTCATAATTTAACCCTTTAAGCCCTGGTATCATTCTACTGAACTAGCTCGAGTAAACTATAATTATGCTGCAATCTTCCAAGAACTAGTTCTACATTCTATATAAGTTCAACTCTATTGTTTGTTATAGTGTCAACCCTATTTCCTTCTGTTGTCCTGCACAGGAGGTAACTTGGAACTATCACAAAAACAGTTGCTCCATTAAAGGATTAACTTGGTTTAATTTTGCACAGAATTTTTAAAAAATTGGAAGTGATCTTAAGAGAGGTGAAATGAACTTTCCACCAGAATCAGAGCTGTACCTGCATCTGAGTATTGTTAACACTCTGTCATGAGTGCCAGAGCGACTGGCAGGATGAGGGAAACAGAAAAGCTTTGATTGGCATCATTTGGAATTACTTTACTTACAAAGAATCATCAGAGCTGCCAACAATCATTGAATTACCAGGAATGAGATTTCATGAGCACAATGTGTGAGAGACAAGAAAAACCCATTTAAATATACAGAGCTCTGTTTATTTTCACTCACAGGCACATAACAAAAAGAAGTTACATATTTCTGAACCACAATTGAAGTGAGTGAATTTTGACAGGTCTGATTCAGACTCTGAATCAATGTAACCATAAATAAATAATTGTCAGCATTAATATACACATTTTCTTATTCTGTACACATTGTACAATAGCCGCCTCTGCACCAACGCATTAAGTCACATTTGTCGTTACATATTTCCTCATTTTTTCCCTACCCCCTCCTCCCCATTATCTCAAGCTGACTGCATTTACTTCCATTATTGTTTAATCAAAGAGCGAGGAGGATGGCCTGGTCTGTGGTCACTGTCAAAGTCAGTCTGTGATTGGCTGGCGGAAAGATGTAAAAGGTAGACTTCAGTGTTTTGAAACAGATCCTGACTGCTGAAAGCAGACTGTTCACTGACAGCTGTGCTAATGACAATCCACAGCAATTGTTTACCATCTTTGAACTATCAAACAATATAGCGGATTGACAACTTTCACCAACAGTTCATGATCCTCACACAATGCATGAATGAGCGATGTAGTCACATGTCAGCTTCTGTAAATGGTCTCACAATTGGAAAAAATAGTAGAAGTCACGGGAGGATGTTGTGTGCAATGTTCATGCTATACGTGTGTGTCATGTTCATTTTTTCGATAAACTGAGAATGTAAAATAGAGGCAGTATTCAAGAGAACTTACTTGTGCATAGGATGGAGTCAATCCCACAATTTGGGCAATTAACAATGATGCGGAATGGGGAGAGTGATGGTACACCTTTCATGTGATGCCATCAGTACAGACATTGTAAAATAAATTTCAGAATTCTCCATGAGGTTGTAACAAATTTCCCTCGTAGATACCAGTATGCGGATAGCTGTCTTGAATAGATATTGCTTTTAATAGCTTGAACTGCAACCTTTTTTAAATCATCGCAAAAGATATCACATCTTTAAGAACAAAGCAAAAGGGCACAACTCTGATATAATATCTCATTAGGATGTAATGATCAAATTGAATTTCATCTTCTGAAGGTTTACGTGGAATCACTGTAATTTTATTCGAGTCCCAAGTCTCTCCTTTCATTTCCACTGACTTCAGCAGGAGGTTGGCAGCTTGCCAGTAAAACCACACATTAGAAATGGCACCGTTTTCATATCTGATTGTAAAAAATGACTTCAGAAGAAATGCAGACCTGGCAAATTTGTGGTTTCCCTATAAATTACTCTAACACTGTGTCCAATTGTATATATAATTTCAGATTTTCAATTTAAACTTGCTGCTGTGTCAGCTTTGCCTATTCTGATATGTCTAACACATTTAAGTTAAAATGAAGGGGATGGCATTTCATTACTTTGAAGATAATATTTTCAAATTTGTTTGCTGTAGGGCAAGAGCCCCCTCTTTTGCCATTGTGATCTCTCGAGTGTGCAGTAACTTTTTAATGGCTTGTTTTTTGTTATTCATATACTTGCAGTAATATTTTTTATAACTGGCTCTACAATTTCAGTTTCGTGCAGTTGAACACGATCTAATGTAATGTCAAATTATATACAGAAAAGCAACCAAACCTGTATGAATGAGTGAAGCTGCTGAAAGGAATGTTTTTTTTCAAGGAGACAAGCTTCACTTTGCTTTCATCATTTCTTTAATCTCTCTCTTTTGTATGTATGCTTGTTTCTCTTTTACTGTCAGTGACGCAGTACTACAAATGCCCCAAAAGATCTTAATCCTGTTAAAAACACTTGGGGAAAAAATTCAGTTGGTTAGCGCCTCCCGTTAGCGCCT
Source organism: Somniosus microcephalus (assembly GCF_052327205.1). Classification (NCBI taxonomy): domain Eukaryota; kingdom Metazoa; phylum Chordata; class Chondrichthyes; order Squaliformes; family Somniosidae; genus Somniosus; species Somniosus microcephalus. Next base: position 132,924,131 of record NC_140987.1, read on the forward strand.
CCGGGGGTCACTAACGACTTACCGCCCGAGCGCAGTGATTTTAGGGCCATCCGTGAAATTGACCTGGCTAAACACTACTGCCACAATCTCCTGCGCCTGGAGATCGTGACGTCATCAAAGCGCGCAACACCCCGGTAGCACCCCGGACCTGAAATTGATTCTCGCCCCCTGCCTCAGCGCCTGCTTCTAGGAACGACAGGTAGCGGGGGACGATTGCAGTGGGCTGGGAGCTGGGGGAACGCTATTTAAAGGCATGCGCTTCCTGCTTTTTCCTGTCGGCAATTAATTCTGCAAAAGCAGGTTGAGAGGGAGAGAGGCATCTGGAGACATTTAATGCTGTCCTATTTGAAGGAGTTTTGTTGGTCAGCAAGACTTTTCAGGTTCCCATTTCTGTCAGCTTTATTACTACCACATTTACAAGATTTAATGGGAGCTGTACTAGCACGGGGTCTCGTCCTCCAGCTTCACCGTCGGAGGCAGCAGAGGTGGCGAGAGAGAAATGCAAACGTGGCCCGAGGGAGGAGGGCCAACAGGGCTCTGCACAGGAGACCTTACCCTCCCAGGGCATTCCGGGAGCAATGCTCAGACATTCAACTGTCCGAGGAGCAGTGTTTTAGAAGGCTCCGCTTCACCAAGGAGGTGGTCACAGAGCTATGCCACCTCCTGCAACCAGAGCTCCAGCCTCAGTTCAGGACCAGGACGTCTCTGTCAGTGGCAGTGAAGGTCACAGTCGCTCTCAATTTCTACGCCAAAGGCCCCTTCCAGGCTTCAACAGGGGATATTGCGAACATCTCCCAGTTCGCTGTCCATTGTTGCATCCGGGAGGTCACAAATGCTCTATACCAAAGGAGAAGGGAGTACATCTCATTCCCCATGACCTGAGATAAACAGTGTGAACCCGCATGTGGCTTCGCTAGGATAGCGGGCTTCCCCATGGTTAAGGGCACAATTGACTGCACGCACGTGGCACTGCGGGCACCTCATGAAAATGCAGAGGTTTTCCGCAACTGCAAAGGTTCCACTCTCTGAATGTTCAGTTGGTGTGCGACCACAGACAGCGCATCCTCGCCATCAATGCCCGCTATCCTGGCAGCAGCCACGATGCATTCATCCTGCGCCAGACTGATGTCCCAGACCTGTTCCAACTACCGCATCAACCTTGTGGCTGGCTTATTGGGGACAAGGGTTATCCACTCTGCACCTGGCTGATGACACCGCTCCGTAACCCCAACACTCCTGCTGAGCTCATATACAATGAGAGCCACAGCACCACTAAGAACCTCATTGAACAGACACTATCAGGGTGCTGAAGCAATGGTTCCAGTGTCTTGACCACTCTGGAGGAGCCCTGCAGTACTCCCCCGATCGAGTATCGGTTTTCATTGTAATGTGCTGTATGCTTCACAACCTCGCAATTCTGAGGACCAGCCATTGCCACCAGGGATTGCTGCACCACCTCAGGAGGAGGAAGAGGGAGAGGAGGAGGAGGAGGTAGAAGGAGGAAGAGGAGGCGGAGGACGAGGATGAAGAGGAGGATGAGCAGCAAGAGGGAGGCGCTCAATATTGCTTCTGTAAGGGCCATTCGTGAACGCCTCATAAGAAACTAAGTGTCACAAAACATATTTGAAGGTTCTTTATCTGAATGCACGTAGCATTCGTAACAAAATGAATGATTTAACAGCACAAATAACTACATATGGGTATGATCTTGTGGCCATTACAGAAACATGGCTGCAGGGTGACCATGACTGGGAATTAAACATACCAGGTTATTTAACAATCAGGAAGGACAGGCAGGAGGGCAGGGGAGGTGGGGTGGCTATGTTAATAAAGTAAGGAATCACTATAATACAGAGAAATGATATTGGGTCAAAGGAGCAGGATAGTGAAACAGTTTGGGTAGAGATAAGGAATAATAAGGGGAAAAAAACACTAGTGGGCGTAGTCTATAGGCCTCTGAACAGTTGCAACTTTGTTGGACGGAGTATTAATCAGGAAATAGTTGAGGCTTGTAATAAGGGAACAGCTATAATTATGGGGGATTTTAACTATCATATTAACTGGACAAATCAAACTGGGCAGAGCAGCCTTGAGGATGAGTTCATTGAGTGTATTAGGGATGGGTTTCTTGAGTAGAATGTAGCTGAACCGACCAGGGGGCAAGCAACCTTAGATTTGGTCCTGTGTAATGAGACAGGATTAATTAAAAATGTCCTAGTAAAGGATCCCCTTGGAATGAGTGACCATAACATGGTTGAATTCCATATTCAAGTAGAGGGTGAGAAGGTTGGATCTCAAACAAGCATGCTGAGCTTGAATAAAGGAGACTATGAAGGTATGAGAGCGGAATTGATTAGAGTGGACTGGGAAAATAGATTAAAGGGTAAGATGGTACATGATAAGTGGTGTACATTTAAGGAGTTATTTTACAACTTCCAAAAAAAAATATTCCACTGAGGAAAAAAGGGTGTAAAAGAAAAGATAGCCATCCGTGGCTAAGTAAAGTAATTAAGGATAGTATCTGACTAAAAACAAGGGCATATAAGGTAGCCAAATCTAGTGGGAAGATAGAAGATTGGGAAGTCTTTAAAAGACAGCAAAAAATAACTAAAAGATTGATTAAGAAAGGGAAGATAGATTATGAAAGTAAATTAGCAAAAAATATAAAAACGGATAGCAAAAGTTTCTATAGTTATATAAAAAGAAAAAGGGTGGCTAAAGTAAATGTTGGTCCCTTAGAGGATGAGACTGGGAAATTAATGGTGGGAAACATGGAGATGGCAATAACGCTGAACAAATATTTTGTATCAGTCTTTACGGTAGAGGACACTAAGAACATCCCAACACTGGACAAACAGGGGGCTCTAGGGGGAGAGGAGCTAAATACGATTAAAATCACTAAGGAAGTGGTACTTGGTAAAATAATGGGACTTAAGCCGGATAAATCCCCTGGACCTGATGGCTTACATCCTAGGGTCTTGAGGGAAGTGGCGGTAGGGATTGTGGATGCATTGGTAATAATTTTCCAAAACTCCCTGGACTCAGCAAAGGTCCCAGCAGATTGGAAAACTGCTAATGTAACACCCTTATTTAAAAAGGGTAGTAGGCAGAAGGCTGGAAGCTATAGACCTGTTAGCCTAACATCTGTGGTTGGTAAAATGTTAGAGTCCATCATTAAGGAGACAGTAACAGGACATTTGGATAATCATAATTTAATAGGACAAACTCAGCATGGTTTCATGAAGGGGAAGTCATGTTTGACAAATTTGCTTGAGTTCTTTGAGGAAGTAACATATAGGGTGGATAAAGGGGAACCAGTGGACGTAGTGTATTTAGACTTCCAAAAGGCATTTGACAAGGTGCCACACAAAAGATTATTGCTCAAGATAAAAAATCACGGGATTGGGGGTAATATTCTGGTGTGGGTGGAGAATTGGCTCTCTAACAGAAAGCAGAGAGTTGGGATAAATGGTTCATTCTCAGACTGGCAATCAGTAACTAGTGGTGTTCCGCAGGGGTCAGTGCTAGGTCCCCAACTCTTTACAATCTATATTAACGATTTGGAGGAGGGGACTGAGTGTAACATATCAAAGTTTGCAGATAATACAAAGATGGGAGGGAAAGTAGTGAGTGAGGAGGACATAAAAAACCTGCAAAAGTGACATAGACAGGCTAAGTAAGTGGGCAGAGATTTGGCAGATGGAATACAATACTGGAAAGTGTGAGGTTATGCACTTTGGCAGGAAAAATCATAGCGCAAGTTATTATCTTAATGGCAAGAAACTGGAAAGTACTGTAGCACAAAGGGATCTGGGGGTCCTGGTGCACGAAACTCAAATAGTTAGTATGCAGGTGCAGCAAGTGATCAAGAAGGCCAATGGAATGTTGGCTTTTATTGCTAGGGGGATAGAATATAAAAACAGGGAGGTATTGCTGCAGTTATACAAGGTATTGGTGAGACCGCACCTGGAATACTGCATACAGTTTTGGTGTCCATACTTAAGAAAAGACATACTTGCTCTCGAGTCAGTACAAAGAAGGTTCACTCGGTTAATCCCGGGAATGAGGGGGTGGTCATATGAGGAGAGGTTGAGTAGATTGGGGCCTAGAAATTGGGTTTTGGTCTTGCCAGGGCTGTAGCGCCAGAAAGTTTGCGCCAGCGGTAATGCGGCAGCGCGCGACGAAAATTCGGGTGCGCCGGGCCCAGACGGCGGCGGGCGCTAAAACCCTCCTTTAGCGCCTCAAAACGGGCGTGAACTTGGGTTTCCCGGCGCTAATCCCCCACTGCGGCACCCGATGCGGTGCGGCAGGCGGGGGAACTGCAGGCCTCCTCCTCCTGTTAAGGAGGAGCTGCCTGCAGCTGACAACTGTCCGGCGGATTGTCCCGACATCTGAGCCCGGCACCTCGGGGAAGTGCCGGGCTCGCATCAGACACTGATCAGGGCCGCGGGGGGGGAATGCAGGAGTCCGGGAAGGGAGGTGCGGGCAGGCGGCCGCCGGGAACGCGGCCGGCCGCCGCTCCACCTTTATGCGCCGGCGCACACTGGGGGAAGACTCTGTTGCCAGAGTCTTAGTTGCGCCTGCCACGGGCGAGGCGGGCGCAACTGAATTTCGGCTTGGGGCCGGGTTACCACGGCAACCGGGACGCTGCGCACACCGATGACGTCATCGGTGCCGGCGCAGCGCTACCGGTGCAACGCCGATTTAGGGCCCCAGGGAATTTCTCAACTGGCCATAACTCCGGCGCTAGGCCCTCTAGCGCCTCAAATGCGGCGCTAAGCCTACCGAATTTCTAGGCCTGGGACTCTACTCATTGGAGTTTAGAAGAATGAGAGGCGATCTTATTGAAACATATAAGATTGTGAAGGGGCTTGATCGGGTGGATGCGGTGAGGATGTTCCCAATGATGGATGAAACTAGAACTAGGGGGCATAATCTTAAAATAAGGGGCTGCTCTTTCAAAACTGAGATGAGGAGAAACTTCTTCACTCAGAGGGTGGTAGGTTTGTGGAATTTGCTGCCCCAGAAAGCTGCGGAAGCTACATCATTAAATAAATTTAAAACAGAAATAGATAGTTTCCTAGAAGTAAAGGGAATTAAGGGTTACGGGGAGCGGGTAGGAAATTGGACATGAGTCTAGGTTCAGAATGGTCATGGCACTGTGGGTAGTGGAGCGGGCCCAGGGGCCGTGTAGCCTGGTTCTGTTCCTACTTCTTGTGTTCTAATTCTGTGTTAGATTTCAGGAGATGGTTTTATTCCTGTTCCTGGCTGGGGTGGAGATCGCCTTTACAGAAGGTAAGTACTGTAGAAAATATAGGGACAGAGTGATCTCCTGGAAGAGTTTCGATCGCCTAGATGGGTCGGAGAGGAATTTCCCAGATTTTTTCTCCCAAATTGGACATTGGGTTTTTTATCTGGTTTTTCACCTCTCCCGGGAGATCACATGGGTTCAGGTGGGATGGAGAGTGGTAGAAGATTTGAGGTTAGGATCAGATCAGCCATGATCTTGTTGAATGGTGGAGCAGGCTCGAGGGGCCGATTGGCCTACTCCTGCTCCTATTTCTTATGTTCTTATGTTCTTATGAAAGTGCTTCTGATGAATGACAGAGAAGATGGCTTTTGGGATCAACAAGCACATCATTACAGCTACCCCACAGCCCCTATTACCGGGCAAAGTTTCAATGAGGAATTTCCATGAGGAAATTTGTAACGTTTCAGTAAAAAAATTATTTTTTCTGAACAACTGTGTCTTATTAAGCAATACCAAACAAACACAACAATTCATTAACAAACAAAACTGGTTCTTACCACATCGAAATAAGTCTTAACAGAGTGAACAATATATTTACATACACAACCAACTTTGGTACAAACATTCCCCCCATATGTTAGAAAAATTTTAGTTATTTGCCCTTCTTGAATGATCTCCCTCCCCTTCCAACCCTACTGCTCCTCCAAAATGTGGCCCCAGTGGCTGCAGCAAGGCTTGCGGAAGGCTGCTGAATCTCAGATCCAGCGACTGCAGATGGCCTTGCAGGACGCCCTCGACCAGCCTGGAGGGCCCAGTAGCAGACTGCAGCAACTCAGCATGTGCGGCAGCAGTCTGGGATGGCTGGGTTACAGGCTACGGCAAGTGCAATGGCGGAGTGGCAGTGGTGGGAGCAGGAATGCTGTCATCCTGAGAGAGGACAGCACCTTCCTGCTCGACCGACATACTGTCACTCCCCCGAGGTAGAACCTGAGCATCCGGAGCAATCTGCTCGAGCACAGATTGCTGGCCTGCTGCGGCACTGTGAGATCCCCGGTGAACAGTGGGTAACCCAGCAAGGATGGCAGCAGTCAGCGCTTGGGTGACATCAATCTGAGACTGCATGAGAGTACGCTGAGATTGGATGGCACCAACCAATAACTTGATTCCAGCACTAAGCCATTGCGTTGCCTCGGCTTGTGCTGCAATAGATGCTGCCACCTCACCCATTACACATGGCATGGGTTCTGGGTCCCCACAGTCTCTCTGCAAGTCAACCATCCTCTGCAACGAGGCAAGGATGGGTTTGAGGGTTTGCGCACAGATGTTAGCTGTGCTGGCGGCGAACTCCTCCATGCTCCTAGCCAGTGCATCCATGCTCTCGGGCACCCTTGCCATTGCACCCATGAGCTCAGTGTGCATGCTCATCGCCTGAGTATTCATTGCCGCGATATCGAGGTCATCATCCAAGTCCTGTGCAGTAGAACTCGTGTGCGCACTCACCCTCGGGGAGATGGCCCCCAAGCTTCCCTACCCTGTGGCGTAGCTGCAGCTCACTGGGTCCCGGAGCTTCACCCACATCAGAGCCATTTCCTCTGCTCCCCTCCAGTGACCACATGGCCCCAGTATCGGATGTCTCGCCCTCGGGAGACGCAGGCGGTGAGGCTCCGGCATCATGTTCCTCCTCCTCTCCCATTGAGTACTGCAGGGCTCCTCCAGAGTGGTCAAGACACTGGAACCATTGCGCCGCTGCCACGGGGAGGCTGAGGGACAGGCTGGTCAGATGGTCGCTCACTATCTGAAAGCAGGAAAGTACAAGAGTGGCTTTAATGTGAGGGCAGGGAGCAGGAAGGAGCAAGGAATGGAGACAGTATAGTTAGATGGAAAGTGGGAAAGGCTTGTGTTGTGAGGGGCAAGTGGTATGAGAGAGGAGAGAGAGTTGATGAACATACCGTTGCTGTCCCCAAGGGGGTCGACCTCTCCGACTGCCACAGCGCCCACGACATGGTTCACGATGATTCTGTGCACTCGCTCCTCCAGCTGTGTGAGGGGTGCAGCTCCACCCGACCTCCTCCCGTATGTTGTTGCTCCCTCCTGTTATGTGAAAGCTTGGCCTGCAAGAAAAAGCGTGTGAGTGAGTGTGCAGCCATGTGTTTGGCAGATGTTCCTACCATAGTTGAATAGCCGCTAATGTCTGCAAGGTGTGAGATGTGGATGTGACTTTTAGTAGATAGGCATAGTTGTTGGGTGAGTGTTGGGGATTGGGCAGTTTATACCATCTGTGCTCAGCGTAAGGTTGAGATGGTGGGATGTAGAGGTGCTTCAAGCATCTACTAACCCTGACCACCTGAGTGAGGTCATTGAACTTCTTGCGGCACTGCGTGCGAGTCCTTTGGACCAGGCTCCTGGATGATACATAATGGGCTACCTCCCTCCACACCTTTGTGAACTCCCGGGGCAGTGGGCTCCTGCTAGTATCTGGAAACAGCACTGCCCGCCGACGTTCCACAACCACAACCAGAGCCACCAATGCCTGGTGGCTAATCCGGCGAGCTCGCTCCATGGGCCTCTGTGTAGCCATGATAATCGTTGTTGAATATTTGCACCTCCTTGCAGGCCCAGGTCAAACGCAGCAATGATCAGGGTGAGGCTGTGCAGCATAATGGACCCTCCCCTTTAAGAACTGGAAGGTGTCAGTATGTCTGAGTACAAGGTAATTGACAGCAGCTGAGCTTGAGTAGAGCTCTGAGGTAGAGCCCCGTTCCCCGACGTTATCACCTTAAGAGAAGTGTGTAGCGCTTGATTTAGCATCCCAATCACCTCCAGGGCTGCTGGAGACAAATTTCCCAGTCACTGGCGATAATTTGCGCCAGGCGCTAAATTTTATACCTGGCCGATATTAGCACCCCAAAATGGTTGATGCAATGTCCGTGTGTAATTGAGACACGGACTGCAGAAGTTGGTTATAACAGGTGTTTACTGAATGGAGACAAAACTGGAACTACTATACAAAGTTACTACACAGGCTTATATACAGGGGTGGTCATTACTGGTACTGCAGTATACAGGGGCTGCAGAATATAGTTCCTTCTTCGAGGTACATACACTACAATTCCTCCCCTTTTAGCTAAACAGTACATAACATTCAATTAATAATTAAATAACATATTTACAATTACAGTTGCTATATACATTAGCTGAAGTTAATCAATTGTAAATTCAGTCTTTGAGGAGGCTTCCTGATTCTGACCTGATAACGCCTCTTTGGGGTATCAGGTTCTTCTGGCAAAGTTGATTCGGGATCAACGTCGTTGTTTGGTTCGTCTGCTTCCAATATCACCGATTCTGAGGTAGATGCAATTGGTACTTCGGTTTCATCACCAGGTGTATAGGATCGTGGTGTAGATTTGACGTTTTCCAGTGACTCTAGAATCTGGTCAGCATGGCGTCTTACAATGCTCTCTCCAACGTCCACGGTATACATTAGAGGTCCTTGCCGTGTGCAGATCGTTCCTGGCTGCCATTTCTCTGTGCGGTAGTCCCGGGCCAAAACTGGTTGACCTATCTTGAAACTCCTGGTTGGCCTTTCATTCATATTCTGAAACTGCCTGTTCTCCACATCTCTTCTGATGTTTGGCTTAACCAAATCCAAGCAGCATCTTAGTCTTCGATTGAAGAACATCATGGCTGGAGTTTGGTTGGTAACCGCATGTGTCGCATTCCGGTAGGCAAACAAGAAGTTATCCACCTTGTGTTGTAGCGGTATGTCTTCATTACACATTGCCTTGATAGCCTTCTTGAATGTTTGAATGAACCTCTCAGCCAATCCATTGGTGGCTGGATGATATGGGGCGGATGTGTAATGCTTAACACCATTGTTCTTTAAGAACCTCCGGAACTCTTCAGACACAAACTGTGGTCCATTGTCGGAGCAAATCTGTTCAGGCAGCCCATTTCTGGCGAATATGGTTCGTAAGACTGTGATAGTTTTTTCTGTGGTGGTTGAGGACATTTTTATTACCTCTGGCCACTTTGAATGTGCATCCACCGCAATTAAAAACATCGAATCCATAAATGGACCAGCAAAATCAATGTGTACCCTTTGCCATGGAGATGAGGGCCACTCCCATGGATGTAGAGGGGCTTGTGGTGGGGCGTTTTGGACCTTCTGGCATCCTGTGCAGCTCTTGGTCATCTCTTTGATTTCTCTATCGATTCCCGGCCACCACACAAACGCTTTGGCTAAGTTCTTCATTTTTACCCCTCCCAGATGACCCTCATGAAGCTCATTGAGCACTCTATCCTTCAATTTGGGTGGAATTACTACTCTGGATCCACACATCAAGGTTCCTCGGCACACTGACAGCTGTTCTCTTCTATTTTTATCGAGGCGGTTACGCCTTTAAGAGTTCCCAGTCCTTGTTGAAATACCTCTTTAGCGTTAGCTAAGATTTTTGACAATCGTCCAGGTGTGACGTCATCATCCTTTTTACCAGCCACAGTCAGTGCCTGAATGGAGTGCCAGTCTAAACTTATCTTTCTGATCCATTCACGTCCCAATAATGGTGGTCCACCATCTTGCAGTATGTACAGATACAATTTCTGTATTTCCTTGCCGTTGTATTCGACAGGCACCCTTATTTTCCCTCTGGGGTATACTTTCTGCCCCGTATTGTCTTCAAGACAATGGATGTGTCTTTCAAGGGTATGTGTGAGAATAGCCGCTTGTAGTCTCGTCGATTCATGATGGTCAGGGCTGATCCTGTATCCAATTCCATTTTGACTCGGGACCCTGCTATCGTGAGGGTGACCCAAATGGTTCGGTGATCCTCTTTTGCAATTACGTTGTGTAGTTTGAGACAACTTAGTCTCTTGTTCCCGGATTCACTATCACTCTTCTGGTCTTCGGAACTACTGTCCGTCATCTTTTGTACTTTCCTGTACTGTTCCTTAGTAGTCTTTTTGTTGTTGTTAGTCTTCTTCCCGGACCTGCAAACTCGTGCAATGTGTCCCATCTTTCCGCATTGCCTGCATGTTTTGTCCTTGGACCAGCAGTCCTTCTGGTCATGGGTTGTTCTGCCGCAGCGATAACATTTTTCAAATCCCCGTGTCATTTCATGGGTGCCGTATTCCTGTGGCTTTTGCTGTATTTCCGCAGCTTCCCTTGCTGCTGCTTCGTACGATACTGCCACGCTGAAAGCCTTATCTAGCGTCAGCTCTTTCTCTGAGAGTAACCTCTTCTGGGTTCCTTCACTCAGGAGTCCACAGACAAATTTGTCCCATAGGGTATCTGCCAGTCCTGCTCCGAACTGGCAGTGCTTTGATAGCTTGCATAATTCCGTAAGGTAATCAGCATTGCTCTCATCTTTATGCTGATTTCTCTTGTGGAATTTAAATCTTTCTGCTATCAGCAGCGGTGTAGGATTTAGGGCCTAGAAATTCACTATGGCCCCGCCAGCTGGCTAGCGCCCAAAAGTTAGCGCTGGGCGGGGAGCCATTAGCGATCATCAGATATTCAGTTTTTGCGCCCCAATTCAGAACCGGGCACTATTCCAGGGTGTGCCCGCCTCCGCTTGGGGTGCTGACACTGAATTTCAGCGCTCTTGGCGCCGCTGCGCCAGCCGCTGCGGAGCGGCAGGCTGCGGTACTGCAGGCCTCCTCCTTCTCTTAAGGGGGAGCTGCCTGCAACGGGGAGATCGCCGCTGGATAGTGCCGGCAAATGAGCCCGGCACCACGGAGAAGTGCCGGGTTCGCGGAAAGCAGCCGGCAATGCCGCGGGGGGGGGCGGTGGAGGAGGCCGGGGAAGGAGGTGCGGGCAGGCGGCCGCCGAAAAAGCGGCCGGCCGCACCTCCACCTTAAAGCGCCCCACTAAGGCTACAGTACGGCCCCGTTTTCTGGTCGCTGTTTGCGGCCGCTGCGGAGGAGGCGGCCGCAACTAAATATGGGGATCGGGCCGGTTTCGGGGCGGAACCGGGGCACTGCGCACACCGATGACGTCATCGGTGCCGGCGCAGCGCTAACGGCTACCGCCGCCAATACCGCTGCGCTGAATATCAGCGCAAACTCCTTTTTGGCGCAGAAGCCCTCTTTAGGCGGTAACTGGCCGCAAAGCTGGCAGATCCTTAATGAATTTCTAGGCCTAGGTGTTCCTGTAGGATATCAACAATTTCATTAAAACTCTTCGCCATTGGTTTGACTGGAGTGATCAGGTTCCGCAATAGGCCGTACGTTCTTGCGCCCATTAAGTTTAGTAGTGCTGATGCCTTTTTCTCATTGGCTACTTCATTTGCCTTGCAATATATCACAGAATCACAGAATCACAGAAACCCCACAGTGCAGATAGAGGCCATTTCGGCCCATCGAGCCTGCACCGACACATATCCCACCCGATCCCCGTAACCCCTGCACCAACACATATCCCACCCTATCCCCGTAACCCCATGTATTTAATCCCCCTAACACTAAGGGTCAATTTATCATAGCCAATCAACCTAACCTGCACATCTTTGGACTGTGGGAGGAAACCGGAGCACCCGGAGGAAACCCACGCAAACACGGGGAGAATGTGCAAACTCCACACAGACAGTCACCCGAGGCCAGATTCGAACCTGGGTCCCTGGCGCTGTGAGACAACAGTGCTAACCACTATGCCACCGTGCTGCCCTTCGACTCTTTCCACATACTTGGTCCAGTCTTCTATTGCATTATCGAAGGCAGTGATATTGCCAGTCTTCGGCATCTTGGAGATCTAAGATGGCGCCTCCCGCGCTTTGCCTTCTTCCTCGATTGAACAAAATGGCGCCTCCCGCGCTTTGCCTTCTTCCCCGCTGGATTAAGATGGCGCCTCCCGCGCTTTCTGCCTTTTCCGCTGCTGCCAGCGCTGTTGCTGGCGCTTTTATGCCTTGATGGCGACGCCCTATGGTCTTCGCGCGCTTCCCCCCTGCGCTGCTGCCAACGCCGCTCTCCGCGGTCCCCGTGGCAAACTGCAGCTCCTTGCGGCTTTCTGCGCTTCTAATTTCTTTTTCTTTTATTTTAATTACTGTTCCCATCGTCAGAGCAGACCCTATGGGACACCTCCCTCCCTCTTCTTGGGTCTGTACGGTGCCCAGCTTCATAGCACTGGCCGCGCCCTGTGTGCTCCACCCTCTCTCTCTCTCCTCTTCCTGACAACGCTGCTCGGCCCCGTTGAAAAGCCACCCGATCGAACTCTAGCCCGCCGCAGCCCAGGAAGGATCAGTGTACTACCTGCCACCAGCCCGATTAGCTGGAACACCATAGACTAGATAACCAAGCCCAGCTCTCGACAGCCTCTCCTGCAAATCTTCGAATTCGATGAATCAGAGGGTGGTTGCCCACGGTCGACGCCTGTTTCTTTGGTTTGTTTTTTTTTTCTTTTTGGATTTCTTCCTTCTGGCTTCGACCTCTAATAACTTCGCTTCAGGGATGGATCCCCGTGAGATGGTGCAGAACTGTAGGTAAGTTCGGATCTGTTCGTCGCCAATGTAATGTCCGTGTGTAATTGAGACACGGACTGCAGAAGTTGGTTATAACAGGTGTTTACTGATTGGAGACAAAACTGGAACTACTATACAAAGTTACTATACAGGCTTATATACAGGGGTGGTCACTACTGGTACTGCAGTATACAGGGGCTGCAGAATATAGTTCCTTCTTCGAGGTACATACACTACAGTTGACACCGAATTTTTCCCCCTTAGAGGCACATTTCCCAAACAAAATTTTACTGATTTACCTTACAAATGTTCCACTTCAATCTGTTACCAGCATTTCTTTTTCCAATGAACTGAAAACCCAAGTAAACAGGTCAATCAAGTTGGCCTAAAAGATATATTTTAAATGTTATGTCCCCATTACTCTTTAAACAGCAGGTAAACCTGTTTGTATGAGTGTCAATCACATCTTTAAGAGTACAATGATTGTAGAGGTAGATATTTCAACATGCTGACAGACATCACAGATATCACACAACAAATCTTTCAAGCATCTTCCTGGTGCAAGTCATTCTCCAAATTTCCTGCAATCAACTAACCAGACAGATAACTTGTTCTGCATAATGTTGTTATGTCACCATAATTTACCAGACTCCACACTTCAGAGCAACCAACAGATCAACCAATATCCACACTCCAGACTTCCTGTAACCAATACTCCACATTGCAGAGCAACAATACTCCGTACTCCAAGAAATCAATACTCCACACACCAGACTTCCTACACCCAGTACTCCACAATCCAGACATCTTGTAACCAATATTCATTGCTATAATTTCCAAACATCTCAATTAATTATATTCACTGAACAGCTCTTCAAATAATTCCTGCAGGTCAGTGAGTAATGACCTATTGCTTTGAATTTCACGTTTATTATTCTATTAGATCTAAAAGTCTCTTTAGATAAGTACTGATAGCATCCTTTATAATCTTCTGAAGCATTATCCCCACTTACCCTTTAATTGACATAATGTTGACTTCCAAAGGCCTTTTGATAACGTACCATGAGAGACTTATCCCCAAACTAAAGTCAATGGTTATTAAGGGTAGGACATTGAGATGGGTCAGTAACTGGTTAAATAGAAGAAAACAGAGAGTAGATCACAATGGTGGGTGATATTGAGGTGGTTCCCCAGTGGTCCATGCCAAGATCTTATAAAGAGAGCTTAACATAGTTTGTAACTTCACTGATCAGTGGCAAATGAAGCTAATGCAGACAAATCAACCTACTGCATACTGAAAATAAGAATGAGAGCCATACAGAGTCCATGGGTGGGATAGAACTTGCAAAGGGCAAAGTTGAAAAAGACTTAGGGAAGTCTTAGTTGACTCTTGGAACAGCGGCCCGACCACTACCAACCCACCCTCCACCACCATCTTCTGCCTGACTGAACTTGTTAACTTGAACAAACAGTGTTAAAAAAGTCCTACAAAAAAGCTAGGACAGTGGCTTACCGTAGTGACAACTTTTGTCTGGAAGAAGTGATTTTAATTAAAGGAAAAGTGTTCAAGGTACGACTCAGGGCCCCTCCTTCTTCTTTTTCCATTACATTGTTAACTGTGTCATTGCTGCTTCCTGCTCTTGCCTTGATCTATAGAATTTCATTAACTTTGTTTCAAATTTCCACCTGTCCCTTACCTTAACATAATCCATCTCTCACTTTTCCCTTTCCTTCCTGGTCTTCTTTCTGTTTCTGCAGATTGGCTTTCCATTGACATCTATTACAAACCCACTGACTCCCGGAGCGAACTGAATTATACTATTTCCCATCCCACTTCCTGTAAGGACTGCATTTCCTTCTCCCAGTTTCTCCATCTCCATTGCATCAGTTCTCATGATGTTCACATCAGAGTTTTTAAACTGTCCTTTTTCCTCAGCCAAAAATTCCCCACCACTGTGGTAGACAAGAATAATTTCCTGTGGTTGTGCCGGAACCCTTTCACCTCCATCTCACTGTGATGAAATATTCCATTCACCACTGCCTGTGACTGAGATCGGTTTCAGTGTCATTTCCCTTCCCCCAGACCTCATTGTATTGTGTACTGGAGTGTGCTGTATTGTATACTGGAATGTGCTGGAATGTGCTGTGTGTAGGGCTCCGCCCATACCTGGCCCCGTTTGTAAGCTAGCTTCAGCCTGGCCTCAGTCTCCAGAAGGAAGACATCTCTCTCTCTTACGTGTTACTTTCTAAGTTAATAAAAGCCTTGTTTTTGTTCTGCTAACTTCGAGTCTCGGAATTATTGAGGCACATCAATTTTATTAACTTATTTTTCAACATTATGGATCAACTCCTGAAACCCGAACGTTTGGATTTGGATCAACATGCTCCGGACACATCAGCACGCTTCGGACACTGGTTTGAGTGTATGGAATTCTTCCTGGACAATTCCGCAGCCGTCAAAGACGCTACGGACGCTGCGAGGATGAGACTCGGAATTCTGCGGAATTGGGTAAGCCACCGGGTTTACCCACTCATCCAAGACGCCGAGACGTACCTGGCCGCCTGCGACATCTTAAAGGCGCATTACCAGCAGCCTACGAATGAGGTGTATGCTAGGCACCTGCTCGCTACCCGCGCACAGCGACCTGGGGAATCGGTGGAGGAGTTCCTAAGCACCCTGAAAATGCTTGGCAAAGACTGCAAGTGCCGAGATGTAAAAGCCGCAGTGTACACTGACGAGCTTGTTCGCGATGCCTTCATCACAGGCCTCAGCTCCACTTACATCCGGCAAAGACTGCTGGAAAAAACGGGGTTGGACCTGAAACAGGCTGCGGACACCGCGCGATCCCTGGATGTGGCCCAGAGAAACTCGGGTGCCTACTCTTCAGCCCGCGCCGTCCACGCCGCCACGTGTGCACCGAGGGCGCCGCCATCTTGGAAGGCATCTTCCCCGCCCGACAGCCCGACACTGGCTGGGCCCCGCTCTCCCCCCAGAAGCCCTACGACAGCCGTGACGCGTCAGGGACCCAACTGCTACTTCTGCGGGCAGCCAAAGCACACCAGAAACCTGTGCCCGGCGAAAGGCACCACCTGCTTTAAGTGCGGTAAGAAGGGGCACTTCGGGAAGGTGTGCAGAGGGAACCCCGCCGGAAAACCAACCGCCGGAAAACCCGCCACCGCCGTGTGTGCGCCGTGGGAGCGGCCATCTTGGACGCCATCTTGTATCGATCAGGGCCCTACAGTGGCATCGGTCACAGTGGACCAGACCAGGCCGCACCCGCTATCCAGATCAATGGTGGACATCGAGGTAAACGGGTGCCGGGTTAAATGCTTAATTGACAGTGGAAGCACGGAGAGCTTTATCCACCCAGAACTGGCACAACAACTCTCCCTAAAGGTGGTCCCTACTCAGGGTACCATCTCTATGGCTGATAAAACCCAGACATCGACCATTCTGGGTTACTGCACGGTACAATTGTGCGTTAACGGGACAGTATGGAAAGCAGTCACTCTAGCTCTAAGGACCAAGGGCCTCCCTATCTCCCGCTGGCAGGAAGTCCTCTCGGATGTGCTCCATTCGATACGGTCGCTATTGTGTACGGCCACTAATACCACGCCTCATGAACGAATGTTTGTCTTTCCCCGGAAATCCACCTCAGGCGTATCCATGCCGTCATGGCTCTCCACCCCAGGTCCGGTACTCGTGCGAAGGCATGTGAGGGGCCACAAGACGGACCCTCTCGTGGAGCCAGTACACCTACTCCACGCCAACCCCCAATACGCATATGTCTGGCACGCCGACGGAAGGGAGGACACCGTGTCCATAAAAGACGTCGCCCCAGCCGGCATCGACAACAACCACGGCAATAGCGGCAACGACGATCACAGCAACTCATACCCACCCACTACTCTTTCATCACCCCTGGAAGATCACCGACCAACGGCACCCCCACCAACTACCCCTCCAACAACCCTGGCGGCACCCCCGGCAGAGACCCAGGAGGCTACCGGGGACACCCAGCCGACACCCGCGGCACCGCAACAGCCACGTCGGTCGCAGAGGACTATCAAACCCCCGAACAGACTAAATCTATAGAAGGGATGAATGTGATGAAATATTCCATTCACCACTGCCTGTGACTGAGATCGGTTTCAGTGTCATTTCCCTTCCCCCAGACCTCATTGTATTGTGTGCTGGAATGTGCTGTATTGTATACTGGAATGTGCTGGAATGTGCTGTGTGTAGGGCTCCGCCCATACCTGGCCCCGTTTGTAAGCTAGCTTCAGTCTGGCCTCAGTCTCCAGAAGGAAGACATCTCTCTCTCTTACGTGTTACTTTCTAAGTTAATAAAAGCCTTGTTTTTGTTCTGCTAACTTCGAGTCTCGGAATTATTGAGGCACATCACTCACAACTATGATAGGGTCTCCCTTGTCCTCACCTTTCACCACACTAGCCTCCACAGTTTCCAGATCATCTTCTGCCATTTCTGCCATTTCCAATAATATCCCACCACCAAACACATCTTCCCCTCACCGCCACTTTCCTACTTCCAAAGAGACTCTCCCCTGCATGACACACTCACATGCACTTGTCCACCATCCCTATCACCCACTGTCTTTCCCTGACACATTCCCGTGCAAGCGCAGGAGCTGCAACACTTGTCCATTCACCTTCTCCCACACTACATTACAGGACCCCAAACAATCCTTATGTGTAATGCAATGATTTACTTTGTATGCCTCCAACCTAGCATACTGTATCTACTGCTCATGAAGTATTCACCTCTATATTGAGAAAATCAAATGCAGATTAGTTAACCGCTTTGTTGAACACTTGTATCTGAAAGTGAAATCCTGAGCTCCCTGTCACTTGCCACTTCAATTCCCCATCCCACTCCCACCCTGACCTCAAGGAACAGACCTTTCTATTAGGTATTTTGCAGTCCTCTGGCCATAGTATTGACTTTAATAACGTCAGACCTTAACACTATCTCTCACTTTTTCTTCAGCAGCAGATGATGGTAGTGGGGATGGGTTGATACTTGGGTGGAGACCCTCAGTCAGGACAGCAGGACAAAAGGATACTGGTTCAAAGTTGTATAAGGTAAATTTAAGAAGATATCAGGAAATGTTTCCTCTTGCAGAGGGTGGTCAAATAATTGGAATGGGTTGGCAGGAAGAAAGGAAGAATAGTTGAGGCCAGGACACTGGACTCATTTAAAAGGCTGAATCTTGTAATGGGGAGACGATGGGATTGGTATTCTTGAAGAATTAGATAAATAGGCTGAAGGAACTTATTTATCCAAATTCATTATACCTTCTTCTTTCGTCTGGTAGTAGCAAAAAAATAAGTATCAATATCTAAATCAGATATCCAGGCCAAAGCTTCTGGTGTAACAGTATAGAGATCTTGTAGGCTGCCTGCGAAATTCCTCTGAGGGCAGTGTTCAATGATGTCCTCCAGGGTCTGATTAGGAGCTCCGCAGTCACATGATGGGGATGCTTTACTCTTCCATCTATGGAGAAGGTGGCAGCATCTACCATGACCAGTTCTGAGGCAGTTGATGGTTTTCCGCTGTTTGCAAGGAAGGTTTGATCCTTCAGGTTGTACTGTGGGGTCCTCCATAAGGAATCGATTTGGTATGTCGCAGTTCTTCCAAGCATTCATTTTATGATCTTGTAAATTGGTGGATTATGGTAATTGGTTGATATTTGCATCTTGATTTTGATAAAGTATTTGCCAATAGTTTTGAAAACATGCTTGTTGGTAAAGGAAAGGTTCATGGGATAAAGGTGCAAGTCCTAAACTGGATCATTTGCTAGATAATAAGAATATAAATGTTCAAATATAGTACTTACAATGTAGCAGCTATGACCAATGGAAGCCGTGGATTGAGTCTTGAGACCTCTGGTTTTCTAATATTGATAAAGGGTATTTTAGTTAGGCTGGTGGGAGAAACATTTTCTAAGGCAAGAAATAAAATTCAAAAAAATCTGGGGACAGATAGGCCTAGAAATTGAGTTGACGCCGCGCCAGGGCTTTAGCGCCGGAAATTTAGCGCCGGCGCTAATTCCCTTGCGCGCGCCAAAAATTCAGTAGCGCCACGCCCAGACGGCTGCCGGCGCTACTGGCGGGCGTGAGCGCCTCCCAATGGGCGCTGAGTGCCGAATTGCGGCGCTAATCCGGCGCTGCGGCAGCCGATGCGGTGCGGCAGGCTGGGGAAGTGCAGGCCTCCTCCTTCAGTTAAGGAGGAGCTGCCTGCACCCACCCGCTGTCCGTTCAAATATTGAAAAAATGAGCCCGGCACCTCGGACAAGTGCCGGGCTTGCAGGCCAGACGCATCTGTTCCGCGGGGGGGGGTTGGAGGAGTCCGGGGAGGGAGGTGCGGGCAGGCAGCCGACGGGAAAGCGGCCGGCCGCCGCGCGACCTTAATGCGCCGGCGCTTACTCGGGGAAGACTCGGTTGCCAGAGTCTTAGTTGCGGCTGCCACGGGCGAGGCGGCCGCAACTGAATTTCGGCGCTGGGGCCCGTCGGCATGGCAACCGGGACGCTGCGCACACCGATGACGTCATCGGTGCCGGCGCAGCGCTACCGGCTTAACGCCGACGGAAGGGCCCCACTCAATTTCCCAACTGGCCATAACTCCGGCGCTAGGCCCTCTAGCGCCTCAAATGCGGCGCTAAGGCTACTCAATTTCTAGGTCATAGTCAATTATCTGGTGTAAAGGCATTTTTGACAGCTTACTCATGGTAACTACACAAATTGAATGTCAAGTTATTAATGCTGAATATTCCAAGCCATTAACATAGCACTGGCAGTAGCTTAAGTTTCCCAGCTGGATGTTAGCTAAAATATTCAAATTTACACACTAAAACAGTGAGCCACTTGACCTATGCAAATGCACATGATTTCTTACACTGGTGGCAGTGATGGACAGGAAATACTAACAAAAATGAAATTACATAGAAGACCACTCGGGTGAAATTCAACTTTGGTGGGAGTGCTAAATGTGACAGCAGTCTCCCATTGTACACCCTGCCCAATTTTTGGTTCCATTCCAGCCGGCATATTAAAGTGGAGGTCCAAGAAAATAGTGCAGCAGCAGAGGACAGAGGTGGCTACCAATGTCAATGCTCCCAGGACCTGGTAGCAATGCTGAAAAAACTTAATGGGTGAGAAATTCATTATCACCCAGGAATGGGCGCTTACTTTGGAAAAGTTTGAGATTTAGCGCCAGGCGCTAATGAATCTCGCTGCACGCAAAATTCATTGTCATCGCTCAAAGAAAGGATGGGAGCACTAAATCAAGCACTAATGGCCTAGCTCAGTGGCGTTAGACTCAAAATGCTAACCAATATCAGGGGCAGCCTAATTGCAAGTCATCATTGCACAGGCTCTTTCCAGTTCTTAAAGGGGAGGTTCATTCATGGTGCAAAACCTCATCCTCAGCATTCAGTTCTGATGAAGGGTCTTCGACCTGAAACGTTAACTCTGTTTCTCTCTCCACAGATGCTGCCTGACCTGCTGAGTATTTCCAGCATTTTATGTTTTTATCTCATTCTCAGCATTGCTGGCTGTGAACCTATGTCAGCAAGCAGGAGCAGGCCAAGCCCAAGGAGCCGATGACTCAAGCAGGTTTCATGATGGCAGATCCACGCCCCAGGGAGAGAGCCCGCAGATTTTCGGACCAAGTATTGGAGGAGTTGGTGTCCACTGTGGAGAGACGGAGGGCGGTGCTCTACCGGGCAAGTGGCAGGAGGCTCTCACCACAAGTCTTCTGTGCCATGTGGAGGGAGGTTGCCCATCAGGTCTCAGGTAGCACTGTGGTCCCCAGGACCCATACACAGTGCAGGAAGAAATTTAACGACCTCACTCAGGTGGTCAGGGTGAGTCAGTGCCTCAACAAATGCTACATACCACCATCTGAACCATAGTCATCACACACTGCCCAAAGCACCAAACACCAGCACTCACCTACCAACAATCTCTACCTACCAACACTCACACCCGCATCTTACACCTTGTACACAATGACAGGTATTCAACTATGGCAGGCACATCGCCCAAACACATTGCTTCACACTCACTCACACACTTTCCTTTCTCTTGCAGGCCAAGGTGGCTCACAACAGGAGGGAGCAGGAGCACACAGGCGGGGGACAAGCCAACACCCAACCACTGTCTGCACTGGAGAATCGAGTGCTGCAGATTATTGGGCACAAGGTGGTGGGCGCCGTGGCCACCAGCGAAGTTGACACCCTTGGGGACAACAATGGTATGTTCATCCCTACTCCTTCTTCTCACATCCCACTTTCTCCTCACCCCACAAGCCTTTCGCACTTTCCAGCTAATCATGCTGTATGCCCCCCTCCCCTCACCTTAACACGTCTTTTGTGCCTTTATGCTTTAAGATCATGAGGAAGCACCGGAGCAGCCTGTCCCTGAGGGCACCATTGAGAGCGAGGTGGGAGAAGGGGAGGACGAAGAACATACCGTGTCACTGCACGTCTCACCCGCAGGCACCAACTCAGATACTGGCACTTTGCGTTGTTTAGAGGCTAGAATAGGAGTGGGATCTGCACTGGGTGATGCACCAGGAACAAGTGGGCTGCAACAAGGCCAGGGGGAAAGGGTAGCTCGAGGGCCAGCTCCCCAGAGGGTGAGTCCACGCGTGAGTTCTGTTGCAGAAGAGTGGGGTGTGCATGTACACGGAGATGATAGGTGCAATGGCAAGGGTGCCTGAGAGTTTGTCGGCAATGGTAAGGAGCTTGAGGAGGCCACCACCAATATTGCACAAGGCTCTGCGCACACCATGGAGCCCATCATTTCCAGTCTGCAAAGGATGGTAGACTCCCAGAGAGACTGTGGCGACCCAGATCTGATGCTGCGTGTGATGGCCGATTTGGCAGCTTCCATTGCAGCACAGGCGGAAGCGACGCAACGTCTAAGTGCTGTAATGCAGTCTATGGTTGGTGCCATTCAATCTCAGACTGTTCTCATGCAGTCTCAGCTTGATGCCATGCATCTCTGACTGCTTCCATCGTGGCTGGGTCTACCACCGTCGACCAGGGCTTTCACGCTGTCGCAGCAGCCTGCAATCTGTGCGGCAACACATTGCTAGGGATGCTGAGGTGCTGCCCGGGGGACTGGCAGTGGGTCAGTGGAGCAGGAGCCTGCTGTCCTCTCTCAGGATAACAGCATTCCTGCTCCCACCACTGGCACTCCGCCATTGCCCTTGTCACTGCCTGTCATCCAGCCAGACCAGACTGCTGCTGCCCATGCTGAGGTGGTGTAGTCTACAGCAGGCCTTCCAGACCCAGAGCTGGTTGAGTGCATCCTGCAAGGCCATTTCAGCAGCCTTCCACCAGCTGTGCTGCAGTGGGCCAACACTTCGTAGGAGCTCTAGAGTAAGCAAAGGCACAGTAACGCGAGGCACTAAGGGATTTCACAAGGGTAAATCGTTAATATTGTTGTTGTAAAGATGCGTTCACTGATTATTGATAAATTTATTAATTCACTTAGGATAATTTTGTACTGTCACTCATTTCAGCTGTGCGCTGTGATATGGCCTGCGACAAGGATGGAGTGGGGATCAGGTGAGCAATGGGGATTTGGGGTTGAATTTACTGGAACCTCAGTCTGATGAGGCGGTCACAGACCACCCTTCCGGAAGACCGATTGAGTGGCTGCCTCCTCCCTCGCTCCTGTTCCTCCTCCTCCTCCTCATCTTCCTTGTTCTCCTCCTCCTCCTCCTCTTCCTCCTCCTCCTCCTGAGGTGGTCCCATACTCCCTGCTGGCAAGGACTGGGCCCTCATGATGGCCAGATTGTAGAGCATGCAGCAGGCCACGACGAAATGGGACACCCACTCCTGCGAGTACTGGAGTGCTCCTTCCGAGCGGTCAAGGCAGCGGAACTGTTGCTTGAGCACCCCAATGGTTTGCTCAATGATGTTCCTGGTGGCAGCATGGCTCTCATTATATGATTGCTGAGCAGGAGTGTTGGGGTTGCAGAAGGGAGTCATGAGCCAGGTGGAGAGCGGATAGACCTCTCCGACCAGCCAGCCGCGAAGTTGATGTGATGGCTGGAAGAGTGCTGGAACACCAGTCTGGTGCAGGATGAAGGCATCGTGGCTGCTTCTAGGATAGCGGACATTGACATTGATCATTCACTGCCTGTGGTCGCAGACCAACTGCACATTAAGTGAGTGGTAGCCTTTGCGGTTACGGAAGATCTCAGGATTGTTATGTGGTGCCCGCAAAGCCACGTGGGTGCAGTCAGTGGTGCCCTGCACCATGGGGAATCCCGCTATCCTGGCAAAGCCACATGCACTCTCATCCTGCTTCTCTCTGGTGATGGGGAAGGAAATGTAGTCCCTTCTCCTACTGTAGAGAGACTCTGTGACCTCCTGGATGCAGCGATCGATGGCGAACTGTGAGATTTTCATGATATCTCTTGTTGCAGACTGGAAGGATCCGCTGGCGAAGAAATTGAGGGTGACGGTGACCTTGACTACCACTGAGAGAGCCGTCCTCATCCTCATCTGAGGCTCGAGGTCTGGTTGCAGGAGGTGGCAGAGTTCTGAGATCATTTTTTGCGGAAGTGGAGCTTTCTAATACACTGCTCCTCACATAATTGGAGGTAGGAGATGCACTCTCGGAATACCCTCGGAGGGTAATGCTTCCTGTTGAGAGCCCTCATGGCTCTTCTCCTCCCTCTGAGCACATGTTCCTATTGTTCTCGCTGCCTCCGCTCCCTTTGCCGTAGATCCTGGAGGGCGAGGTCAACTGGCAGTACAGCCCCCATTAATGTAATCAAGTGTAGCACTTTGATATGTTGTGAGAATAAATGTATTAATTTTTAGTGGCCACAATACTCTGGAGACTAAACAACCTTTAAATGACTTATTTAAACTGTTGCATAATGTCAAACTGACAAGGAAGCAGTGAAACAGCACTAACCTGACAGCTGTGACTCATTACTCATGATCCCTTTAAGTCGCGCCCCTGGAGCCAGCTACCGACTGCTTCACGCCTTCTCTCCCTGTCGCGGTCGGGGCGAAGCACTAAGGCAGGGGGCGATATTCAATTTGGAAGTTCGGTCACCCAGTGAGCGTTGCCTGACGTCACGATCTGCCTGCCGCTGAAGTCCCCGGCGCTAATTTGTAATGGCGGCACTACAGGGGGTGGGGGGGACAAATTTAGTGTGCAGCGCTTGATTCGCCTTGCCACGGCGCTACTGCCTCAGTGCCCGATTAGCACCCCTGCCAGGCGCTAACTGGAGGTGCTAAGGTACCAAATTTCTCCCCCAATGTATTCACCAGAGCTGCTAAGGTAAGATCCCTATTCACACCTCTTAATATCTGCCCTGCCCTGCACCACCATATTTTAGCTCTAGCACTACCTATCTTTCCCTGCACCACTTCCCATTCCTCTCCTCCAATCACAGTAGGACACTTCACTGCATTTCATTCTGCTTCCATTTGCACACTCTACACCTGCTATTGCCCTCACAATGACTCCTTCCTCTTCCCCATACATGTTACTTCTTACTTTCTGCATGCACCCTGTTAAATCCGTGAATCTTGATGTATGGTGTCCTTCAACAAATAGACCGAGACTGCAGAGGAACAATCAACAGGCGTTTACTGGATGAGGGTCACCCAAAAACTAACAGTACAGATCCCTACTCAGGGTTTATATACAGGTGTGGTCACTGCCGGTACTACAGTATACAGGAGCTGTAAAAGTAGTTCTCCCCTTAAAGGTACATACACTACAATTCCTCCCCTTTTAGATTAACAGTACCATAACATTCATTTAACAGTTAACACTTTTAACATGCAACATTAACTGAAAATAGCCCATTTATAAATTCAGTCTTGGGGCGGCTTCCTGATCCTTTCTGGATAGCGCCTTTCCTGAGTGTCTTGCTATTGGTGCGGAGGCGATTATGCCCCCCTGTCGTCGGTTGGTTCATCAGCTTCCGATGCTACTGTTTCTGGGGTAGATGCTACCTGTATGTCGGGTTCATCACCAGCTACGCGAGACATGGGGTTGACTCGTTCCTGTGACGCTAGGATCTGGTCGACATGGCGTCTCACAATGTTCTCCCCAACATCCACTGTGTACATTAGTGGCCCCTGCCGTGCGCATATCATTCCTGGTTGCCATTTCTCTGTTCGGTAGTCGCGTGCCAAGACTAGTTGCCCTACATTGAAGCTCCTTGTCGGCTTCTCATTGATGTGCTGGAATTGCTTATTCTCAACATTTCTTCGTACATTTGGTCTGAGCAAATCCAGACGAGATCTCAACCTTCGGTTAAAGAACATCATGGCTGGGGTCTGGTTGGTAACTGCATGTGTCGCATTTCTGTAGGCTAACAGGAAATTGTCCACCTTATGCTGCAGTGGAATGTCATCATCGCACATGGCCCTTACTGCCTTTTTAAAGGTTTGTACGAACCTCTCAGCCAATCCATTTGTGGCTGGATGATACGGGGCGGATGTGTAATGCCTTACCCCATTCCTTCTCATAAATTTCCGAAACTCTTCGGACACAAACTGTGGTCCGTTATCAGAGGAAATCTGCTCTGGCAAGCCGTTCCTGGCAAATATGGCCCGTAGGACTGCAATCGTTTTCTCCGTGGTGGTGGAGGACATTTTGATCACCTCAGGCCATTTCGAGTGCGCATCCACGGTTATTAAGAACATTGAGTCCATGAATGGACCAGCAAAATCAATATGCACCCGTTGCCATGGAGAAGAGGGCCACTCCCATGGGTGTAGAGGGGCATGTGGTGGTGCATTTTGGACCTTCTGGCATCCTGAGCAGCTCTTTGTCAGGTCCTCAATTTGCTGATTGATCCCCGGCCACCACACATAAGCCCTAGCAAGGCTTTTCATTTTCACCCCTCCCAGGTGGCCTTCGTGAAGCTCATTGAGCACTCTCTCCCTTAACTTGGGTGGAATTACCACTCGGGATCCACACATCAAGGTCCCCTGGCATAGTGACAGCTGTTCTCTTCTGGATGAGAATTCTGGCAACAGTGAGTCGCCATGTGTTGGCCATCCATTCACCGTCAAATCATATACCCGAGACAGTGTCGGGTCATTTCGGGTCTCCTTCTCTATATCCGCGTTAGTTACTGGCAAGCGTTCAATTATAGTCAAATTAATTATTTCGACAGGGTCCACTGCTGGTGCTTCCTCCGCAGTAGGCAGTGGCAGGCGTGATAGCCCATCAGCGTTTCTATGCTGTTTCGTGCCCTTATACTCTACTTCATATTGGTTCGCCCCTAGAAAAAGGGACCATCTTTGTAGCCGTTGCGCAGTCATCACCGGAACGCCCTTCTTTGGATTAAAGATGGAGACAAGTGGTTGGTGGTCAGTCAGCAAGGTGAACTTCTGCCCGTGCAGATAGTGATTGAACTTGTTCACTCCCCACACTAGGCTGAGGGCCTCCCTGTCAATCTGGGCGTAGTTACGCTCGGCTGAGGTTAGTGACCGAGACGCAAAGGCTACTGGCCTCTCCAAGCCGCCCGGGAATTTGTGCGACAGCACCGCTCCAATACCATAGGGTGATGCATCACACGCCAACCGAATTGGTAGTGCTGGGTTGAAATGAGCCAACACCTCTTTTGATGTGATCAATTCTTTGCACTTCTGGAAAGCTCGTTTACATTCGTCATTCCACTTCCATGGTACCCCCGTTTGCAGTAGGGTGTTCAGTGGGTGTAGTACTGTAGACAAATTCGGCAAGAACTTGTGGTAGTAGTTCACCAGCCCGAGGAACGACCTCAGTTGTGACACATTTTCCGGTGCTGGAGCCTTGACTATTGCCTCAATCTTTTCAGGGGACTTATGTAACCCCTCTTCATCAATAACGTGGCCACAATACGAGATCTGCTTCTGGAAAAACTCGCATTTGTGGCGATTCGCTTGGAGCCCATATTCCTTCAATCTAGTGAGCACCTGCTCCAGGTTGGCGAGGTGATCACTGTCATTTTCGCCCGTGACCAGGATGTCGTCCAAATAACACTGGGTCCCTGGAATCCCTTGCAGGACTTGATCCATTGCCCTTTGCCAAATAGCTGGAGCTGATGCTACCCCGAACACCAGCTGGTTGTATTGGTAGAGACCTTTGTGAGTGTTGATCGTGAGGTACTGTTTCGAGGCTTCTTCTACCTCCATTTGCAGGTACGCCTGGGCCAGATCAATCTTAGTGAAGCATTTCCCTCCAGATAGCGAGGCAAAAATATCTTCAATCCGCGGAAGCGGATATTGTACCATGTGAAGGAATGGGTTCACTGTCACCTTCAAGTCCCCACAGATGCGAACTTTCTTTGGTTCCCCAGGCGTATTACTCAATGACCTCTTCATTACAGGAACGATGGGTGTAGCCCACTCGCTCCAGTCCACTTTGGACAGTACTCCAGAACGTTCCAAACCTTCCAGCTCTACTTCGACGGCTGGGCAGATCGTATAAGGCACCGGTCTGGCCATAAAAAACTTTGGGCTTGCATTTTCCTCTATTTTGATCGTCGCTGTTATGCCTTTTAGTGTTCCGAGTCCCTCGTGGAACACTTCTTGTGCGTCAGTTAGCATTTTTGACAGTCGTCCAGGTGTGACGTCGTCATCCTTTTTGGCACCTACCATCAGTGCTTGTATGGAATGCCAATCTAACTGTATCTTCCGGAGCCATTCACGTCCTAGTAGTGGTGGTCCTCCATCTGGCAATACATATAGGTCCATTTTTGGTGTTTCCTTGCCGTTGTATATCACGTTCACCCTTATTTTTCCTTTGGGGTAGACTTTTTGCCCCGTGAACGTCTTCAAGACAATCTCTGTATCACTCAAGGGTATATCTGAGAATAGTCGCTTGTAGTCCCTTCGGTTTATGACTGTTAGGGCTGATCCTGTGTCCAATTCCATTTTCACTTGGACTCCATCTTGAGCATGACCCAGGTAGTTTGGTGATCCTCCATTTTGATTACATTATGTAGTTTCAGACAACCCAGCTCCTTGCTTCCGGAGTCTGTATCACTTTTCTATTCGTCTGAACTACTCTCCGTCACCTTATGTACCTTTTTGTACTTCTCCTGTGGAGATTTCTTGCTGCTGGTTTTCTTTCCCGACCTGCAGACTCTTGCTATGTGTCCTATTTTTCCACACTGTCTGCACACTTGGTCCTTGAACCAACAATCCTTATGGTCATGTGTTGTTCTGCCGCAGCAATAACACTTCACTGCTCCATATGACATTTCATTTGTGCCATATTCTTGCGGTCTCCGTTGTACCTCTGCAGCACCCCGTGCGGCTGCTTCGTGTGATACTGCCATGCTGAAAGCCTTGTCCAGCGTAAGATCCTTTTCTGATAGAAGCCATTTCTGGGTTCCTTCACTTTGAAGCCCACACACAAAATTGTCCCTTAAGGTATCTGCTAGTCCCGTTCCAAAGTGGCAGTGTTTCGATAGCTTGCGCAGTTCCGTTAAATACTCAGCATTACTTTCATCTTTATGCTGGTTCCTTTTGTGAAACTTAAATCTTTCTGTTATCAGCAGCGGTGTGGGGTTTAAGTGGTCCTGTAGGATTGCCACTATGCTTTCAAAATCCTTTTCCACTGGCTTCTCTGGGGTTACTAGGTTTCGCAGTAAGCCATACGTTTTTGCACCCATGGAATTCAACAATACCAGTACTTTCCTGGCATCTGGCACTTCATTCGCCTTGCAGTGCACTTCTATGCATTCTACATATGTCGCCCAATCTTCGACTTCATTGTCGAACGCTGTGACACTGCCACTCTTCGGCATCCCTGGGTGTGGTTAGACTGGCTCAAAATGGCGTCTCCCGCGCTTTCCTTTCTTCCCGCGCTGTCCCGCGGACGCTGCTCAGCCCTTGAACACCGGCTGCGCTCTGCGCGTTTTCCTGCGCGCCTCTCTCGTTGACGCCGCTCGGTCCTGAACCCCGGCTGCGCCCTGTGTGCTTTATCCTCTCTCTCTTTTTTTTTCCGTCGACGCCGCTCGGTCTTCAACCCCGGCTGCGCCCTGTGCGCTTTACCCTCTCTCCTCTCAGCATCGACGCCGCTCGGCCTCCCCCTGTGCCGTTGGTCGGCTCCAGCCGCCGCTATGCGGGAAGGGTCCGTGCCGTACCTGTTGCCAGCCCGCCTCACTGGAGTCTCCGCTGGATGGTCGACGCCCGTGCCTCTGGACTCTCTGAAGAAACAGCAGCACCTTCTTCACTATCTCCTTGTCAAAGAGCCGTCCACAACAGAACCCACAGCAATGATGGAATTTCTTTCTGCAGAGTTGCAGGTAGGTTCGAATTTTCTCGTCGCCAATGTTAAATCCGTGAATCTTGATGTATGGTGTCCTTCAACAAATAGACCGAGACTGCAGAGGAACAATCAACAGGTGTTTACTGGATGAGGGTCACCCAAAAACTAACAGTACAGATCCCTACTCAGGGTTTATATACAGGTGTGGTCACTGCCGGTACTACAGTATACAAGAGCTGTAAAAAGTAGTTCTCCCCTTAAAGGTACATACACTACACACCCTATGCTAGGGTGCCTCACAGATCTGACCAACTCTGTGGCAGGGCACACACAAACCACTCTTCTGTCCAGACAAGCTGACACACAACAAAAGGGAGATGGCAAGTCTGCAGGAGGGCTGGCATCAGTGCAAGTGCTCACGCCAATGGAGGAGACTGCCATTAACAATTGGCAGAGGGAATGCAAACAGCACGACAGAGAACAAGCCTAAAGCACCTGTGCAACAGCGTGTTTGGTCATCTCCCCTTCCTTCTTTCCAGATACTGAACTCACTGCCTCACCCACTCCATATGACATCCTGAGGGTGCATTGCACTGCCTCTCATCTGTTACTGCCTACCCTTACCACTACTTGCTAACCATTGTACCTGTCCCCTCTTTCCAGGTCCATGCAAGGTCCTGGACCAAACTGGAGTGGATGCTGAGGAGCAAAACCCTCCTGATGATGTGTACCTTCACGCGCTCTGACCTTAACAAGGGAGTTGTACAGGTTGTTCTCTCTCACAAGGGCATCACGCCTGCACCCCGCCACCCCCTCAACCAATGCCCCTCCCCCGCTTCCAGCAAGCCACCCGGGCCAGACTGCCTCAGTAGCCACCGAGATGCAGCAGTGTGCAGCCAGGCCTGAGATCCTAGAGGTCGTTGACTATCAGAATCGCAAGGGTCCTCAACCGAGCCACAGCAGCCCTCCATCTCCCATGCTACAACCACTAGGGGAGCACTAGATGGACTAGATTAGCTGAGAGAGCAAATAAGCCTAGCACTAGGGAACTAGCATCAGAGTCAGCAATGGTATTGACATTTGTCAGTGAACTTTGGAGATTGCAAAATGCTTTCTAATATCTGTGTGTACAGAGCTGGGAATATCTGGCGACCCTGCAGTGTTAGTTGACTGAAATCCCAATGTTGTTCTTCGGGTGGATGCAATTCATTGGAGGCTGGAAGGACTGGGAGAGATGCTGGTCATGACTGTTAGTGTAGGGGAGCAGGGATTGTTCAAGGGAAATACTCTTCAATGAGTTACTGCCTATGAGCTCCAGCTCCAGGCATTGGAGCATCCCGGTTCAAAGTTGTCATCCTCCTCGTGCTCAAAGCCCTCCTTCACTGGCAGATCCAGGTGTTTTCCCCATTGTAACACAAAGTTGTGCCGCATACAGCAAGCCATTACAATGTGGGAAACTCTTTGTGGGGTGTACTGCAGTACACTAAACCTGTCTTTGCTTAAGGAATCCATTAGTCTGCTCTTGTGGAGGCATAGACCAGGATGCACCACATTTCTGCCGGTGATCATGGGTTTCTCAGAGGAGTCATGAGCCACGTGTGCAGCAGATAGCTCTTGTCCCCAAGCAGCCAGCCCCCGACTTGATGAGAGGGGTCAATGACTGGGGAATGGAGAAATGGAGCAGCATGAAGGTGTCATGACAGCTACCTGGATAGTGGGCACAGACCTGCATTTTTAAAATTCATTCTCAGAATGTGGGTATTGCTGGCATTTATTGCCCATCCTAGGTTGATACAACTGAGTGGCTTGCTAGAACACTTCAGAGGGCAATTAAGAATCACAGGAACAGGAGTAGGCCATTCAGCCCCTCGAGTCGAGCCACAACATCTTTTTGGGGGAGAGAGTTCCAGATTTCTACTACCTTTTGTGTTAAGAAATGCTTCCTGACATCACCCCTAATTTTAAGGTTATGCCCCCTTGTTCTGGACTTCCCCACCAGAGGAAATAGTTTCGCTCTATCCACCTTATCAAATCCTTTAATCATATTAAACACCTCAGTTAGATCACCCCTTAATTTTCTATACTCAAAGGAATACAAGCCTAGTCAAGACAATCTGTCCTACAATTTAACCCTTTAACCCCGGTATCATTTTGGTGAATCTGCATTGCATGCCCTCCAAGGCCAACATATCCTTCATGAGGTGCGGTGCCCAGATCTACCACATTGTTTAGGGACTGGTATCACATATAGGCCAGACCAGGTAAGGATGGCAGGTTTTCTTCCCTAAATGACATTAGTGAACCAGTTGGGTTTTTTACAACAATCTAATAGCTTGATATTCACATTTTTTTTACTGATACCAGCTTTGTATTTGCAGATTTTTTAAAACTAAATTCTGATTCTATGAATTGTTAGCCCAGAAACATAGGTACTGCACTACCCTTCCCGGCTTGTGTACCCGATGTGCTGCTAGTCATCACTGGATGTTCAGAGAATAGAAACCCATGTCGGAGTCTTCCAAGGAAACCCGCAGGACGATATGTGTGCAGTCAGTGACGCACTGGACTTGAGGGGAAACCTGCAACTTCTGCTGTTTCTGGTTGTCCATGGGGAAAATGATGAATGTGTTTGCTCTGGCATCAGTCACTTGTCTAACACCAGCTTGTATTGCAAACTGACTGATGTTCCTGGGAAGAAGCTAGAGGCAAAAGAAGTTCAGGGCAGCAGTGACTTTGGCTAGCACAGGCAAGGCTGTACTAGCTCTGGCTATTGGGCTGCAGCTCTTACTGCAGGAGGTGTCGCTGCCTCCCTGGAGAAGCACAGCCTCCTTAGGCAGGTTAGGATTTCCTGCAAGATCTCCTCCACTGACTGCTCTCTCTGCAGTTTCAGCTCTGTGTGCCCCTTCTTGCTCCTTCACCTCCAGCCGCAATGGAGTTCCTAGCAGGAACCCCCATGAAGGCAAAAGTAATTTGCTAGACGCCACATACCACTGGTCAACTGTGTAAAGAGTGACAGTGCCACCACTTGCAAAAGTTCAAAGTAGTCAAAAACTACAACGCTTTACCAGCCAAAAGTCAGCAAAAATGTTCTATCGACTTACCTGAGAGCAACTGACGATCCCTTTAAATATCATTGAAAATGGTGCCCCACTGACTTGTACCGCCTACGGTTTGTGGGCAGGTTATAGAACTGTTGATAGGAACATGATAGAAAACGACATTTGGGTCCTTAAACCAGCAGAGGGCCCTAATTTGCATATTGACTTTGGGCTCCTGCCAGGTTCAAGTGGAAGTGACGGCCGCCTATCACAAGGCACACTTGAAGATCGCATTGGGTGTGCTTTTGACACAACTTCAACGTAAATGTTCAAAAATAAATTTTATCCCGCTATCATCATATTTGCAATGAAAATTAGAGCAGTAGTGAGGCAAAATTGTTATATCCGTGTATCTTAATGTTGTGTCCTTCAATAATCAGACAACAGACTGCAGGGAACGATCAACAGGTGTTTACTGAATGAGGGTTCAAACTGCAACTGACTGTACAGATCACTACTCAGGGTTTATATACAGGTGTGGTCACTGCCGGTACTACAGGATACAGGAGCTGTAAAAAGTAGTTCTCCCCCTTAAAGGTACATACATTACAATTCCTCCCCTTTTAGATTAACAGTACCATAACACTCATTTAACAATTAAATATCAAACTAATTACAATTAACACTTTTAACATGCAACATTAACTGAAAATAGTCTATTTATAAATTGAGTCTTTGGGGAGGCTTCCTGATTCTTTCTGGATAACACCTTTCGAGTGTCTCGCTCTTGGTGTGGAGGCGATTCTAACACCCTGTCGTCAGTTGATTCATCAGCTTCCAATGCTATTGTTTCTGAGGTAGATGCGACCTGTATGTCAGGTTCCTCACCAGGTACGTATGGCCGAGACATGGGGTTGACTCGTTCCTGTGACTCTAGGATCTGGTCAGCATGGCATCTCACAATGTTCTCCCCATCGTCCACTGTGTACATTAGTGGCCCCTGCCGCGTGCATATCGTTCCTGGTTGCCATTTCTCTGTTCGGTAGTCGCGGGCCAAGACTGGTTGCCCTACATTGAAGCCTTGTCGGCTTCTCATTGATGTGCTGGAATTGCTTACTCTCAACATCTCTTCGTACATTTGGTCTGAGCAAATCCAGACGAGATCTCAACCTTCAGTTAAAGAACATCATAGCCGGGGCCTGGTTGGTGATTGCATGTGTCGCATTTCCGTAGGCTAACAGGAAATTGTCCACCTTATGCTGCAGTGGAATGTCGTCATCGCACATGGCATTTACTGCTTTTTTAAAGGTTTGTACGAACCTCTCAGCCAATCCATTTGTGGCTGGATGATACGGGGCGGATGTGTAATGCCTTACCCCATTCCTTTTCATAAATCTTCGAAAATCTTCGGACACAAACTGTGGTCCGTTATCAGAGGAAATCTGCTCTGGCAAGCCGTTCCTGGCAAAAATGGTCCGTAGGACTGCAATAGTTTTCTCTGTGGTGGTGGAGGACATTTTGATCACCTCAGGCCATTTCGAGTGCACATCCACGGCTATTAAAAACATTGAGTCCATGAATGGACCAGCAAAATCAATATGAACCCGTTGCCATGGAGATGAGGGCCACTCCCATGGGTGTAGAGGGGCATGTGGTGGTGCATTTTGGACCTTCTGGCATCCTGAGCAGCTCTTTGTCAGGTCCTCGATTTGCTGATCGATCCCCGGCCACCACACATAAGCCTTAGCACGGCTTTTCATTTTCACCCCTCCCAGATGACCTTCGTAAAGCTCATTGAGCACTCTCTCCCTTAACTTGGGTGGAATTACCACTGGGGATCCACACTTCAAGGTCCCCTGGCATACTGACAGCTGTTCTCTTCTGGATGAGAATGCTGGCAACAGTGAGTCGCCATGTGCTGGCCATCCCTTCACCGTCAAATCATATACCCGAGACAGTGTCGGGTCATTTTGGGTCTCCTTCTCTATACCAGCGTTAGTTACTGGCAAGCATTCAATTATAATCGAATGAAATATTTCGACAGGATCCACTGCTGGTGCTTCCTCCGCAGTAGGCAGTGGCAGGCGTGATAGCCCATCAGCGTTTCCATGCTGTTTCGTGCCCTTATACTCGATTTCATATTGGTGCACCCCTAGAAAAAGGGACCACCTTTGTAGCCGTAGCGCAGTCATCACCGGAACGCCCTTCTTTGGATTAAAGATGGAGACAAGTGGTTGGTGGTCAGTCAGCAAGGTGAACTTCTGCCCGTGCAGATAATGATTGAACTTTTTCACTCCCCACGCTAGGCTGAGGGCCTCCCTGTCAATCTGGGCATAGTTACGCTCGGCTGAGGTTAGTGACCGAGACGCAAAGGCTACTGGCCTCTCCGAGCCATCCGGGAATTTGTGCGACAGCACCGCTCCAATGCCATAGGGTGATGCATCACACGCCACCCGAATTGGTAGTGCTGGGTTGAAATGAGCCAACACCTCTTTTGATGTGATCATTGCTTTGCTCTTCTGGAAAGCTCGTTTACATTCGTCACTCCACTTCCATGGTACCCCCGTTTGCAGTAGGGTGTTCAGTGGGTGTAGTACTGTAGACAAATTCGGCAAGAACTTATGGTAGTAGTTCACCAGCCCGAGGAACGACCTCAGTTGTGACACATTTTCCGGTGCTGGATCCTTGACTACTGCCTCAATCTTTTCAGGGGACTTATGTAACCCCTCTTTATCAATAACGTGGCCACAATACGAGATCTGCTTCTGGAAAATCTCACATTTGTGGCGATTAGCTCGGAGCCCATATTCCTTCAATCTAGTGAGCACCTGCTCCAGGTTGGCGAGGTGATCACTGTCATTTTCGCCCGTGACCAGGATGTCGTCCAAATAACACTGGGTCCCTGGAATCCCTTGCAGGACTTGTTCCATTGCCCTTTGCCAAATAGCCGGAGCTGATGCTACCCCGAACACCAGCCGGTTGTATTGGTAGAGACCTTTGTGAGTGTTGATCGTGAGGTACTGTTTCGAGGCTTCTTCTACCTCCATTTGCAGGTACGCCTGGGCCAGATTAATCTTAGTGAAGCGTTTCCCTCCAGATAGCGAGGCGAAAATATCTTCAATCCGCGGAAGCGGATATTGTACAGTGTGAAGGACTGGGTTCACTGTCACCTTCAAGTCCCCACAGATGCGAACCTTCTTTGGTTCCCCAGGCGTATTACTCAACAACCTCTTCATTACAGGAACGATGGGTGTAGCCCACTCGCTCCAGTCCACTTTGGACAGTACTCCTGAACGTTCCAAACCTTCCAGCTCTGCTTCGACGGCTGGGCGGATCGCATAAGATTCCGGTCTGGCCTTAAAAAACTTTGGGCTTGCATTTTCCTCTATTTTGATCGTCGCTGTTATGCCTTTTAGTGTTCCGAGTCCCTGCTGGAACACTTCTTGTGCATCAGTTAGCATTTTTGACAGTCGTCCAGGTGTGACGTCGTCATCCTTTTTGGCATCTACAGTCAGTGCTTGTATGGAATGCCAGTCTAGCTGTATCTTCCGGATCCATTCATGTCCTAGTAGTGGTGGTCCTCCATCTGGCAATACATATAGGTCCATTTTTGGTGTTTCCTTGCCGTTATATATAACGTTCACCCTTATTTTTCCTTTGGGGTAGACTTTTTGCCCCGTGTACATCTTCAAGACAATCTTTGTATCTCTCAAGGGTACATGTGAGAATAGCCGCTTGTAGTCCCTTCGGTTTATGACTGTTAGGGCTGATCCTGTGTCCGATTCCCTTTTCACTTGGACTCCTGCTATCTTGAGCGTGACCCAGATAGTTTGGTGATCCTCCGTTTTGATCACATTATGTAGTTTCAGACAACCCAGCCCCTTGCTTCCGGAGTCTGTATTACTCTTCTGTTCGTCTGAACTACTCTCCATCACCTTATGTACCTTCTTGTACTTCTCCTGTGGAGATTTCTTGCTGCTGGTTTTCTTTCCTGACCTGCAGACTCTTGCTATGTGTCCTACTTTTCCACACTGTCTGCACACTTTGTCCTTGAACCAGCAATCATTATGGTCGTGTGTTGTTCTGCAGCAGCGATAGCACTTCACTGTTCCATATGACATTTCATTTGTGCCATATTCTTGCGGCCTCCGTTGTATCTCTGCAGCGCCCCGTGCTGCTGCTTCATGCGATACTGCAATGCTGAAAGCCTTGTCCAGCGTAAGATCCTTTTCTGATAGAAGCCGTTTCTGGGTTCCTTCACTTTGAAGCCCACACACAAACTTGTCCCTTAAATTTTCTGCTAGTCCCGTTCCAAACTGGCAGTGTTTCGATAGCTTGCACAGTTCCGTTAAATACTCAGCATTATTTTCATCTTTATGCTGGTTCCTTTTGCGAAACTTAAATCTTTCTGCTATCAGCAGCGGTGTGGGGTTTAAGTGGTCCTGTAGGATTGACACTATGTTTTCAACATCCTTTTCTACTGGCTTCTCTGGGGTTACTAGGTTTCGTAGTAAGCCATACGTTTTTGCACCCATTGAATTCAACAATACCAGCGCTTTCTTGTCATCTGGCACTTCATTCGCCTTGCAGTATACTTCTATGCATTCGACATATGTCGTCCATTCTTCGACCTCATTGTCGAACGCTGTGATACTGCCACTCTTCGGCATTTTTGGGTGTGGTTAGACTGGCTTAAAATGGCGTCTCCCGCGCTTTCCTTTCTTCCCCGCTGTGGCTTAAAATGGCGTCTCCCGCGCTTTCCTTTCTTCCCTGCTGCGGCTTAAAATGGCGTCTCCCGCGCTGCTGCCAATGCCGCTCTCGGCGGTCCTCGTGGCAAATGGCAACGCCCTGTGGGTTTTGTGCGCTGCTCCTGCGCTGCTGCCAATGCCGCTCCCTGCAGTCCTCGTGGCAATGGCAGCGCCTCGCGTTTTCCTGCGCGCCTCTCTCCCCCATTGACGCTGCTCGGCCCTTGAACACCGGCTGCGCTCTGCTCTCTCTCATCTCTCTCCCCGTTGACGCCGCTTGGTCCTGAACACCGGCTGCACCCTGTACGCTCTGCCCTCTCTCTCTCCGCCGTCGACGCTGCTCGGCCTTTTTCTGTGCCGCTCGGTCGGCTCTAGCCGCCGCTGTCCGGGAAGGGTCTGCGCAGTACCTGTTGCCAGCCCGTTTCGCTGGACCACCGTGACTGGAAAGCCAAGCCTGGCTCTCGACAGCCTCCCCTGCGATGCTCAAATCTCCGCTGGATGACTGGGCGGTTGCCCGTGGTCGACGCCCGTGCTTCTGGACTCGACCTCCTTCCACTGTTCTCCAGGAACGAATCCCTGGGAGGTGATGCAGAGTTGCAGGTATGTTCGAATCTGCGTTGTCGCCAATGTTATATCCATGTATCTTAATGTTGTGTCCTTCAATAATCAGACAACAGACTGCAGGGAACGATCAACAGGTGTTTACTGAATGAGGGTTCAAACTGCAACTGACTGTACTGATCACTACTCAGGGTTTATATACAGGTGTGGTCACTGCCGGTACTACAGGATACAGGAGCTGTAAAAAGTAGTTCTCCCCCTTAAAGGTACATACATTACAAAAATCACCCCATAGTCTTCTATAATAATTTTGCAATTCAATCTTACTAAAAGTCATGCAAACCACAAGTATACCTCTCAATATTTGTTGCTGCCATGAAGTAAATAAATTATTTATTAGTTCTTTACCTTCTGGAAAAGTTTCAGTATAAAAACCTACATTTCATACATATTCCACTATTGATGAAAATATTTTCTAAAGTTTCATTGATGATTCATCTACATCAAGTTCACTGGAGTCACACAGAGGATTGAGCGCCATTCAAAGCATCAGAAGGAAAATTATTAAAACTAGCATTTCATTACACTCGGCTCCAGACCTCATTACAGCCTTGGTCCAAACATGGACAAAAGGGCTGAATTCCAGAGGTGAGGTGAGAGTGACTGCCCTTGACATCAAGGCAGCATTTGACCAAGCGTGGCATCAAGGAACCCTAGTAAAATTGAAGTTAATGGGAATCAGGGGGAAAACTGTCCACTGACTGGAATCATACTTAGCACAATGGAAGATGGTTGTGGTTGATGGAGGCCAATCATCTCAGCCCCAGGACATTGCTGCAGGAGTTCCTCAAGGCAGTGTCCTCGGCCCAACCATCTTCAACTGCTTCATCAATGACCATCCCTCCATCATAAGTTCAGAAGTGGTGATGTTCGCTGATGATTGCACAATGTTCAGTTCAATTTGCAACTCCTCAGATAATGAAGCAGTCCATGCCCAAAAGCAGCAAGACCTAGACGTCATTCAGCCTTGGGCTGATAAGTGGCAAGTAACATTTGCGCTACACAAGTGCCAGGCAATGACTATCTCTAGCAAGCGAGAGTCTAGCCACCGCCCCTTGACATTCAACGGCATTACCATCACTGAATCCCCCATCATCAACATCCTGGGGTCACCATTGACCAGAAACTTAGTTGGACCAGCTACATAAATACTGTGGCTAAATGAGCAGATCAGAGGCTGGGTATTCTGTGGCGAGTGTCTCAGCTCCTGACTCCACAAAGCCTTTCTACCATCTACAAGACACATGTCAGGAGTGTGATGGAATACTCTCCACTTGCCTGTATGAGTACAGGAGGGAGGGCTTTAGTTTCCTGGATCACTGGGTCTGCTTCTGGGGAAGGTGGGACCTGTATAAGTTGGAGGGGTTGCACCTGAATCAGAACAGGACCAACATCCTTGCGGGGAGGTTTGCTAGTACTGTTGCGGGGGGGTTAAACTAACTTGGCAGGGGGATGGAATACGGAGTGGAGCTATAGTAGGGGGTGATGCACAGCCAAATATAGAGCAAAAAACAAGTAAGCCTGGAAGGCAGAGCAAATATGTAATGGCACAAGGGAGTATGGCAAGACTGGATGGCATTTATTTTAATGCAAGGAGTCTTGCGAGTAAGGCAGATGAATTGAAGGTGTTGATGAACACATGGGAGTATGATATTGTTGCTATCACAGAGACATGGTTGAGGGAGGGGCAGGACTGGCAGCTCAATATTCCAGGATATAGAATCTTTAGGCGAGACAGAGGGGGGTGTAAAAGAGGAGGGGATGTCGCAATATTAATCAAGGAGTCAATTACTGCTGTAAGGAGGGATGATATCTTAGCAGGTTCCTCTAATGAGGCCATATGGGTAGAATGTAAAAACAAAAAAGGGGCAAGCACTTTGCTGGGTGTGTACTATAGGCCCCCAAACAGTCAGGGGGAGATAGTGGAACAGATATGTAGGCAAATCTCAGAGAAATGTAGAAATAATAGGGTAATAATAGTAGGGGATTTCAACTTCCCCAATATTAACTGGGATAGTCAGAGTGTGAAAGGCTTAGAGGGTGCAGAATCCTTAAAGAGCATCCAGGAGAGCTTTTTGAGCCAGCATGTAGAAAGTCCTACAAGAGAGGGGGCGGTACTGGACCTAATTCTAGGGAATGTAGCCGGGCAAGTGGTAGAAGTATCAGTAGGAGAGCATTTTGGTGACAGTGACCATAATTCGGTGAGATTTAAGGTAGTCATGGAAAAGGACAAAGATGGACCGGAAATAAAGGTTCTAAATTGGGGGAAGGCCGATTTTAATATGATATGGCAAGATCTGGCCAAAGTAGACTGGGATCAGCTACTTGTAGGAAAATCCACATCAGAGCAGTGGGAGTCTTTCAGAAAGGAAATAGAGAGAGTACAATGCCAACATGTTCCCATAAAGGTCAAGGGTGGGACCAACAAACACAGGGAACCCTGGATGTCAAGGGATGTACAAGAATGGATTAGGAAAAAAAGGGAGGCTTTTGGCAGATACAAAGGACTAAAAACAGTGGAAGCCCTAGAGGAGTATAGAAAGTGCAGGGGGTGCTTAAAAAATAAATTAGGAGAGTGAAGAGGGGGCATGAAAAAACACTGGTGGGCAAAATAAAGGAAAATCCCAAGGTGTTTTATAAGTATATTAAGGGCAAGAGGATAATCAGGGAAAGAGTAGGACTCATTAGGGACCAAAGTGGCAATCTGTGTGTAGAGCCAGAAGATGTGGGTGAGGTTTTAAATGAATATTTTGCATCTGTGTTTGCTATGGAGAAGGACGATGTAGGCATAGAAATCAGGCAGGGGGATTGTGATATACTTGAACAAATTAGTATTGAGAGGGAGGAGGTACTAGCGGTTTTAGCGGGCTTAAAAGTGGATAAATCCTCAGGCCCAGACGAGTTGTATCCCAGGCTGCTGTGTGAGGCAAGGGAGGAAATTGCAGGGGCTCTGACACAAATTTTCAGAACCACTCTGGCCACAGGGAAGGTGCCAGAGCACTGGAGGACAGTTAATGTAGTACCATTATTCAAGAAGGGTAGTAGGGATAAACCAGGGAATTACAGGCCAGTGAGCCTAACATCAGTGGTAGGGAAATTATTGGAAAAAATTCTGAGGGACAGAATTTGTCTCCACTTGGAGAGGCAAGGATTAATCAAGGATAGTCAGCATGGCTTTGTCAGGGGACGATCATGTCTAACCAATTTAATTACATTTTTCAAGGGGGTGACTAGGTGTGTGGATGAGGGTAGTGCAGTTGATGTAGTCAACATGGACGTCAGTAAGGCTTTTGACAAAGTCTCGCATGGGAGACTGGTCAAGAAGGTAAGAGCCCATGGGACCAAGGGAAATTTGGCACATTGAATCCAAAATTGGCTTAGTGGCAGGAGGCAGAGGGTGATGGTCGAAGGTTGTTTTTGTGACTGGAAGCCTGTGTCCAGTGGTGTATCGCAGGGATCAGTACTGGGTCCTTTGCTGTTTGTACATTAATGGTTTAGATATGAATGTAGGAGGTATGATCAGTAAGTTCGCAGATGACACGAAAATTGGTGGAGTGGTAAATAGCGAGGAGGGTAGCCTCAGGCTACAGGATGATCTAGACAGGTTGGTCAGATGGGCAGAACAGTGGCAAATGGAATTTAACCCTGAAAAGTGTGAGGTGATGCATTTTGGGAGGACTAACAAGGCAAGGGAATACACAATGAATGGTAGGATCCTAGGAAGGACAGAGGATCAGAGGGACCTTGGTGTGCATGTACATAGATCCCTGAAGACAGCAGGACAGGTAGATAAGGTGGTTAAAAAGGCATATGGGATACTTACCTTCATTAGCCGAGGCATAGAATATAAGAGCAGGGAGGTTATGATGGAGCTGTACAAAACGCTAGTTAGGCCACAGCTGGAATACTGTATGCAGTTCTGATCACCACACTATAGGAAGGATGTGATTGCATTGGAGAGGGTGCAGAGGAGATTCACCAGGATGTTATCTGGGCTGGAGTGCTTCAGCTATGAAGAGAGACTGGACAGCCTGGGGCTGTTTTCCTTAGAGCAGAGAAGGCTGAGGGGGGACCTGATTGAGGTGTACAAAATTATGAGGGCATAGATAGGGTAGATAGAAAGGAACTTTTCCCCTTGGTAGAGGGGTCAATAACCAGCGGGGCATAGTTTCAAGGTAAGGGGCAGGAGGTTTAGAGGGGATTTGAGGAAAAACTTTTTCACCTAGAGGTTTGGTTGGAATCTGGAACTCACTGCCTGAAAGGGTGGTAGAGGCAGGAACTCTCACAACATTCAAGAAACATTTAGATGAGCACTTGAAATGCCATAGCATACAAGGCTATGGACCAAGTGCTGGAAAATGGGATTAGAATAGATAGGGCTTGATGGCCGGCACGGACACGATGGGCCAAAGGGCCTCTTTCTGTGCTGTATAACTCTATGACACTATAACAACACTCAAGAAGCTTGACACCATCCAAGACAAAGCAACCCACTCGATAGGCACCCCATCTACCGCCTTAAACATTCACTCCCTCCGCCACCAGCATACTGTGGCTACAGTGTGTACCATCTACAAGATGCACTGCAGCAACTTGCCAAGGCTTCTTCAACAGCACCTCCTAAACCCGCGACCTTTACCAACTAGAAGGACAAGGGCAGCAGGCACATGGGAACACCATCACTTGCAAGTTCCCCTCCAAGTCACACACCATCCTGACTTAGAAGTATATTGCCATTCCTTCATCGTCGCTGGGTCAAAATCCTGGAACGTCCTCCCTAACAGCACTGTGGGAGCACCTTCACCACACGGACTGCAGCTGGCCCGGGTAAACTGGCCCACCACCACCTTCTCAAGGGCAACTAG
This sequence comes from Somniosus microcephalus, assembly GCF_052327205.1. NCBI lineage: Eukaryota > Metazoa > Chordata > Chondrichthyes > Squaliformes > Somniosidae > Somniosus > Somniosus microcephalus. Next base: position 132,966,375 of record NC_140987.1, read on the forward strand.
GGATGGGAAATAAATGCTCACCTTGCTAGCAACGCCCACATCCCAAGAATTAATTTTTTAAAATTGTTCTTTGGGCCATGTGTTCCCTTCCGCGTATGCACAAATTTTTGCATTGGTAAGCCGGCACACCGACTGCGCGGAACCTCAAGACAGCTGCACGGCCACGCAGCTTAAATGGAATGTTGATAATGAAGTACTTACAGTTTAGTTCCTGGATTATTTCTTCCAGCTGCTGGTGCAATTGTATGTGTTTTTGGCCGTTTCTTATACTTGGCTAAAGTACGAGTACTCTACTGGTCTTGCAGTACTTTTTTGTCATATATAATATTGTGCTGAAACAAGTTGCTTTCAGACATGGGAGGCCTGATAGGGCTTCCTCTGGGAATTGAACATTACTGGGATGATGAAGAGAGGCCACATGGAGCAGGACAAGCTGCTGGAAGAGGGAGTAGAAGGATGAGAAGGACTCTCAGCAGAAGGCCATATCCGGTCATTAGGGAGCAATACTCTCACCTCAACTTTAGCAAAGACCAATGCACGAGATGTCTTCCATTGACAAAATAGGTCCTGAGTGAAATCTGTCAACTGCTGCCGCCACAACTGCAGCCTGAAAGCTGGGCAATGATTGCATTGCATGTGGCTGTCAAGGCAACTGTGATTCTTAACTTTTATACTGTAGGAGTCTACGTACTCCTAGCAAAAAATACTGAACTTTAATTGTTGAGGCTGCATGTTGAACACAAAATGGCATCAGAGCCTACACCAAGTCCAACTGCCTTTCATCAGTCCACAGCTTCGACTGCTCCTCCCCCGCTCTGGGCTTAACTATGTTGCAGATCGAGTTTCTTAAAGGTGTGATCCTTCTTAAAGACATGACGCCTGATTTATAGTCTACGGACCGAAAAGCGGATTGTGTCCTTTCTGTGATCAGTACGCCACACAGCTCCCCCCAGAATCCGCTAGTAGGGAGTGTACGAACCGGCGTGGCAGCTTGATGGCATGGCCGGAACGGCTCTTGGCGGTTGGTGTCGGGAGCGGGGCGGTCGGACGCGTCGGGCTCTTAGGCGGTCTGCCCCGCGGTGGGGGTTGGCCCACTTGAACGGGTTCGTTGGGCTCTAGGTGTGCCAGCTTGAGCCGGTCGACCGACACCTTGTCAGTTCTGCCGCCCACTTCGAGGAGGAAGAACTTGTTCCCTGTCTGCAGCACCTTGTAGGGTCCGTCATATGGGGGCCGTAGAGGTCCTCGGTGGGCGTCATGGCGCACGAAAACAAATTTGGCCATCTGCAGGCTAGGTGGTACGCGGGTTGCTGGTTCGCCATGCCGGCCGGTGGGTACCGGAGCGAACTGTTGTGCTCGGTTGGCGAAAGCGCGGCGTTGCTGGTCAGCCAACCAGGGAGTCGTGGCGGTGGGCAGGAACTCTCCGGGTACGCGCAACGGCTGGCCATACACGAGGCTTGCAGATCTTCCTTGACCGCGGAGCATAGGCCAAGTAGCACCCACAGGAGGTGGTCGAGCCAAGCCTCGTCCTCGAGGCTGGCGCGGAGGGACGCCTTCATGGACCTGTGGAATCGCTCGCACAGTCCGTTGGCTTGGGGGTGGTAAGCCATGGTGCGGTGAATGGCCACCCCGAGGTTTCAGGCGATGGCGGCCCACAGATCAGAGGTGAACTGCGGGCCTCTATCCGACGTCATGTCGGAGGGGACGCCGAACCGAGCGACCCAGGTACCGATGAACGCCCTCGCAATTTCGGCGGTGGTGGTGGATGTCAGTGGAATGGCCTCGGGCCAGCGGGTGGTACGGTCCACGATTGTCAGCAGGTGCGTGTGACCTTGTGATGGCGGCAGGGGGCCGACGAGGTCGATGTGGACGTGGTCAAACCTTCTTTCTGGCACGGTGAACTCCTCAAGTGGGGCTTTGGCGTGCTGGTGGATTTTGGCACGCTGGCAAGCTATGCAGGATCTGGACCAGATGCGCACATCTTTGTGCAGGCCGCGCCAGACAAATCGGTTGGCCACCAGTCTAATGGACGCGCGGGTGCCGGGGTGTGAGAGGCCATGGACGATGTTGAACACCCGTTTTCGCCAGGACGCCAGGACTACGGGGCAGGGTTGCGCCAAGGAGGTGTCGCATTTGACTGTGATGGCGGACGGGCCGCAGGCGACGTCAGTCAGTCACAGCCCTGGGAGAGTTGTGGGCGCGGAGAGCAGATCGGAGTCGTTGCGTTGCTCCGCTGCCAGTTGAGCATAGTCCACTGCCAGGTGGGCGCCGTGGACGGCGGGGCGGGATAGGCAGTCGGCCACCACGTTGTCTCGACCGGAGACGTGCCGGATGTCCGTGATGAATTCGGACACCGCGGCGAGCTGGCGTTGTTGCCTGGCTGACCACGGGTCCGCAGATTTCGCCATCGCGAATGTCAGGGGTTTGTGGTCGACAAACGCGGTGAAGGGGCGGCCCTCCAGAAGAAATCTAAAATGGCGGATTGCCAGGTACAGTGCGAGGAGCTCGCGGTCAAAGGCGCTGTATTTGGCCTCCGGGGGGCGCAGTTGGCGGCTGAAAAAGGCCAGTGGTTGCCAGGCCCCGTCGACCCACTGTTCGTACACGGCGCCGACCGCGTGGTCGGAGGCGTCCGTGGTGAGGGCCACCCTGGCGTTGGGCTGTGGGTGAGCGAGCATGGTGGCATCGGCGAGCGCCTTTTTGGTCGAGTCGAAAGCGGTCAACATGTCCGCCGACCACTCGATCGCCATTCTGTCTTTCTTACCCCGGAGGGCTTCGTATAGGGGCCGCATGAGGGAGGCCGCTCCGGGAATGAAGCGGTTGTAAAAGTTGATCATCCCCAAGAACTCCTGAAGGCCTTTGATGGTGGTAGGCCGGGGGAACTGCTGGACGGCTTGCACCTTGGCGGGCATGTGGTGGCTGAGGAATTCGATCCTGCTGAGGCTGAATTGGCACTTGGCTGGGCTGATGATGAGCCCGTGCTCACTGAGCCGCTGGAACAGGGTGCGGAGGTGCTCGATGTGTTCCTGCTTGGAGGAACTAGCTACCAGGATGTCATCCAGGTAGCCAAAGAGGAACTTCAGGTCCCGGAGGACCGAGTCCATGAGCCGCTGGAAGGCCTGGGCCGCGTTTTTGAGGCCGAAGGGCATTCGGAGGAACTCGAATAGCCCAAAAGGGGTGATTATGGCCATCTTGGGAACGTCCGTGGGGTGGACTGGCACCTGATGGTAACCGCGCACCAGGTCGACTTTGGAGAAGACTGAGCAGCCGGCCAGTCTAGCCGAGAAGTCTTGAATGTGCGGTATGGGGTACCGATCCGGCGTGGTGGCGTCGTTTAGGCGCCGGTAGTCCCCGCAGGGGCGCCATCCCCCGTCGGGTTTGGTGACGATGTGGAGTGGGGAGGCCCAGGAGCTGTTGGAGTGGCGGATGATGCTGAGCTGTTCCATTGTGGCGAACTCGGCCCGCGCGATCTCCAGCTTGGCCGGGTCCAGCCTGCGGGCGTGGGCATACACCGGTGGGCCTGTGGTGGGGATGAAGTGTTCTACCCCGTGCTTAGCAACTTTCGCGGAGAAGGTTGGGTTGGTGAGGGCTGGGAACTCGGCCAGGTGCGCTGAGTAGTCGTCCGTTGAGCGGGCGCGGCACTGCCACGCCATTTCGACGGGTTGGGGGGGCCATGGCGCCCGGGAGAGGTGACATGGTGTTCATGTCCACGAGGCAGCGCCGAGACCTGTCGACCAACATGCCGTGGGCGCACAGGAAATCTGCACCAAGGAGCGGGGAGAGCACCTTGGCGGTGATAAACTCCCAGTGGTAGCGGCGGCCTGCGAGGTCGATGGTGACGGTGCGGGTGCCGTACGTCCGGATGTCGGTGCCGTTGGTGGCAGCCAGCGCAGGGCTGCGGCCGCCTCGCTGGATCTCAAGGGCGGACGCGGGGATGATGCTGCGCTGTGCGCCCGTGTCGCATAGGAAACGGCATCCGGAGGCGCTGTCTGTAACGTACAGCAGCGCGCCTGCTTGCCCCATGGCCATCGTGTAGGCCGGTGTGGGGGCGGTTGGAAATGTGCAGGGATGGCTGCAGCGGCGTGCCCGTGCGCCGAACCGGGTATGGAAGTAGCAGTAGCCCTGGGTCGGAGGGCTTGGGGGACGTGGGGGCCTCGTGGCCGAGCTGTGTGGCCGCGCGATAGAGGGTGGAGCGCACGCCGACGCTGCGGAGGCCAGGTCGGGGGTGACGGCGTGGTTGGAGCCGGCGGACAGGAGCTTATCGGCTTCGTCGGCCAGGGCCTCGAGGTCCGTGAGGCTGGACGCCACGATCGCCGGGCGGATGCTGGGAGGTAGTTGGCGGATAAAGAGCGTGCGGAAGAGGGAGCCGGGCGGTTTCTCGTCGGTCAGAGCAAGCATGTGTGAGAGCAAGTCTGACGGCGTGGAGTCACTGAGGCCCGGGAGGTCGAGGAGGTTGCAGTTGCGCAAAAATTGGGAAGCTGTGAATTTTTTAAGGAGCGCGGCCTTGAGATGTGCGTACTTGCCTTCCTCCGGAGGGTTTTGTAGTGTTGTCCAGACTTTCGTGATTGTGGAGCTGCCCAGGGAGGCGAGGAGGTAGTCGTACATCGTTGCGTCGGCGGTGATGCCGCGGAGTCAGAATTGCAATTCGGCTTGAAGGAACCAGGCGGTGGCTAGGTTCTCCCAGAACTCCGGCAGCTTCACAGAAACTGCATTTGTGTCAGCCATGGTTACGCTTAGGAGTCGTCCTGAGCGTCAGGGTCACCAATGTAGGAGTCTACGTACTCCTAGCAAAAAATACTGAACTCGCAGAGGTTCAACAGAAAAGGTTTAATTGTTGAGGCTGCATGTTGAACACAAAATGGCGTCAGAGCCTACACCAAGTCCGACTGCCTTTCATCAGTGCACAGCTTCGACTGCTCCTCCCCCGCTCTGGGCTTAACTATGTTGCAGATCGAGTTTCTTAAAGGTGTGATCCTTCTTAAAGGCATGACGCCTGATTTATAGTCTACGGACCGAAAAGCGGATTGTGTCCTTTCTGTGATCGGTACGCCACAATACGTCTGGCTCCTTTCAGGCTGCTGCTGGAGAAGATATAAGCAACATCTCACAATTTGTAGTGCACTGCTATATAAGGGAGGTCACAGAGGCTCCAGACATGACTCCAGGGTGGTATGTTGACTCCCTGGTGCCAGGGTCAAGGATGTCACCGAGCGGCTGCAGAACATTCTGAGGTGGGAGGGTGAACAGCCAGAGGTCGTGGTCCATATTGGTACCAATGACATAGGTAGAAAGAGGGATAAGGTCCTGCTGGCAGATTTCAGGGAGCTAAGAAAGAGTTTAAAAAGCAGGACCTCAAAGGTAGTTATCTCTGGATTACTCCCGGTGCTACACGCAAGTGAGTATAGAAATCGGAGGATAGCACAGATGAATGCGTGGCTGGAGAGATGATGCAGGAGGGAGGGCTTTAGATTCCTGGGGCATTGGGGGAGGTGGGACCTGTACAGGCCGACGGGTTGCACCTCAACAGGGCCGGAAACAATATCCTCGCGGGGAGGTTTGCTAATGCTGTTGGGGAGGGTTTAAACTATTTTGGCAGGGGGATGGGCACCAGGATGTAACATTAGAAAGGGGAAATAAAGTGCTCAAAGGATTGGGAGAGGCAGAGAGCACTAAAGTAAGAAATACAGGATGGACTAAGCTGGGTTTACAGTGTATGTATGTGAACGCACAAAGCTTAGTACTGTAAGCAAGGTAAGTGAGCTGCAAGCACAAATAGCCACATGGGAATATGATGTTGTGGCAATAACAGACCTGGCTCAAAAAAGGACAGAATTGGGGATTCAATATTCCTGGTTATAAAGTGTTCAGGAAAGATAGGGAAGGGAAGATAAGAGGTGATGTGGCAGTATTGGTCAAGGAGAATGTTACAGTGCTGGAGAGGGAGGATGACCTGGAGGGGTCAAGGGCAGAATCTATATGGCTAGAGCTAAGAAATAATAGAGGTGCCAATACACTACTAGGTGTATTTTATAGGCCACCAAATAGTGGCAAATTTGCAGAAAATTACAGAGAGGTGCAAGAACTATACAGTAGTAATAATGAGGGACTTCAATTATCCTAATATAGACTGGGATCGTAATAGTGTTAAGGGCAGAGAAGGGGAAGAATTTCTGAAGTGTGTTCAGGAGAACTTCTTTGATCACTATGTTTCCGGCCCAATGAGGGAGGAGGCATTGCTGGATCTGGTTCTGGGGAATGAGGTAGGTCAAGTGGAACAAGTGCCAGCAGGGGAACATTTAGGGAACAGTGATCATAGTATCATAAGGGTTAGATTAGCTATGAAAAAGGACAGGGAGCAATCTAGAGTAAAAATGTTTAACTGGGGGAAGGCCAATTTCATTGAGATGGGAATGCATCTGGCCCGGGTAAACTGGAATCAAAGATTAGCAGGCAAAACTGTAATGGAACAATGGGCTGTCTTAAAAGAGGAAATAGTTCAGGTACAGTTGAGGAACATTCCCACTAGGGGGAAAGGTAGGGCAACTAAAGTCAGGGCTCCTTGGATGACGAAAGAGATAGAGAATATGATGAAGCAGAAAAAGAGCACGTATGACAGAAGTCAGGTTGCAAATACATCTGAGAATCAGGCTATATATAGAAAGGTCAGAGGAGAAGTGAAAAAGTAAATAAGAGGGGCAAAGAGAGGGTATGAGAATAGAATGGCAGCCAACATAAAAGGTAATCCAAAAGTCTTCTACAGGCATATAAATAGCAAAAGGGTAGTAAGAGGAGGGGTGGGGCCGACTAGGGAACAAAAAGGAGACCCATGCATGAAGGCAAAGGGTATGGCTGAGGTACTAAATAAATACTTTGTATCTGTCTTCACCAAGGAAGAGGATGCTGCCATAGACATAGTAAAGGCTGAGGTAGTGAAGATACTTGATAGGATAAAAATTGATAAAGAGAAGGTATTAGAAAGGCTGGTTGTACTTAAAGTAGATAAGTCACCAGGACAGGATGGGATGCATCCTAGGATGCTGAGTGAAGTTCAGGAGGAAATCACGGAGGTACTGGCCATGAACTTCCAATCCTCCTTAGATACGGGAGTGGTGCCAGAGGACTGGAAAATTGCAAATGTTACACCATTGTTCAAAAAAGGGTGCAAAGATAAACCCAGCGACTACAGGCCAGTCAGTTTGACCTCGGTACTGGGGAAGCTTTTAAAAACAGTAATCAGGGACAAAATTAACAGTCACTTGGATAAGTGTGGATTAATTAAGGAAAGCCAGCACGGATTTGTTAAAGGCAAATTGTGTTTAACCAACTTGATTGAGATCTGTGATGAGGTAACAGAGAGGATTGGTGAGGGTAATGTGGTTGACGTTGTGTACATGGATTTCCAAAAGGCATTCGACGAAGTGCCACATAATAGGCTCGCCAGCAAAGTTGAAGCCCATGGAATAAAAGGGATAGTGGCAGCATGGATACGGAATTGGCTAAGTGACAGGAAACAGAGAGTAGTGGTGAACGGTTGTTTTTCGGACTGGAGGAAGGTACACAGTGGTGTTCCCCAGGGGTCGGATCTAGGACCACCGCTTTTCTTGATATATATTAATAACTTGGACGTGGGTGTTCAGGGCACAATTTCAAAATTTGCAGATGACACAAAACTTGGAAGTATAGTGAACAGTGAAGAGGAGAGTGATAGACTTCAGGAAGACAGGCTGGTGAAATGGGTGGACACATGGCAGATTAAATTTAACGTAGAAAAGTGTGAGGTGATACATTTTGGTAATAAGAATGAAGAGAGGACATATAAACTAAATGGTACAATCTTGAAGGGGATGTACAAACAGAGAGTCCTGGGGATATGTGTGCATAAATCGTTGAAGGCGGCAGGGCAGGTTGAGAAAGCCGTTAAAAAGGTTTACGGGATCCTGGGCTTCATAAATAGAGGTACAGAGTACAAAAGTGTGGAAATTATGATGAACCTGTATAAAACACTGGTTCGGCCCCAACTGGAGTACTGTGTCCAATTCTGGGCCTCGCACTTTAGGAAGGATGCAAAGGCTTTAGAGAAGGTGCAGAAAAGATTTACAAGAATGATTCCAGGAATGAAGGACTTCAGTTACATTGATAGACTGGAGAAGCTGGGGTTGTTCTCCCTGAAGCAGAGAAGATTGAGAGGATATTTGATAGAGGTGATCAAAATCATGAGGGGTCTGGACAGAGTAGATTGAGGGAAACTGTTCCCATTGGCAGAAGGGTCGAGAACCAGAGGACACAGATTTAAGGTGATTGGCAAAAGAACCAAAGGCGACATAAGAAAAACTTTTTTACGCAGCGAGTGGTTAAGATCTAGAATGCACTGCCTGAAAGGGTGACGGAGGCAGACTCAATCACGGCTTTCAAAAGGGAGTTGGATAAGTACCTGAAGGAAAGAAATTTGCAGGGCTACAGGGAAAGGGCGGGGGAGTGGGACTAGCTGAAGTGCTCTTGCAGACAGTCGGCATGGGCTCGATGGGCCGAATGGCCTTCTTTCATGCTGTAACCATTCTATGATTCTACGATTCTAGTCTATGACTGCACCCACATTGCCTTGTCTGCGCATCATGTGAACTCGACCATATTCATCAACCGAAAGGAGTTCCACTCCCTTAATATGCAGTTGGTGTGAAACCACAGGCAGCTCATCATGCAGGTGATTGCCCAGTATCTTGGCAGCGGTCACATTCTTTCATTCTGTGTCAGTCCTCTGTTCCACCTGTATTTTACCACCACATCAAGTCAAAGTTGGCTACTGGGCGACAAGCGTCATCTCCTCATTATATGGCTCATGACTCCAGTTAGGAACCCACGCACATGTGCACAGCAGGCCTACAATGAGAACTATGCTGCCACAAGGAACACTATAGAAAAGACCATTGGCATCCTCAAGCAACGCTTCCGCTGCCTGGACTACTCTTGAGGAGCCCTGCAGTACTCAGCTGAGCAGGTATCAAGTAGTATGCTGCATGCTACACAACCTGGCCATTATGAGGGAACAGGCCTGTACTGGCCGCGCTAGACGTGCTCCTATCTAGTTATCCAGCAAGTTAAACACTCTATTCAAAATAATTCTTCTGAAGCCGTTTGCTGTTTGAAGCCTTTACTTGAACAAATTTGTGAAACTGTAAACAAAGACAAAGTATGTTTTGTACATAACTGAGTACTATACATTCAATATTACATAAGATATAAACATATTTACAACAGTAGAATAGACTAATTGTATAACTAACTAACATTTGGACTAACTTCTATAACTATCAAATATTAACCTTTTATAAACATAGTGTTAGCAAAATATTACTCTGACAACGTTGCTATTATGCTAAGGAACAAAGATACTCACAGATATTGCGCTTGGCCTAACATATGAAATCAGATTACATTGGATTGTAAAACCCTTATGGAATCCTCCATTACTGTCAATTTCTTCCTGGAATTCTACTTCCTGTGTTACACAGGAAGAAAGGAACAAAGGTCAAATGACCTCACACAGGAAGAAAGATCAGATGACCTTTCCAGCATACAAACTGTTAACACAATAACCACCACCAGAGGGTGCTATCTGCATACATAAAATGTTCACTGCATGTAAAAAGTCCTTTGGTCCAGAACACTCCCCGTCTGGGGTCGTTAACGGCTCCACATAGTCCAAACTCTACTTGTCACTGGAGTCCTCTGGCGACAAAGGAAGAACCACCTCAGAGACAGTCCGTCGGTGTCGACGCTAGGATGCAGCTTCATTAGACTGCTGTGAGGAGGTAGGTTGCGTTCTGCTACGCACAGTTCGAATCTGGGTATGGCGAGGTCTGGCTGGGGCGCCAACTTGCCTCTATCAAAGACGAAGCTGATTTTGCTTTCTCCTTCTTGAGTGGTGACCTTCAGATAGGCCACACTTGCAATGGCCTTAGCGGATGCGTCTGCAAAGACACAAAGCTCTTTGAATTGGGCATTTAAGGGAGAGAAAGACGAATAGCAGCGAGGTATTCAGATCTCCTGTAAGTTTTGGAGTGAGTCTCTCCATCTGTCCCACTCTGCTTCCATCTCTTCAGGGAGAGGTGAATCCCACTCTTCGGCGCGTGTGGAGAGTTCCCTGAGGAGCAGCCTGCCTTGTATGGTGACAGGGGCTAAGAAGCCGAGAGGGTCGTATAGGCTGTTGACTGTAGAGAGCACTCCTCTACGTGTGAAGGGTTTCTTGGCGTCTAGGACTTGGAACGTGAACGTGTCTGTTGCTATGTTCCATGACACCCCTAGGCTACGCTGTAGGGGGAGGTCATCAGTGAAGAGGTCTAGGTCCTTGACGTCCTTAGCACGATCTTCAGGGGGGAATGCCTCCATAACTGCTGGTCTGTTAGAGGCTATCTTGTGCAGCCTGAGGTTGGATAGTGCAAGTAGTTCCTGGGCTCGTCCGAGAGTACCAATGGCCTCTGCTTTGGTCGGGAATGACTCCAGTGCGTCGTCGACGTAGAACTCTCGTTCGATGAACCCTCTCACATCACTGCCAAAGTCGTCGTCTTCTTCCTTGGCAGCCCTCCTTAGTCCGTATATGGCGACAGCAGGGGATAGGCTATTCCCAAAGACATGGACACGCATTCTGTAGTCCACAATGTCTCTATTGGGGTCATTGTCCCGATACCACAGGAAGCGGAGGAAGTCTCTGTGGTCTTCTCGCACCACGAAGCAATGAAACATGTGCTGGATATCGGCAGTGATGGCGACAGGCTCTTTCCTGAATCTCATGAGCACTCCCAAGAGGCTGTTGTTAAGATCGGGCCCTGTGAGGAGTACGTCGTTGAGAGAGACGCCCTGATATGGTGCACTGGAGTCAAACACCACGCGGATCTGACTACTGCATGGGGTAAGGTAGCTTGGACGACCATTCTCCAAGATGGAAGTCTTGAGTGTGCTCACCTGAGATGGCTTCTTCTCAGATTCTTGGCGACGTCCAACAGGGTACACATTAACAAGGCATATCTTGGAGCATGCTCTTGCACTCACTCCTTCTCCACACACCTCGGTGCACCTGGATGTAATCTCTGGACCAGCAGCTCCCTCTCTCTCCCCGCCGTGCTCTGAAGCGGGAGGAGGCGTCTCTGACTCCCAAGGAGCTGGGCCTGGGTGTAGTGCTGAAACGTGCCGATCCCTTTCACATTCTGTGCATTTTACATCCACCTTGCAGTTCTTGGCGAGATGGCTCGTGGACGAGCAGCACCTGAAACATATAGAGTTCTCTTTAAGATATTGCTTCCGATCTTCCAGGGACATCTCCCTGAAGCCTCTGCACTTCTTTAAAGGATGGGGCTTGTGGATAGGGCATTGTTTGCTCATACCCTCAGGTTTCTTCTGAATCTTTGTGTGCTCAGTTGAGGACACTTGCATTCTGTGGACAGATATTGGTGTCTTTCCATGTCTGTCGAACTTGTCTCTTCTGGCAAGTGCTGGGTGGGAGGAGAAGAAGTTGAAGCTGGGGTCGTTCCTGGCTTTGGCTTCTTTACGGATGAATTTAACGAACGCAGAGAATGGTGGGAACGCCACGTTGTGCTTTAGCTTGAACTTTGATCCAAACGTTATCCACTTCTCCTGCAGGTTAAATGGAAGCTTCTCAATGATGGGACTTACCCCTCTGGAAGTGTCTAAGTACGATAGACCGGGTAGGTAGCCGTCCTGCTTTGCGGCTTCGAGTTCCGACAGCAGATCTCCAAGGTCGCAGAGCTTCTGGGGTTCCTTACTCGTCAACCTCGGAAAGTTTTCCAACCTGTCAAAGAGAGCCCTTTCAATGGCTTCGGGCGAGCCGTAGCTTTCTTCTAGCCTCGCCCAAGCCTTCTTCAACCCCGCTGGCAGCTGTCCCACATTGGCCGCTTTTATCCTGCAGGCCTGTCTGGCGGACTCTGGGCCGAGCCATTTGATAAGGAGGCCGAGCTCTTCTCCCGCCGACAGGTCTAAGCCCGATATGGCATCGTGGAAGCAGGACTTCCAAGCCCGACAATTCTCCGGCCTGTCATCAAACTTGATTAACCCCGAAGTCACCAGCTGGGTGCGTGCAAGGTATTTGGCGAGGTCGTAGGTGCTGGGACCTGTGCCAGGGTTGCCTTGGCTGGGGGCTCTGTTGGGGGTCTCAAGGAACCGAGAGGGGATTTGCCTCTGACTTTCTCTATTCGGCGTCCTATTCCTTTGCACCGTGTCTTCCGTTCTGCTGGGGGAGACTCTGCGGCTTGAGGCACGCCGTCTGCTTTGACCTTGGTTGGCAACTTGTGGCATGTTATACGAAGTGCTTGCGTCTGTAGAGATGTGCGGGCCTCCATCCCTTTCTCCTGTAAACTGTATGTCGGCATGGTCGCTCACGTAATCTATGGTGCGCTGTCGTGGACTCTGCCACGGAACGGGAATTAAAGGTTTGTAAGCTGTCTCAGGAACAGCTCCCTCCAAAATTGCCTCGAATACTTGTGTCTCGGCTAATGCAGCATCTATCTCTTTTTGTTGCTGCAGAGCGTCTAATGTGGCTTGGAGACGGGCCTGTTCAGCTTGTCATTCAACCTGGTGACTGGCCAGGTCAGCTTGGTGTCGGGCCTGTTCGGCTTGGGATCAGGCCTGTTCTGCTTGGAATCGGGCCTGTTCTGCTTGGAGTCGGGCCTGTTCTGCTTGGGGTTCAGCTTGGAGACGGGCCTGTCTTACTTTTATTTCTATTTCACTGTCCGCATGCGCAGCTCTGGCTTGAGCTGCTACTAGCTTAGCCCGTGCTTTGGCGATGGCTATGCTTACTCTAGAACCACCCGATGACCGTGAACCAACTTGCGATCTGTAGTAACCAGAGCTTATAGACCGATTGTCACGTTCTACAGTTTCGTCTGCCTGTTTAAGGTCTTCGACTTGCTGCAAAGCACTTTCGTTATTATCTTCTGACATGTTGATGTGAGGTAGATGTGCTCTACGAGGTTAAGGCTTACTCTGGGTTCCTCCTGCTCCGCTCTTCACAGCTAGCTGTATTGCTATCTTTTCACTGTACTGGCCGCGCTAGACGTGCTCCTATCTAGTTATCCAGCAAGTTAAACACTCTATTCAAAATAATTCTTCTGAAGCCGTTTGCTGTTTGAAGCCTTTACTTGAACAAATTTGTGAAACTGTAAACAAAGACAAAGTATGTTTTGTACATAACTGAGTACTATACATTCAATATTACATAAGATATAAACATATTTACAACAGTAGAATAGACTAATTGTATAACTAACTAACATTTGGACTAACTTCTATAACTATCAAATATTAACCTTTTATAAACATAGTGTTAGCAAAATATTACTCTGACAACGTTGCTATTATGCTAAGGAACAAAGATACTCACAGATATTGCGCTTGGCCTAACATAAGAAATCAGATTACATTGGATTGTAAAACCCTTATGGAATCCTCCATTACTGCCAGGTTCTTCCTGGAATTCTACTTCCTGTGTTACACAGGAAGAAAGGAACAAAGGTCAAATGACCTCACACAGGAAGAAAGATCAGATGACCTTTCCAGCATACAAACTGTTAACACAATAACCACCACCAGAGGGTGCTATCTGCACACATAAAATGTTCACTGCATGTAAAAAGTCCATTGGTCCAGAACAGCCTTTCCACCACCTATCAGGCGAGAAGCCGAGGAGCAGGAGCATGAGGAGGAGGAGGAGGAGGAGGAAGTGGAGGAGGAGGGGGAAATGCAAGAGGAAGTGGAGGAAGAGGAAGGGAGGCCACAACATAGACAGCCTCTTTCTGTCTGGACTACTGTGATCAGGTTATTCATGTGTGATACCAATAACCTCAACTACCCCTCCCTATTCACCAACAGTCCCACACTCCTTACCTTTCCTCTATCACTGACCATCACACCATCCTCTTTTTGACAACACAAACATAAAAACCACCAGAAAATGCAAATTCAAAATTGAATATTATAAATTCACTCATTAAATAATGCATGCAAAATGAAACTAATCACTCTTGTGCATTCCCATAGTGCCTGACTTCCGTGTGCCTTTGCCTCTCCTAGTGCTCCTACGATCTGCTACCCCACTGGCTGCAGCTCAAGTGGTGGAATGCTGCTGACCTTCAATTGAGGAGACTGCTGATGGCCTTGGAAGATGGCCTTTGAGGATTGTAATGTATATACATTTAAGGGGGGGAACTACTTTTTACAGCTCATGTATACTATAGTACCAGCAGTGACCACACCTGTATATAGCACTGAGTAGTAATCTGTACAGTCAGTTCAACTGTGAGCCACGTTGAGTAAACACCTGTTGTACAGTTTCTGCTGCAGTCTGTATCTTATTATACCCAGGCACAACATTGACGACGAGGCAAGTTCGAACCTACCTTCAACTCTGCATCACCTCCCGGGGATTCGTTCCTGGAGATCAGTGGATTGGAGGTCAAGGCCAGAGACTCGGGCGTCGACCACGGGCAACCGCCCAGTCATCCAGCAGAGACTCGAGAATTGCAGGGGAGGCTGTTGAGAGCCAGGCTTGGCTTTCCAGTCGAGGTGGTCCAGCGAAACGGGCTGGCAACAGGTAGTGCGCAGACTCTTCCCGGACAGTGGCAGGCTAGAGCCCGACCGAGCGGCACAGCAAAGGGCCGAGCAGCGTCGACGGGGGAGAGAGAGAGAGGGCAGAGCACACAGGGTGCAGCCGGTGTTCAGGGGCCGAGCAGCGGCGGAGAGAGGGAGAGAGAGATGCGCAGAAACCCACGAGGTGCCGCCATTGCCATGAGGACCGCCGAGTGCGGCGTTGGCAGCAGCAGGGGAGGAAGGAAAGCGCGGGAGACGCCATTTTAAGCCATTGGGAGACGCCATTTTAAACCACACCCAAAATGCCGAAGAGTGGCAGTATCACCACATTTGACAATGAAGTAACGATACAACAGGAACATTTAAACCCCACACCGCTGCTGATAGCAGAAAGATTCAAGTTTCACAAACGGAACCAGCATAAGGATGAAAGCAATGCTGATTATTTAACAGAACTGCGCAAACTATCGAAACACTGCCAGTTTGGAGCGGGACTGGCAGATACCTTAAGGGACAAGTTTGTGTGTGGGCTTCAAAGTGAAGGAACCCAGAAACGGCTTTTATCTGAAAAGGACCTTACACTGGAAAAGGCTTTCAGCATTGTGGTATCATATGAAGCAGCAGCACAGGGCGCTGCAGAGATACAACAGAGACCGCAAGAATATGGCATAAATGAAATGTCATATGGAACAGAGAAGTGCTATCGCTGCGGCAGAACAACACACGACCAGAATGATTGCTGGTTCAAAGACAAAGTGTGCAGACAGTGTGGAAAAGTAGGACACATAGCACGAGTCTGCAGGTCGGGAAAGAAAACCAGCAATAAGAAACCTACCAAAGGAAAGTACAAGAAGGTACATAAGATGACGGAGAATAGTTCAGACGAACAAAAGAGTGATAACGACTCCGAAAGCAGGGAACTGAGTTGTCTGAAACTACATAATGTGATCACAACGGAGGATCACCGAACTATTTGGGTCACTCTCAAGATAGCAGGAGTCCAGGTAAAGATGAAATACACAGACACAACATTGGCGACGAGGCAAGTTCGAACCTACCTGCAACTCTGCATCACCTCCCGGGGATTCGTTCCTGGAGATCAGTGGATTGGAGGTCAAGGCCAGAGACTCGGGCGTCGACCACGGGCAACCGCCCAGTCATCCAGCAGAGACTCAAGAATTGCGGGGGAGGCTGTCGAGAGCCAGGCTTGGCTTTCCAGTCAAGGTGGTCCAGCGAAACGGGCTGGCAACAGGTAGTGCGCAGACCCTTCCCGGACAGTGGCGGGCAAGAGCCTGACCGAGTGGCACAGCAAAGGGCCGAACAGCGTCGATGGGGAAGAGAGAGAGAGAGGGCAGAGCGCACAGGGCGCAGCCGGTGTTCAGGGGCCGAGCAGCGTCGAAGAGAGGGAGAGAGAGACCGCCGAGAGCGGCGTTGGCAGCAGCGCAGGAGAAGCGCGCGAAACCTACAGGGCGCCGCCATTGCCACGAGAACCGCCGGGAGTGGCGTTGGCAGCAGCAGGGGAGGAAGGAAAACGTGGGAGATGCCATTTTAAGCCATTGGGAGACGCCATTTTAAACCACACCCAAAATGCCGAAGAGTGGCAGTATCACCGCATTTGACAATGAAGTCGAAGATTGGACTACATATGTCGAACGAATAGAGGTATACTGCAAGGCAAATGAGGTGTAAGATGACAAGAAAGCATCGGTATTGTTAAATTTAATGGGTGCAAAGACGTATGGTTTATTACGAAATCTAGTAACCCCAATGAAGCCAATGGAAAAGAGTTTTGAAGACATAGTAACGATACTACAGGAACATTTAAACCCCACACCGCTGCTGATAGCAGAAAGATTCAAGTTTCACAAACAGAACCAGCATAAAGATGAAAGCAATGCTGATTATTTAACAGAACTGCGCAAACTATCGAAACACTGCCAGTTTGGAGCGGGACTGGCAGATACCTTAAGGGACAAGTTTGTGTGTGGGCTTCAAAGTGAAGGAACCCAGAAACGGCTTTTATCTGAAAAGGACCTTATGCTGGAAAAGGCTTTCAGCATTGCGGTATCATATGAAGCAGCAGCACGGGGAGCTGCAGAGATACAACAGAGACCGCAAGAATATGGCACAAACAAAATGTCATATGGAACAGAGAAGTGCTATCGCTGCGGCAGAACAACACACGACCAGAATGATTGCTGGTTCAAAGACAAAGTGTGCAGACAGTGTGGAAAAGTAGGACACATAGCACGAGTCTGCAGGTCGGGAAAGAAAACCAGCAATAAGAAACCTACCAAAGGAAAGTACAAGAAGGTACACAAGATGACGGAGAATAGTTCAGACGAACAAAAGAGTGATAACGACTCCGAAAGCAGGGAACTGAGTTGTCTGAAACTACATAATGTGATCACAACGGAGGATCACCGAACCATTTGGGTCACTCTCAAGATAGCAGGAGTCCAGGTAAAGATGGAATTGGACACAGGATCAGCCCTAACAGTCATAAACCGACGGGACTACGAGCGGCTATTCTCACACATACCCTTGAGAGGCACAAAAATTATTTTGAAGACGTACACGGGGCAAAAAGTCTACCCCAAAGGAAAAATAAGGGTGACCGTTATATATAATGGTAAGGAAACACCAAAACTAGACCTGTATGTATTGCAAGATGGAGGACCACCATTACTGGGACGTGAATGCATCCGGAAAATACAACTGGATTGGCATTCCATACAGGCACTGACTGTGGCTGACAAAAAGGATGAAGAAGTCACACCTGGGTGACTGTCAAAGATCCTAACTGACGTGAAAGTGTTCCAGCAAGGACTCGGAACACTAAAAGGCATGACAGCGACGATTAAAATTGAAGAAAACGCAAGCCCAAAATTATTTAAGGCGATCGGCCCAGCCATCGAAGCAGAGCTGGAGCGTCTGGAACGTTCACGTGTACTGTCCAAGGTAGACTGGAGCGAGTGGGCTACACCCGTTGCCCCCGTGATGAAAAAGTCGTTGAGCAGCACGCCTGGGGAACCAAGGAAGGTTCGCATCTGTGGGGACTTTAAGGTAACAGTGAACCGGGTCCTTCACACCGTACAATATCCACTTCCGCAGATTGAAGATATTTTTGCCTCGCTATCTGGAGGGAAACGCTTCACTAAGATTGATCTGGCCCAGGCGTATCTGCAAATGGAGGTAGAAGAAGCATCAAAAAAATACCTCACAATCAACACCCATAAAGGTCTCTAACAATACAACCGGCTGGTATTCGGGGTAGCATCAGCTCCGGCTATTTGGCAGAGGGCACTGGAACAAGTCCTGCAAGGGATCCCAGGGACCCAGTGTTATTTGGACGACATCCTGGTCACGGGCGAAAATGACAGTGATCACCTTGCCAACCTGGAGCAGGTGCTCACTAGATTGCAGGAATATGGGCTCCGAGCTAACTGCCCCAAATGCGAGTTTTTTAGAAAACAGATCTCGTATTGTGGCCACGTTATCGATAAAGAGGGGTTACATAAGTCCCCAGAGAAGATTGAGGCAGTAGTCAAGGCTCCAGCACCGGAAAATGTGTCACAACTGAGGTCGTTCCTCATGCTGGTAAACTACTACCATAAGTTCTTGCCAAATTTGTCTACAATACTACACCCACTGAACACCCTACTGCAAACTGGGGTGCCATGGAAGTGGAGTGACGAATGTAGACGAGCTTTCCAGAAGAGCAAAACACTAATCACATCGAAAGAGGTATTGGCCCATTACAACCCAGCATTGCCAATTCGGTTGGCATGTGATGCGTCACCCTACGGCATTGGAGCGGTGCTGTCGCACAAATTCTCGGACGGCTCAGAGAGGCCAATAGCCTTTGCGTCACGATCACTAACATCAGCCAAGCGTAACTATGCTCAGATTGACAGGGAGGCCCTCAGCCTAGTGTGGGGAGTGAAAAAGTTCAATCACTATCTGCACGGGCAGAAATTCACCTTGCTGACTGATCACCAGCCTCTTGTCTCCATTTTTAATCTGAAGAAGGGTGTTCCGGTGATGACTGCGCAACGACTACAAAGATGGTCACTTTTTCTAGGGGCGCACCACTATGAGATTGAATATAAGGGCACGAAACAGCATGGAAATGCTGATGGGCTATCACGCCTGCCACTGCCTACTGCGGAGGAAGCACCAGCGGTGGATCCTGTCGAAATATTCCATTCGACTATAGTTCAATACCTACCGGTAACTAACGCTTGTATCGAAAAGGAAACCCGAAATGACCCGACACTGTCTCGGGTCTATGATTTGACGGTGAAGGGATGGCCAGCACATGGCGACTCACTGTTGCCAGCATTCTCGACAAGGAGAGAACAGCTGTCAGTGTGCCGGGGGACCTTGATGTGTGGCTCCCGAGTGGCAATTCCACCCAAGTTAAGGGATAGAGTGCTCAATGAGCTTCATGAGGGTCATCTGGGAGGGGTAAAAATGAAAAGCCTAGCCAGGGCTTATGTGTGGTGGCCGGGAATCGATAAACAAATCGAGGACCTGACCAAGAGCTGCTCAGGATGCCAGAAAGTCCAAAATGCACCACCACAGGCCCCTCTACACCCATGGGAGTGGCCCTCATCTCCATGGCAACGGGTGCATATTGCTTTTGCTGGTCCATTCATGGACTCAATGTTTTTAATAGCTGTGGATGCGCACTCGAAATGGCCTGAGATCATCAAAATGTCCTCCACCACCACGGAAAAAACTATTGCAGTCCTACGGACCATTTTTGCCAGGAATGGCTTGCCAGAACAGATTTGCTCTGACAACGGACCACAGTTTGTGTCCGAAGAGTTCCAGAGGTTCTTGAAAAAGAATGGGGTAAGGCATTACACATCCGCCCCATATCATCCAGCCACAAATGGATTGGCTGAGAGGTTCGTACAAACCTTTAAGAAGGCAATAAAGGCTATGTACAATGACAACATTCCGCTGCAGCACAAGGTGGACAATTTCCTGTTCGCCTACCGGAATGCGACACATGCAGTCACCAACCAGGCCCCAGCCATGATGTTCTTTAACCGAAGGTTAAGATCTCGCCTGGATTTGCTCAGACCAAACGTACGAAGAGATGTTGAAAGTAAGAAATTCCAGCACATCCATGAGAAGCCAACAAGGAGCTTCAATGTAGGGCAACCAGTCTTGGCCCGCGACTACCGAACAGAAAAATGGCAGCCAGGAACGATATGCACACGGCAGGGCCCACTAATGTACACAGTGGACGTTGGGGAGAGCATCGTGAGACGCCATGCTGACCAGATCCTAGAGTCACAGGAACAAGTCAACCCCATGCCTCGCCCATACGTACCTGGTGATGAACCCGACGTACAGGTCGCATCTACCCCAGAAACAGTAGCATCGGAAGCTGATGAACCAACCGACGACAGGGTGTCAGAATCGCCTCCGCACCAAGAGCAAGACACTCGGGAAAGGCGCTATCCAGAAAGGATCATGAGGCCTCCCCAAAGACTGAATATATAAATAGACTATTTTCAGCTAATGTTGCATGTTAAAAGTGTTCATTGTAATTAGTTTGATATTTAATTGTTAAATGAGTGTTATGGTACTGTTAATTTAAAAGGGGAGGAATTGTAATGTATATACCTTTAAGGGGGGGAACTACTTTTTACAGCTCATGTATACTGTAGTACCGGCAGTGACCACACCTGTATATAGCACTGAGTAGTAATCTGTACAGTCAGTTCAACTGTGAGCCACGTTGAGTAAACACCCGTTGTACCGTTTCTGCTGCAGTCTGTATCTTATTATACCCAGGCACAACAAGGATGACCTTGAGCAGCTCTGGTGCTAGAGGGCCCAGCTTCAGACTGCACCATCTCAGCCAGGGCTGCAGCAGTCTGGGATGGCTGGCTGACAGTCAACAGGAAGAGAACTGGCAGTGTGTCAGGGGTGGGAGCATGAATGCTGTCATCCTGCGAGAGGAGAGCAGATTCCTGTTCCATGGAGTCACTGCCACTCTCCAGGGGCGACACCTCAGCAATTCTACTGATCTGCTGGAGAACAGCTGCTGGACTGCTGTGATACCCTGGAACCCCCTTTCAATAGTGGTATCCAGAGTCATGATGGCAGCAGTCTGTGCTTGCAAGGCAGATCTGAGCTTCCACTGCAGCACTCAGAGCTTTGATGGAAGCTGTTTGTGCTGCAATGCAAGCTATTTGTGCTGCAATGGAAGCTATTTGTGTTGAAATGGAAGCTGTGACATCAGCCTACAGAAACTGCTTCATTGTGGGATCCACGGATGTGCTGATGGAAGTGAGCCCCTTTCCATGTTGGAAGGGATGGGCTCCAAGCTCTGTGCAACGCCCTGTGCCAGGTTGGAGCTGGATTCCTCCATGCTCCTTGACATTGAACACAGGCTTTCTGGCAGGCTTCCCAGTGCACCAAGCATTTGGTTATGTGCATCCATCAGCCTTCTTCTGTAGCCTGGCCCATCAAAGTTCTGATCTGATTCCGCCTCAGCAGAACTAGTTTGCAACCGCGCCCTCCAGCAAGCTGGCATCTGCACTACCCTTTCCTCCTGCACAGGCTCCTGCGCACTTGTGCCCAGTGTATCGCCATGTGCAGATTCCTCCTCTATCCTAGCCTTTAAACTATGCGCAGTGTCAGTCTCTGAGCTGGTGGCTGTGAGCGTAAGATCAAGTGATGGTGTCTTGTTCTCTTCACTGTTCTCTTCCTCTCCCTCCTCTGACTGGGAAGGTTCCATTCTTGGGTATCTGAAATGAAAAAGGGACAAGGGTTGGGTTGTGGTGAAGGGAGAGAAGAAATTAAAAAGTGTGAGCTTACACCATCTGCAGCTTGTGAGTCAGAAGAGATTGTGGAATGAGGGAGAAGTGGAATGAAAGAAGGAGTATTATGTATGCAGAGTCCCTCATCATTGATCCCTCCAGCGCCACCAGCGGCCATGGCCTCAGCAATGCCCCTTCTCATGCTGGACAGCACTGTCTCCTCCATGGTGTTAAAACATGCAGGCATGCTTATCCTCCTCCAGTTATTTCCTGCTGCCTCCTATTATGCACCACCTTCTCCTGCAAGAAAGAGAGAAGTGTGTCAGTGAGTATCCTGCAATATGATGTGGCTGTCATGGTTGAATAGAAACATAGAAACATAGAAGATAGGAGCAGGAGTAGGCCATTCGGCTCCTCGAGCCTGCTCCACCATTCAATGCGATCATGGCTGATCATCCAAATTCAGTACCCTGTCCCTGCTTTCTCCCCATATCCCTTGATCCCCTTAGCCTTAATAGAAACACAGTATAGCTACCAGTGTGTGTGAGCTGTGATTGTGGGTGCAAGGCTTGCAACATTGCTAAGTCTGTGAGGGAGAGGTAAACCATATGAATTGAAGGAGTAAATAGTGCTTGATAGAGATTGTTGGTAGCTGGGTGATGGGGGTGCTGTGAATTGAGAAATGGATGAGACTAGTGATGCAGTTGGTAGGATACGGCATTTGAAGATTTAACTCACTCACCTTGACAACTCATGTCAGATCATTAAACTTCTTCCTGTACTACATCCTTGTTCCTGTAGCTATATTCCTGGCATTGGCATCCACCATTACTTCTTCCCACTACCTCCTGAGCATATGTCTTGAGGGTCTCCAGCCCCCCTGTGAATACAGGGGCCGTGAAACTCGGCCTGTTTGCACTGGCCGTTAAGGCTGGTTTGAATGAAAAAAATGGCAGCCGCCTCGCTTCCGCCCACTTCCGGCGCAGGTCAGCAGTGCTGCCGTTACCAGCATTCACTCCAGATAAGGAAATGAGTCAGACCGTGACGTCACTCAGTGTGCAATGCTGAATTACTGAACAATCTGGTATTTTGGACGTCGCTGCTCCTTTTAATGCCCTTTCCACAGCCGCAGCTGTACGACGGAACCCCTACCAGCACTTCTTACAACTCACACACGTAACTTTCAAGTAAGTTTAGATTTTTGCATTTGTACTGGTTTCTTTACTTTGATTTTAAATTATAAATGCTCCACCATTGGCGGCCGTGTCTTCAGCTGCCTAGGTCCTAAGCTCCAGAATTCCCTCCCTAAATATCTCCGCCTCTCCACTTCTCTTTCCTTTTTTAAAATGCTCCTTAAACCTACCACTTCAACTAAGCTTTTAGTCATCTGCCCTAACATCTCCTTATATGGCTTGGTGTCAAAAAATTTTTTTAACACTCCTGTAAAGCGCCTTGGAACGTTTTATTATGTTAAAGGCGCTACATAAATATAAGTGGTTGTTTTTGTTCTTGTTTATTGGAGTAGTGGCTTGGTGTACTGCATTTAAAAAGGGAGTGTAGTGAGTGCTGCTGGATGTTTGCAAGGCTTTGGCTCTTAAAAGAAGGCCTCTGAGACCACCACTTGCTCCCAGTCCTGGGGGCTCTAGCTGCAGTCCACCTTGGGCTGCAGCATGACATGGAAATAGAGCAGTGGTAGCGAAGGGGAACAAGCCGCTCGAAGAGGGAGGAGGAGGAGGAAGAGAAGGAGGAGGAAGAGGAAGAGGAAGAAGCAGAAAAGGAAAACGCAGTATAGGAAAAAGCAGAAGAGGAGGAAGTGGAAGGAAGAAGGCAACCCAGACAGCTCCTTTCTGGCCGGGACACCCAGAATTGAATCATCAGCCTGCGGTACCAGTGAACACAACCTCAATTCGCCTTTCAACATTTGTCCCACATCTTACCTTCCCTCTGTTACTGACCATCACAGCGTCCTCTTAGCCACAATGCTGAAATGAGAGCCACCAGAAAGCAAACTTTCCAATCCCACTTTATCCATATATGCATTCAATATTACATCAAAAAATCAACTAATCACCCTTGTGCGTTCCCTCAGTGGCTGTCTTGCGTGTGCCTTTGCCTATCCTAGTGATCTTACGCAGTGCTGCCACAGTGGCTGCAGCATGGCTGGCGGAAGGCTGCTGACTTTCAGTGGGGAACACTGCAGATGGCCTTGCAGGAAAACCTTGAAGAGCTGGTGGCTGGGAGTGTGAAATCGAGTTACGGTGTTTCTTCTTCTTCTTCTTCTTCACTCTCCTCTCCCTCTTCTTGGTCAACCACTGGCTGGGCAGGCTGGATTTCTTGGGTGTCTGAAATGAAGAAGGCACAATGGTAGGGTTGTGGTGAGGGGAGAGGGGTAAAACCATGCTTATGCCATGTGCAGCTTGTAAATCAGAAGGGATTGTGGGACGAGGGGGAAGTGGGATGTGAGAAGTATGAGGATACCGGTATCTTGTATTCTTTCAGCCCCACAGCTGGCCAAGGATTCAGCCATGGCCCCTGCCAAGAATGACCAGCACCACCCCTTCCATGGTAGTGAGGTAAAGTTAGGAATGTTGGTAGGTGAATGATTGCGGGAGGGGGGGAGGGGCATGCATTGAGCAGTGTGTGAGGTTAGTGATGCAGTTGGCAGGAGATGGCTTTTGAAGATGCATTCACTAACCTTGACCACTCGTCTGAGGTCATGAAACTTCTTTGGGCACTAGAGCCAGATTGTGGGGACGACACTGCTGGAAGTGACCGCCTCAGCGATCTGGTGTCACATCACTATTTCTGAAAGGTCTCCTGGCCCCTCTGTGGGTAGAGGATCTCTCTTCCAGTGTTGACCCCCTGCTCAAAGCTCGAGTGCTGCGTCCGAGACCCTGGGTGCCCGTTCCCTGGCCTGTTGAGCCATTTATGTTAGTGCTGAAGCACTTTTACCATTTTTCTTCAGCAAAAGGTAGCTCGTCTTTAAGAGGTGCAGTCTGCCTAAAGTTTTTTATCAGCAGTAGGCAACTCACCTTTAAGAGGTGCAGACAGCTTTTAAGAGGCGCAGGCTAGTAAAGCTAACCTCGCTCGAGCAACGCAAACTTCAGCCCCCTGCTGAGCACACAGCCTGTCAGCAGCGTGTTCAGCACTAGGCTGTGCGCTGCAATCATTATAAGTAGCAGGCAGCACAAAGTTGATGTGCTGTCTGCGCTCCTTGCACCAAGACCTTCACTGCATTATCAGAAAATCTTGGTGCACGCTCTCTCGCATGTTCAGCCATTCTTCAACTTTTACAGCTCAGATTCAGTTCGCAAAGGACTCCCATCACCTCTTGCAGCCACAATGCGCCTCCCCTTTAAGAGGTGCAGGCTGCCCTTAAGTATCACCAGCAACTCATGATATCGGGTCCCCTGCTGATTTGTGCAGCAATGAACAGTGTGGGTAGCACTGGCTGCTTGCAGCAATCATGTAAAAAAGGAAGAAGAACCAATTTAAAGTGCTGTCTGCAACGTAATGAACAGGCGCAGGTTAATCGTATACCGCAATCCGCACACCCGTTTTTGGGGGTTATCCAATTTAACCACCTTCATCTTATATCTATGTCCCCTTGTTTTAGACTGCTCAATCACTGGAAACAGTTTGGCCTAGAAATTCAGTGGGCTGCACCACCCGTTAGTGCCCAAAGATGGCACTTAGTGGGTTTTGCACCACTGGCCACGCCTCCCACTAAATTTAGCGGGATGCTAATGGCGGCGCTAGCCGTTAGCGCTGCGCCGCTACCGATGAAATCATCGGTGTGCGCAGCGCCCCGCTACCGCCCCGATCGCAAAATTTGGTAGCGCCCCCTGCTTTAACGCCGGTCACAATTTGCGACTGGTTCAGGGGGGCCTACCTGCAGCGGTAGAGGCGCTGAGGTGCAGGGCGGCCATTTTTTTTGCTGGCCGCCTGCCAGCACCTCTCCGCGCCGCCGTCCCCGGCCTCCTGAGCCTCCCCCGCCCCCCGCGGAGTGCCGGCAGTGTCCCAAGGGCCCGGCACTTCTCCTCGGTGCCGGGCTCTTTTGCCGGCACTCGCGCTCTTTGAGCGTGCTGCAGTAGGCCCCTCCCCTTTAAGAAGGGGAGGAAGGCCTGCAGTACCGCAGTGCGCCATGCCGCAGCATGTGGCGCTGCAGCACATTGCGCTGCGAACTTCAGTTGCAGCGCCCCAAGAGGGATGCGGGGCGCCTCGAGTAGCGCCGCGCTTCCCTCTGGGGCGCGCAAACTGAATTTGCAGTGGGTGGCTGCGACTTCTTCTGGGGCGCTACTTCCGGCGCCCTGGCGAGGCTGGCGCCCCGTTGTTTCTAACTATGCTGTCCCATCGCTTCATAATTTTAAAAACCTCTATCAAATCACCCCTTAATCTCTTCTCTTCTAACAAAAACATCCCCAATATTTTGACCTGGCCTGAGCTTCCAACCCCATATCCTTTCCAGCACAAAGACTGCTTACTTCTATGTCTGTAATATTACCTGCATCTGCCCTTATTTTTTTTTATTCATTCATGGGATGTGGGCGTTGCTGGCAAGGCCAGCATTTATTGCCCATCCCTAGTTGCCCTTGAGAAGGTGGTGGTGAGCCACCTTCTTGAACCGCTGCAGTCCATGTGGTGAAGGTACTCATTATCTTCTACTAAAGATCTCATCCATCTTTTATCACCTCCAGACTTGGTTATCTCAATGCTCTCCTAGCCAGGTTCCCATTCTTTATGCTGCATAAACTTCAGCTCATCTTAAATCTGCTGCCAGTATCCAATCCTGCACAAGACCCATTTGCTCATCACACCCATCCTTGCAGAAGGTGAGGGGGAGAATAAGAATGTTTCCATGAGTTGGGTGATGACATAGAAGAGTGCCTCCATGGCACTAGGACAACCATACAAGAACATAAGACCATAAGAATTAGGAGCAGGAGTAGGCCATACAGCTCCTCGAGCCTGCTCCGCCATTCAATAAGATCATGGCTGATCTTTAACCTCAACTCCACTTTCCTGCCCAATCCCCATATTCCTTGATTCTCTTAGAGTACAAAAATATTTCTATCTCAACCTTGAATAAACTCAACAATTCAGCATCCACAGCGCTTTGGGGCAGAGAATTCCAAAGATTCACAACCCTCTGAATGAAGAAATTCCTCCTCATCTCAGTCTTAAATGGCCAACCCCTTATCCTGAGACTATGCCGCCTAGTTCTAGACTCTCCAGCCAGGGAAAACAACCTCTCAGCATCTACCCTGCCAATCCACCTCAGAATCTTGTATGTTTCAATGAGATCACCTCTCATTCTTCGAAGCTCCAGAGAGTATAGGCCCATTCTACACAATCTCTCCTCAAAGGACAACCCTCTCATCCCAGGAATCAATCTAGTGAACCTTCATTGCACCACCTCTAAGGCAAGTATATCCTTCCTCAGATAAGGAGACCAAAACTGTGCACAGTACTCCAGGTGTGGTCTCACCAAGGCCCTGTACAATTGTAGTAAGACTTCCTTACTCTTGCAATAAAGGCCAACATGCCATTTGCTTTCCTAATTGCTTGCTGTACCTGTATGCTAATTTTCTTTGTTTCCTGTACGAGGACACCTAAATCTCTCTGAACATCAACATTTAATGGTTTTTCTCCATTTAAAAAATATTCTGTCTTTCTATTCTTCTTACCAAAATGACCTCACATTTTCCCACATTGTACTCCATCTGCCACCTTAT
Source organism: Somniosus microcephalus (assembly GCF_052327205.1). Taxonomy (NCBI): domain Eukaryota; kingdom Metazoa; phylum Chordata; class Chondrichthyes; order Squaliformes; family Somniosidae; genus Somniosus; species Somniosus microcephalus. The sequence goes on from NC_140987.1 coordinate 132,993,484, forward strand.
TGTCCACTCACTTAACCTGTCAATATCCCTTTGCAGGCTCTTTGTGTCCTCCTCACAGCTTACTTTCCTAGCTTTATATCGTCAGCAAACTTGGATACATTACACTCGGCCCTTCATCGAAGTCATTAATATAAATTGTAAATAGCTGAGGCCCAAGCACTGATCCTTGTTGCACCTCACTAGTTACAGCCTGCCAACCGGAGAATGACCCATTTATCCTTACTCACTGTTTTCTGGCCGTTAACCAATCCTTTATCCATGCTAGCGTATTACCCCTAACCCCATGAGCCCTTATCTTGCATAACAACCTTTTATGTGGCACCTTATCGAATGCCTTTTGGAAATCCAAATATACTAGGTTCCCCTTTATCTACCCTACTAGTTACATCCTCAAAAAAATCTAATGAATTTGTTAAACATGATTTCCCTTTCATAAAACCATGTTGGCTCTGCCTAATCATATTATGGTTTCCTAAATGCCCTGTTACCACTTCCTTAATAATGGATTCCAGCATTTTCCTGACAACTCTCAGGCTAGCTGGCCTGCAATTCCCTGTTTTCTCTCTCCCTCCTTTCTTGAATAGCAGGGTTACATTTGCTACCTTCCAATCCGCTGGTACCATTCCAGAATCTAGGGAATTTTGGAAAATTACAACTAATGCATCCACTATCTCTGCAGCCACCTCTTTTAGGACCCTAGGATGTAGGCCATCAGGTCCAGGGGATTTGTCGGCTTTTAGTCCCAGTAGTTGCTGAAGTTAAAACTGTTTAACAATCAGATTTACCAACAGTGAGTGCCAATATTCATCCATAAAACCCGCAATTATCCCCATTCTAAGGAGTACCCACTGCTTCTTATTCTTATCTATTTCCAAGTTTTATTTTGGATTCCCACAGCTTTGAGCTTAAATACCTTATTAGCATAAAGATAGGGTAACCCTAAATATACACGGCACCTCCAACTCCTTGTAACAGGGACACCCTCCAATCTGACCCAGCTGTCCTTTGCTGTTTTGTGCTCCACAGCTTTGAAATTTAAAAAAGGCAGCACTTCAAGGTTCGCCAGCTGCCCTTGACTAGCTGCTGGTGCCCATCATTCCCACCTTTGCTGCTCATGGTGCTCCCAGAAAATCCAAGAGCCACAAAAATATTTCAATGAGCTGACCTCACACAATAGTGCGAGTGGGACTTAGGAGCAGACATGAACTCTAGGGCAGTGGTCCCAGTGGTGTCATGGCAGGACTGCATTACCAGCCCATAGTGACCAGAACAATCCTTCTGCACTGTTTATTACAATTTATTACAATCTTTTAGAAGCATTCCTTTATTTATTTCTTTGTTAAGTTTGTGTGTTTTTAAAGTACTGAACAGAACTACCTCTCAATGTCAAATCGTGTAAAGACATTTTGAATGTTTTATATTTATTCAATTCCATCAAGTAATGTAATAAAATTATATGCGCATATTTTGGATTACAAGAAAGGTTTTGATTTCCCTTCGAGATTTTATATGGTCATTTGATTTATTTTTATCATGTCTTCATTCAGTGTCTATCCTTCATGCCAGTGAATCACTCTCATTTAATATACAGATTTGAGATTTGCAGCATGTTGCTTTTTCATCATCTTCTATACATCTTCTACAGTTTCTACAATGTTCTGTCGCATGAGACACATCTTATAGGACCTACTGCCATTAATATATGCATGTAGAACATAGCTTGCTTTGTGCCATTTGAAACATATAAATTATTTTCTTCTCCAAAATATTGCAATTGTAATTCTTTCCTAAGTGCTTATTCAGAACACTGCAGTGATACAATGTTATACAAATACATTTCTTGCACACGTTGAACTAAGCAGCAATGCTGGAAAACCAATTAGTGTTGCTTCATGTTGCAGTACAGTTTAAACATTTATTTTTAATTGAAAATTCTATCAGGTATGAAAAAGGATGTCACTAAAAATATTACCTTAAGTCTATCAGTGCTAATAAAACTTGGTTTCAGTATAACTTATAGCACTGCTGGCATAGATGTTTTGAAATATAAGAATATGCACAGTTGCTTAAGGTAATTGGACCCCTCGCCTCATAATTAGCCAAATTGCTGAGTTTGGTTCCTGAATGGTAATCATTTACCATGTGATACACTTAGAATATGCATTCTGGTGTTAACACTGCTCCAAGTATCCTCAATGCCTAAATTCCATTTATTCATCGATAGTGAGTAATTGGGCAGTAAAATCACTAAAATTTCAAATATCTGCCCCATAAACCTGTAGAAACTTGGGAGATAAATGGAAGACGGCATTTAATACTGAGAAATATTTCTGCATACCTGTGCTAAAAATAACAAATCTATCAATTTAAAGGGTTTACATCCAGTGCATCACCATTTTAAAGTGTTACACCGGAAAAGTGTCATGTTTTAAGCAACGCATATCCAAAGGAAGAGCCTCAGGTGAGCTTTGTCACATTAGGCAGGCAGCAGCTCACCACTGGATGGAGAAGGCCACTGATGTTCTATTCAGGTAGATTCACGGTTTGTTACCTCCTCCATAGAACCTGCAAAACAAAGATAGCAAGAGTTCAAATTTATAGATTGGGAGGGTTCCCACAGGAACAAGGAGCAATTGAAAGAACACGTGGCATTGAAAGCCCCATACAACAACACCCCGCCCCCCACCCCCCATTTCATTAATAGGAAAGGCCTTCATTCAATAAACATTCCGATGGTGGGTGATGCCAATTATCTTATCTTGCACATTAATGCCCATGGCAGAGGTAGCTGTCCTGATGCCTTTTTCATGTGGCAATTGACCAGCCCTGATAACTCAGAACCATGTATCAAGAATGGATTGCTCAGGGATAGATCCTGTAGTGGATTATGAGTTCAACAACAAGAAGATGGATTTGCATTTATATAGCGCCTTTAACGTAGAAAAATGTCTCACGGCGCTTCATAGAGATGTAATCAAAAAACGGAATGCTGAGCCAAAGAAGATGTTAGGAGGGGTGATGAAAAGCTTGGTCAAAGAGTTGGGTCTTAAAGGAGGAGAGATAGGTGGAGATACTGAGGGGTTTTGAGAGAGAGTTTCAGAGTCTGGGGCCAAAGCTGAAGGCATGGCCACTGATGGTGGGGCAAAGAGTGAGGGGGGAGCATGCACAATCGGCCAGAGTCAGTGGAATGGAGAGCTTGGGGGTGTGTAGGGCTGAAGGAGGTTACAGAGATGAATGGGGTGGGGTGGGGTGGGGTGGAGAGGAGAGGGTAAGGCCCTGAAGGGATGTAATTACAAAGATGACAATTATAACGTGAATGAGTGAGTACAGAGGTGATGAGTGAGCAGGATTTGATGCGGAATAAAATAAGGGCAGCAAAGGTGGAATACTGGAGGCCTGCCGGGACAGTATGGGGATAGATGAGTCTGGAGATGGCAAAGGTATGGATGAGGGTTTTAGCAGCAGATGGGCTGAGGTAGGGGCGGAGGTAGATGGTTACAGAGGTGGAGGTAGGCAACCTTTGTGATGAAGAGGATATGGGGGCAGAAGGTCAACTCAAGGTCAAACAGGATGCCAAAGTGGTGCATAGCCTGGTTCAGCCTGAGACAATGGCCAGGGAGGGCAATCAAATTGATGGCAAGGGTACGGAAAACAATGTTGTTGGTCTGCCCAATGTTTATCTGGAGGAAATTCTGACTCATCCAACACTGTATGTTGGACAAATAGTCTGACAACTAATGTTCCCATTAATTTCTTTGGGTGCGCACCCCTTTTAAGGGGCTGCGCAGCCCATTCAAAACGCCGCTGCATTGAAAAGCCGGCAAGCCGGCTGCGCAGGAGGTCCAGAGAGCTGCCTGCACAGCCACGCAACCACACAGCTTAAAGGGAACATTGCTGTGGCAGTGGAGAGGTCAAAAAAGACAATGGAGAGGTAGAGGTGGGTGCCTTCAGCATTCATGTGAAAGCTGGCCCCATATCTGTGGATGCTAAGGAGCAGCATGTGAATGAGGAAAGGTGAGGCAAGGATAGATCATTGGGGGACTCTGGAGGTAACAGTGCAGGGGCAGGACAAGAAGACATTGCTGGAGATGTTCTGGCTTCAATCAAATAGGTAAGAATGGAATTAAATTAGGCAGTGTCACTGAGCTGGATAATGGGAGAGAGCCATAGGAGGAGGATGGTGTGTTCATCCATATAAGTAAACCCCTTCCACTGGCGCAGAGAAGGCTGAGAAGGAATTTAATAAATGATTTTAAAATTATGAAGGTTTTGATGGAGTGAATAAGGAAAGACTATTTTATCTGGTTGAGGAGTGGGTGATGAGGGGTCATCAATTTAAAATTATCACAAAGAAAGTGAGCAGAGAGCTTAGGAGAAACTTATTTATGAAGTCAAAGGAGAAGAAAATTGGGCAGGATGTAAAACAGGCTGCCGATTCACAATCACCCGCTTTGCATTACTGCGTAAGACCAATTTCACCACCTGAGTGTTGGCAGACTCTCCAATCACATGGCCCTGCTCTAGTACTCACATATGCATTCCAATGGGGTAATGATCAACAGTGGGAACTGTTGTGTCTGTGTATAATAAGACACAGACTGCAGGAGAACGGTACAACAGGTGTTTACTCAACATGGTTAACACTGGAATTGATCTGTACAGATTACTAAAAAGAAGCAGTGCAGGAAAGTGATTGGGGTAAGGATAACCAGATTGTGTCAGGAAGGGACAGAGCGTACAAACAAAAGAGTGCACCAACAAATAGGGTCCGGATAAGAAAAAATGGTAATAAGACAAATAGGGCCATAGTACAAAAAAAGTTAAGGGCCTAGAAATTCAGTATAGCCACTTTTGGGGCGATATAGTTGGGCGGGCGCTAAAGTTTGCGCCCGCCGGAAAGTGGAGGCCACTTCGCCGATATTCAGTAGCTTTGGCCAAGGAGTTTGCTCGAGCGCTAAAACTGGCGTTGCACCCCTATCTTTAGGCGCTAAGCCGGCGGTGCAGACTGATACCGCCGAGGCCGTGCGCAGCACAGGTGCGGTCATGTTTTGATTGACAGCAGACACCCTGACGCCGGCCAGCTCTTAAAGGGGGAAGGGTCGACTTGGTCTGCTGCCACGCCCTGGATACTGCAGCCCTCCAGCTAGGCCTAAACACTGCTGCTGGAGAGAAATAGCGCCAGCAACGATGCAGAGGGCCCGTGAGCGAGCGCAGCGCTTCTCTGCCCATGATTTGAAGGTGATGCTTAGGGGTTTGGAGAAGAGAAGAGATATCTTGTGCCCGGACAGTGGCAAGAAGGCTCCCAAGAGGCTGTACAGGAGAGCCTGGAGGGAAATCGCCCAGAGGGTCACAGCCAACAGCGATGTCCCCAGGACTGCTGACCAATGCCGGAAGAAGTTTAACGACCTCACTCGGTTGGTCAGGGTGAGTACCCTTTCCATTGTCCTCCTCATCCTTGCATGTGCACCTCACATTATGGGCAAAGGGACCTCAAAGGCCTAATGGCCAGCCCTCCTCCAGCAGCTATGGCACTGGCATGAACATCAATAGCACTTTCTGCACTTTACACACTGGCCAAGCTATTCGACCATGGGAGGCAGTGCACACAACAACAGGGCACCACACTGGCCAAGCTATTACACCATGGGAGGCAGTGCACACAACAACAGGGCACCACACTGGCCAAGCTATTCCACCATGGGAGGCAGTGCACACAACAACAGGGCACCACACAGGCCAAGCTATTCCACCATGGGAGGCAGTGCACACAACAACAGGGCACCACACTGTACTTAGAGGCCGTCCTTTCTCTTGCAGGCCAAGCTGGCCCAGAATCTGAAGAGCCGGACTGTCACCGGGGGAGGCCGTGCCCAGTTCCAGGAGCTCAGTGACCTGGAGGAGCGCGTGGGTCGACTCATGGGTGCCCGGGTGATTGGCCCCGTTGCAATTGGAGATGCCGACCCTGTGCTGGGCCCCAATGGTAAGGACATGAGCGTTTGGCCCTCTCTCGTTCCCCTTGCGCTTCAGATCTACATCCTTTGCCACTGTCCGACCAATGCGCATAATGCCACCACTCATGCCTCCCTCGCTGACGCCCTGCCTCACTCTAAAGCTACTCTTGTGCCTTCCTGCTTTCAGCTGGTGAGGAGGAGGTCCCTGAGGCTGCGAGTGTCAGTCCCTCGGAAGAGGAGGACGACGAGGAGCAAGAGGAAGGCGGCACATCGGGGGAACCCTCATCCGCGCCAGGGGATGGCAATGGAGGGGACACGTCTTGCCTGGAGGAGAGCCAGGGGGAAGTGTTGCAGGGGGGTGTAGCTCCTGTGCCCAGTGGCGTCCAGCCACGCGGGAAGGGTCGGGCAGCACGGCTGCCTTCTCCCCAGAGGGGGGAAGTGTTGCAGGGGAGTGTAGCTCCTGTGCCCAGTGGCATCCTGCCACACGGGAAGGGTCGGCCAGCTCGGCGGCCTTCTCCCCAGAGGGGGGAAGTGTTGCAGGGGAGTGCAGTTGCTGGGCCCAGTGGCATCCAGCCACGCGGGAAGGGTCGGGCAGCTCGGCGGCCTTCTCCCCAGAGGGAGAGCCCGGCCTCCAGTCCGGAGACGGTCCTCGCCCAGGAGGTGCGCCTCCTTGATCAAATGTCCGCGGACTCGAATCGTCGGCACACCGAGTTCATGGGGGTTGTGGGACGGTTGCCTGAGGCCATTGAGTCCCTGGCTCATAGTGTGGCCGATTTCGGGGCCTCACAGGCCAGGGGTTTAGAAGAACTCGCGTCAGCACAGGCCAGGGGTCATGAACAATTCGGGGCAGCACAGGCCAGGGGTCACGAAGAATTCAGGGCATCACAGGACGCGAGTCGGGCCGATTTCAGGGCAGCACAGGCAGCGAGTGCAGAGTTGATGAGTGGTGCCGTGCAGTCACTGGCTGGTCTGATGCGGGCACAGACCAGGGCAGTACGGGCACTCACTGCTGTCACACTCGCTGTGTCACGCACGCATCGCCAGGGCACCCGCCGCGCTGCTGCAGCACAGCGGTCTGGGCTTCACCAGATTGCTGCGCTTGCTGCAGAGCCAGCCCGGCCGACTGCCAGTGTCTCTGGCGACCAGCGAGCGCCTGGCATCAGCCAGCTTGCCCCCATTGCTGCAGCCGCCACTGCCACTCCCCCAGCAAAGCTGCAACGAGCTGCTGGAGAGACTGATGCTGCCCAGCCACAGCTGCAGCAGTCAGCAGCCGGCCCCTCCAGGGCCGGAGCTCGTCTAGGCCGACCCCCAAGGGCATGGGCCATCACGCATTGTGCCCCTCAGGAGCCTTCCCCCAGCCTTGCAACACCCACAGGGCCCAGGTTGAGGCGGAGCAGCAGGTCGGCCAGGGGCTGGAAAAGCCTGGACAAGGACTCGCCCTCTTGGCACACAAAGTAGAGTGTGTTGCCAAATGTTTTTTTATATGGGGGTGTTTGTGTTCTATATGGGGGGGGTTTATTTTGGTAAGGCCGAAGATGAAGGCAAATGTTTTTTTATATGGGGGTGTTTGTGTTCTGTATGGGGGGGTTTGTCTTGGTAAGGCCGAGGATGAAGGCCATTTGGATGGACAAGTTTTGTTATTCCTCCCCAGGTTGTGGGAGTGAGATATGTTTTTGACTGTTTTTTGGGGGTCTTGTCTGTTTTTGGGTTTCATGTGGGAAGGGCCCTGAGTTTGTTAAATAAAGCTTTTTATTTATTCAGCTTGTCCATGTGTGATGTTTCAAGTGGTTGTTGCGTTAACCGGCTGAGGGCTTGCGGAGCGGCTGCATTCAGGTGCGTTCATTGCCACAAGCCATTCCCTGACAGGGGGCCTAGAAGTGTCGTTCAATAAGCCGCCGACGGACGGCCCTTGGACCTTGTGGCTCCCTCCTGGGCTGGTACTCCTCCTCCTCCTCCTCCTCCTCCTCATGGTCCTCCTGCTCGTCCTCCTGAGGTGGTGGTCCAACGTGAGGTGACAGTGCCTGAGTCCTGCGGATAGCCAGGTTGTGCAGCATGCAGCAAACGATGACGAACTGGGAGACTCTATCTGGCGAATACTGTAGAGATCCGCCGGAACGATCCAGGCAGTGGAACCGTTGCTTGAGGACGCCAATCGTTTGCTCTATGATGTTCCTTGTGGCTTGATGGCTTTCGTTGTGTGCCTCCTCAGCAGGGGTCCTGGGCGCGCGGAGCGGGGTCATGAGCCATGTACACAAAGGATAGCCTTTGTCCTCGATAAGCCATCCTCTTGGGGGAGGCTGTGCCTGGAACATGTCAGCCACAGTAGTCTGGCGCAGGATAAATGCATCGTGGCTGCTTCCTGGAAAGTGGGCATTGACAGCTAGGATGCGCTGCCTGTGGTCACACACCAGCTGTACATTGAGGGAATGGTAGCCCTTCCAGTTGCGGTAATCCTCGGCATTGTCGACAGGTGCCCGCATAGCCACATGCGTGCAGTCAATGACGCCCTGCACCATGGGGAAGTCGGCGATCCTCGCAAGTCCGACTGCACGCTGCTCCTGCCTCTCTAGGGTCATGGGGAAGGAGATGAATTGGTGTCGCCTTGCGAAAAGGGCATCGGTGACCTGCCGGATGCAGCGATGCACGGCGAACTGGGAGATGTTCGCTATGTCCCCAGCAGCGGCTTGGAAGGAGCCGCTTGCATAAAAGTTCAGAGCCACCGTGACCTTCACTTCCTCCGACAGAGACGTCCTGCACATCAGCTGTGGACGCAGATCTCTGTGAAGCAGCTGGCAGATCTCTACAACCACCTCCCTTCTGAAGCGCAGCCTCTTAACACAATGCGCGGCAGTCATGGTGAGATAGGACACCTGCTGGCGGTATTCCCTGAGTGGGTAAGGCCTACGTTGCCGACGCCTGATGGCCCCTCTGCGTCTAGGCATGGCTGCCCCTCTCACACAGCGTCTGTGAGCCCTTCGCACATAATGCTGGAACTGAGGGTTGGAACCCCATGCAGCCCCCATAATATACTTGCAAACAGTGAAATCACAATGAGACAAATTTGCAAGCTCTGGCCAGAAGTCAAAAATACCTCTCCTATGTTGGCCCAATTCAGTAAGGTCTCTTCCTTGGTCTCTGTCCAGAAATCCGTAGCACTAAAGTAATTGCAGCAAAATGGCTGCCCTTTATAATTCAGTCTAAGTGCCCTTTAATTAGTGCTCCCCGAGGCCCACAGGGCCTCTGCTGCGTTCCACTTCACAGTTCTTAACAGCGCCACACCCACATTGGGCGGGCACCACTGAAGTTCCGGTTTGGGGCGCACAAACGGCGTTGCACGACGAAATGATGTCATAAGCTACGCGCGCAGCTGAGCGCGCGCAAACACTTTGTGCCGGCGCTAAATGTCAACTGAATTTGGGCGTAGGCGCAGATCGGTCTGCGCCCGGGCGCTAAGTGCCTAGCGCTCGAAATCTACCCCTCTTATGGCGCTAACGGCTGGCGAACGCAACTGAATTTCTAGGCCAAGATGTCTGAAAATGTTAAAAAGACAAGTCTAAAGGCACTGTATCTGAATGCATGAAGCATTCGTAATACGGTAGATGAATTAACAGCGCAAATAGATGTAAACGGATATGATATAATTGCGATTACAGAGACATGGCTGCAGGGTGACCAAGGTTGGGAGCTGAATATCCAAGGATATTCGATATTCAGGAAGGACAGGCAAAAAGGAAAAGGAGGTGGGGTGGCATTGTTAGTAAAGGATGAAATCAGTGCAATAGTGAGAAAGGATATTGGCTCAGAAAATCAAGATGTAGAATCAGTCTGGGTGGAGCTAAGAAGCACCAAGGGGCAGAAAACATTGGTGGGAGTTGTCTATAGGCCTCCAAACAGTAGTGGTAATGTAGGGGATGGCATCAAACAGGAAATTAGAGATGCATGTAACATGGTGCAGTAATCACTTTAATCTACATATAGGCTGGCCAAACCAAATTAGCAATAATACTGTGGAGGATGAATTCCTGGAGTGTGTACGAGATGGTTTTTTAGACCAGTATGTTGAGGAGCCAACTAGGGAACAGGCTATCCTAGATTGGGTATTGTGCAATGAGAAGGGGTTAATTAATAACCTTGTTGTGCGGGGTCCTTTAGGGAAGAGTGACCACAACATGTAGGAATTCTTCATTAAGATGGAAAGTGAAGAAGTCCAATCCGAAACTAGGGTCCTAAATCTAAACAAAGGAAACTACGAAGGTATGAGGAGTGAGTTGGCTATGATAGATTGGGGAGCTTCATTAGGCAATGGCTAACATTTAAGAAACGAATGCATGAATTGCAACAGTTATACATTCCTTTCTGGCGCAAAAACACAAAAGGAAAAGTGGCTCAACCATGGCTAACAAAAGAAATTAAGATTTGTATTAGATCCAAAGAGGAGTCATATAAAGTTGCCAGAATAAGTAGCAAGCCTAAGGATTGGGAGCAGTTTAGAGTTCAGCAAAAGAGGACCAAGAGTTTGATAAAGAGGGGAAAAATAGAGTATGAGAGTAAACTTGCAAGAAACATAAAAGCAGACTGTAAAAGCTTCTACAAGTATGTAAAAAGAAAAAGATTAGTGAAGACAAATGTATGACCCTTACAGTCAGAAATGGGAGAATTTATAATGGGGAACAAGGAAATGGCAGAGCAATTAAACAAATACTTTGGTTCTGTCTTCACGGAAGAGGTCACTACTAACTTCCCAGGAATACTAAGGAACCAAGGGCCTAGTGAGAAAGGGGAATTAAAGGAAATTAGTATTAGTAAAAAAATATTGCTGGAGTAATTAAAGCCGATAAATCCCCAGGGCCTGATAATCTACATCCCAGAGTACTAAAAAAGAGGTATCATGGAAATAGTGGATGCATTGGTTGTCATCTTCCAAAATTCTATAGATTATGGAACAGTTCCTGCAGATTGGAGGGCGCAAATGTAACCACACTATTTAAAAAAGGAGGGAGAGTTTGCTGATGACACAAAACTAGGTGGGATTGTGAGTTGTGAGGAGGATGCAAAGAGGTTTCAAGGCGATTTAGACAAGTTGAGTGAGTGGGCAAATACATGGCAGATGCAGTATAACGTGGATAAATGTGAAGTTATCCACTTCGGTAGTGTGGTGATTATTCTTGTTTTGTAAGAAGTATTGTGATTGGTTGCCTGTTTCCTGCCTTGAGATATATGCTGTAAACTCATTGGTAGTTGATGTCATGTGATTTGTGGTGGCCATCTTAAATTCAGTTCTCTACAGCCTTGGTTGGGACTGGGTGTTGAAGATGTGCTGCTGGGTTTTTAAGGTTAATAAAGCCTAGATTTAGAAAGGCAAATCTACTCTTTATTTCAATTTATTAACCTTTTGTTAGAATGGAGCGATATCTTCAACCGGAATGATTTAATGCTGACCCTAATTCTGCAGGAGTGGATGATAAATGGAAACACTGGTATCGTACATTTAAAAACTTTTTGGGTGTGTTGGATCAAGAGTCTCTAAATAAGTTGAATATACTGATCAACTACATTGCTCCGGATGTGTATAAGTATATCTTGGACTGTGAAACTTATGAATTGGTTATTGCTACATTGGAAAAGATTTTTGTTAAACCAAAGAATGAGGTATTTGCACGTCACCTTCTATCTGCCCGTAGGCAGCAGGTGGGAGAATCTTTGGATGCTTATTTACAAGCACTTCAGCGCCTTGGTGCTAACTGTAATTATAAGGCCGTGTCGGCAGAAGAATATAAGGAAGAATCGGTACGGGATGCTTTTATTAATGGATTACTGTCTAGATCAATTCGTCAGCGGTTATTAGAAAATAAGACTTTGGATCTCAAGAGTGATTTTGAGCAAGCCTTTACATTGGATTTGGCTCAGAGAAGTTCGGATTCTTACGCACTTTTTAATCGGCCTGCGACTGTGGTTTCGGCAGTTCCGGATGAAAAGGAATTATATGGACTTAATAGGAGTGGTTTACCAGATTCTGAAACAGTTTCTACTTCGGCTGCTGTTGCCTCTAGGATTCAGAAGTGTTATTTTTGTGGGAACGCCCGGCACCCTCGTCTGAAGTGTCCTGCTCGGGAGGCTGTGTGTAGTAAATGCGGCAAGAGAGGTCATTATGCACGTGTTTGTAAATCAATTACCTCCTCTGCGACTATTCAGCCTTTAGATAGGGCGTTTATTGCATCAGTTTCTGCTGCCTTTGCTAATGGCCTAAACAAAGCTATAGTTACGGCCCAAGTTAATGGGTTAGAAGTGAAGGCCCTTATAGATACGGGCAGTACCGAGAGTTTTATAAGTCTTCAGTTTGTGAAGGAGAAGCGTTTGAAAATTTCGCCTGTTACTTATCAGGTGTGTATGGCTCAGACGACTCTCACCTCACAAGTAGCTGGTTGTTGCCTTGTGAAATTAATTCTTCTAGGTAATACGTATACTGATATACGCCTATCTGTTTTGCCTAATCTCTGTGTGGATATTTTGATTGGTCATGATGTGCTTCAATTACACGAGTCTCTCAGTCTTTCTTTTGGAGGAACTAAGCCACCTTTATCTATTTGTGGATTAACTTCTTTATCCATTTCTCCATTATCACTTTTTTCCAATTTGATGCCAGATTGTAAGCCAATTGCTACCAAGTCGAGAAGGTATAGCAGTCAGGATAAAGAATTTATTAATTCTGAAGTTCAACGTCTTTTATTGGAAGGAATCATTGAACTTAGTTGTTCGCCCTGGCGGGCACAAGTAGTTGTCACCACTAACGAGAGACATAAGAAACGAATGGTGATAGACTACTCTCAAACTATTAATAGGTATACTCAATTAGATGTGTACCCTTTGCCTAAGATTGATGAGCTTATCAACAAAGTATCTCAGTATAAGGTTTTTAGCACTATTGACCTAAAGAGTGCTTATCATCAGATTCCTATCGTTAAGAGGGATCAACCATATACGGCCTTTGAGGCTGGCGGAAAGCTGTATCAGTTTTGCCGAGTACCATTTGGTGTTACTAATGGTGCAACGGGCAATGGATGCTTTTATAAGTGATAACTCTCTCTCTGACACCTTTTCATATTTAGATGACATCACGGTGTGTGGCAAATCAAGGGTGGAGCATGATTCTAATTTAGAAAGATTCCTTCAAGCTGCGGAAAAAGTTGGTTTAACTTTTAATAAAGAGAAGTGTATCTTTTCGACCACTGAGGTAAATCTACTGGGGTATATTATCTCGGGAAACAAGATTAAACCAGATCCAGAACGCCTGCGACCATTGATCGATTTACCTTGTCCTACTAATTCTAAGGCTTTGCAACGAGTTGTTGGACTGTTTTCTTATTATTCTAATTGGATTGCAAACTTTTCGCAGAAGATCCGGCCCCTTATTCGGGTTACGACATATCCTCTATCATGGGAGGCCAGGACGTGTTTTGATAACTTCAAAAAGGATATTCTTGGAGCAGTTGTGCATTCTATTGATGAGCAGGTTCCCTTTGTGATTGAGACGGATGCTTCCGATTTTGCAATTGGGGCTACTCTGAACCAAAATGGAAGACCTGTGGCCTTTTTCTCACGTACTTTGAACAATAGTGAGAAAAGACACTCCTCAATAGAGAACGAGGCGTATGCAATAGTAGAAGCACTGCGTAAATGGAGACATTATTTATCGGGGTGACATTTTACGTTGGTAACTGACCAAAAATCTGTGTCCTTTATGTTTGATGTCAAACATTTTGGAAAGATCAAGAATGATAAAATAATGAGGTGGAGGATTGAGTTGGCATGTTACCATTTTGATATAGTTTACCGTCCGGGGAAGGATAATGTTGCTGCCGATGCGCTGTCGAGGGCTTATTGTTCTGTAATTCACGGAGATACGCTTATTAATCTTCATAATGCTTTGTGTCATCCTGGTGTTACGAGGATGATACACTTCGTACGCAGTAAGAATTTGCCCTTTTCAGTTGAAGACGTCAAGCGGATGATTTCATCATGTTCTATCTGTGCTCGGTGTAAACCGAATTTCTTTAAGCCTCAACGAGCTCATCTTATAAAGGCTACTTCTCCTTTTGAACATTTGAGCATTGATTTTAAGGGGCCTCTTCCTTCAACGACTCAGAATCAATATATATTTACTGTTGTGGATGAGTTTTCAAGGTTCCCTTTTGCTTTTCCTTGCGCAGATGTATCAGCTGCTACAGTTATCAAATGTCTGACTCAACTTTTTGTCATCTTTGGGATGCCTGCGTATATCCATTCGGATCAGGGAAGTTCTTTTATGTCTTCCCAGTTGAAGGAATACCTCCAGAGTTGGGGAATCTCTACTAGTAGAACTACCCCGTATAATCCCCAGGGTAATGGACAGTGTGAACGATATAATGGGGTGATCTGGAAGGCAGTTATGTTGGCTTTGACATCCTGGAACCTTAAGAATACACAGTGGGAAATGGCATTGCCTGATGCCCTGCATTCCATTAGATCATTGCTTTCAACGGCTACTAATGTGACCCCCCATGAAAGGCTCTTTAACTATCCGCGGAGATCTACTACGGGATATTCGGTACCTTCATGGCTTACTATGCAGGGACTGTGCTGCTTCGACGCCATGTTAGATTGTCAAAATATGATCCTTTAGTGGAGGAGGTGGAACTGTTGGAGGCAAATTCCCAATATGCTCATATTCGATTCCAAGATGGGAAAGAAAGTACTGTTTCAATTAAAGACTTGGCTCCTTGTGGTGGCCAGCCCTCTTCTGAGGATATTAACAATAGTCATGATTCAGATAATGTGGATGTCGTCACAGATACTACGAATATTTCCAATCCTATTGCAGATAATTATAATTCTATTAGTCAGCCCTCGATGGATGTTCATGACCGTCCCAGTTTACCTTCTGATGGGATTTCCAATCCGGAAACCGTTGATAATCGGGATATGGATAGCCTTCCTGCAGAAGATACTTCCGTGTCTCCTGGTGTGGGAGGGCAAGGAATTTCACCAAGGTTAAGGAGGTCGACACGAACAAGATATCCGGTCGACCGATTGAAAATGGACTTTTAAAATAATTGATAGTGATGTTTTAAAATTGTTGAAATATTATATTTGTATTGTTTTAGTTATAAATAATTAATTGTAAATTGTAAAGGCTACCTAGGTTGGAGTATGTTTTAAAAGGTGGGGTGAATGTGGTGATTATTCTTGTTTTGTAAGAAGTATTGTGATTGGTTGCCTGTTTCCTGCCTTGAGATATATGCTGTAAACTCATTGGTAGTTGATGTCATGTGATTTGTGGTGGCCATCTTAAATTCAGTTCTCTACAGCCTTGGTTGGGACTGGGTGTTGAAGATGTGCTGCTGGGTTTTTAAGGTTAATAAAGCCTAGATTTAGAAAGGCAAATCTACTCTTTATTTCAGGTAGGAAAAAATGAAAGTTAGAGTATTATTTAAATGGTGATAGATTGGGAAATGCTGATGTACAAAGTGACCTGGGTGTCTTTGTACACCAGTCACTGAAAGCAAACATGCAGGTGCAGCAAGCAGTTAGGAAGGTAAATGGTATGTTGGCCTTCATTGCAAGAGGATTTGAGTACAGGAGCAAGGATGTCTTACTACAGTTATACAGGGTCTTGGTGAGACCACACCTGGAGTACTGTGTGCAGTTTTGGTCTCCTTACCTAAGAAAGGATATACTTGCCATAGAGGGAGTGCATCGAAGGTTCACCAGACTGATTCTTGGGATGGCAGGACTGTCATATGAGGAGAGATTGGGTCGACTAGGCCTGTATTCACTAGAGTTTAGAAGAATGAGAGGGGATCTCATTGAAACATATAAAACTCTGACAGGGCTAGACAGACTGGATGCAGGGAGAATGTTTCCTCTGGCTGCGGGGGGGGGTGTCTAGAACGAGGGGTCACAGTCTCAGGATATGGGGTAGGACTTTTACATAGAAACATAGAAACATAGAAGATAGGAGCAGGAGTAGGCCATTCGGCCCCTCGAGCCTGCTCCGCCATTCAATGCGATCATGGCTGATCATCCAAATTCAGTACACGGTTCCTGCTTTCTCCCCATACCCCTTGATCTCTTTAGCCTTTAGGACTGAGATGAGGAGAAATTTCTTCACTCAGAGGTTGGTGAACCTGTGGAATTCTCTACCACAGAAGGCTGTGGAAGCCAAGTCACTGAATATATTTAAGAAGGCTATAGATAGATTTCTAGATTAGAACGGCATCAAGGGGTATGGGGAGAGGGCGGGAATATGGTATTGAGATAGAGAATCAGCTATGATCATATTGAATGGCGAAGCAGGCTCGAAGGGCCAAATGGCCTACTCCTGATCCTATTTTTCTATGTTTCTATAAGAGAGAAAACAGGGAACTACAGACCAGTTAGCCTAATATCAGTAGTAGGGAAAATGCTAGAGTCTATTATAAAGGATGTGATAACAGGACACTTAGAAAATATCAACGGGATTAGACAAAGTCAACATGGATTTATGAAAGGAAAATCATGTTTGACAAACCTACTGGAGTTTTTTGAGGATATCACTGGTAGACTAGATAAGGGAGAACCAGTGGATGTGGTGTATTTGGATTTTCAGAAGGACTTTGATAAAGTCCCACTTAAGAGGTTAGTGTGCAAAATTAAAGCACATGGAATTGGGGGTAATATATTGGCATGGATTGAAAATTGGTTAACAGACAGGAAACAGAAAGTAGAAATAAATGGGTCTTTTTCGGGGTGGCAGGCAGTGGCCAATTGGGTAATGCAGGGATCAGTGCTTGGGCCCCAGCTATTCACAATATATATCAATGATTTGGATGAGGGAACCAAATGTAATATTTCCAAGTTTACTGATGACACGAAACTAGGTGGGATTGTGAGTAATGAGGAGGATGCAAAGAGGCTTCAAGGCGATTTAGACAAGTTGAGTGAGTGGGCAAATACATGGCAGATGCAGTATAACGTGGATAAATGTGAAGTTATCCACTTCGGTAGGAAAAACAGAAAGGCAGAGTATTATTTAAATGGTGATAGATTGGGAAATGTTGATGTACAAAGGGACCTGGGTGTCCTTGTACACCAGTCACTGAAAGCAAACATGCAGGTGCAGCAAGCAGTTAGGAAGGCAAATGGTATGTTGGCCTTCATTGCAAGAGGATTTGAGTACAGGAGCAAAGACGTCTTACTACAGTACTGGAGTACTGTGTGCAGTTTTAGTCTCCTTACCAAAGAAAGGATACACTTGCCATAGAGGGAGTGCATCGAAGGTTCACCAGACTGATTCTTGGGATGGCAGGACTGTCATATGAGGAGAAGTTGGGTCAACTAGGCCTGTATTCACTAGAGTTTAGAAGAATGAGAGGGGATCTCATTGAAACGTATAAAATTCTGACAGGGCTAGACAGACTGGATGCAAGGAGGATGTTTCCTCTGGCTGGGGAGTCTAGAACGAGGAGTCACAGTCTCAGGATATGGGGTAGGACATTTAGGGCTGAGATGGAGAAATTTCTTCACTCAGAGGGTGATGAACCTGTGGAATTCTCTACCACAGAAGGCTGTGGAGGCCAAGTCACTGAATATATTTAAGAAGGAGATAGATTTCTGGATTAGAAAGGCATCAAGAGGTATGGGGAGAGAGCGTGAATATGGTATTGAGATAGAGGATAAGCCATGATCATATTGAATGGCGGAGCAGACTCGAAGGGCCGAATGGCCTACTCCTGCTCCTATTTTCTATGTTTCTATGTTTGCTTCAGTGGGTTGTACTGATAATTCATTCAGCCCAGAGGATTACCCAAACAGATATTTCTAAGCAAGTATTGTAGAAGATTGTTGTTACTGCTGCACTCAAAGCCATAAATTCTGCTTGCTTTCCTGAAATGCTAATATAATTACTGCACTAACTGTTGTTGTCACATTCCCACTGTTACAGAGATTTCCAAGGCCTCTGTAGTTCAGGTTATGTTTTCTATTTAAATTCTGAGTTCCTGCAGGTGTTCAGTGCGAGATATCTGAGTACATTAAAATCCTATTAATTGATCCATAAATGTTGACTCCTTGTTTGCTGTTTACATTGCACATAGAGCACCCTGTGAAATACAAGAAAATAAATAGTAAATACTTTGACTGAACAATAATTATTCATGTCAATTAATAGAGATTCAAAATTACAATTATTTCAAAAACAGAAGCACATATTGTTTTTATGGACTCTGATTTGTTCATATGTGCATAAATATATTTTATGTACATGTGTTTGTTTTTCTGTGCATAGTGTGCTGTTTTCAAACATTGTAGAGATGGGGCAAAACATTTGGATTTACAAGCAATATAATAGGGATAAGCATCTACATTTCCTGCTCTCAAATTTCTCCATGTCTATCTCCTTTCATAGGCTTTGTACTTGTCTATCACTGGCTGTAATTCCTTTTCAGCCCCAGTTATTTTTACATAATCTCACTCTGTACTCCACTTTTTAACCAATATATTTTTTCCATCAACCCTCTTTGTACTTATATTTTCATTTTTCTTTCCTCACAAATTCCAGTCACTATTTCTAGCTTTCAGTATCTTTACACATCTCATCTCTACCGCTCCTCTTTTATCCTTAGGTTCCTTGTCTCACTTTCCTGATGAACTCCTTGAAGGTGTTCAGGAAAGAAAGATAGAAGGTGGTGTGGCAGGATTGGTTAAGGAGAATGTTACAGTGTTGGAGGGGGAGGATGTCCTGGAGAGGTCAAGACAGAATCTATATGGCTAGAGTTAAGGATTAATAGAGGTGCCATTACACTCCTAGGTGTATTCTATAGGCCACCAAATAGTGGGAAAAATGTGGAGGAGCAAATTTGCAGAGAAATTACTGAGAGATGCAAGAACTATAGAGTAATGATAATGGGGCCTTCAACCATCCTAATATAGACTGGGGTAGTAATAGTGTAAAGGGCAGAGAGGGGGAATAATTTCTGAAGGGGGTTCAGGAGAACTTTCTTGATCAGTGTGTTTCCGGCCCTACGAGGAAGGAGGCATTGCTGGATCTGGTTCTGGGGAATGAGGTAGCTCAAGTGGAGCAAGTGTCAGTAGGGGAACATTTAGGGAACAGTGATCATAGTATCATAAGGTTTAGATTAGCTATAGAAAAGGACAGAGAGCAATCTAGAGTAAAAATACTTAATTGGAGGAAGGCCAATTTCAGTGGGATGAGAACCGATCTGGCCCGGGTAAATTAGAATCAAAGATTGGCAGGCAAAACTGTAACTGTAGCTGCCTTTAAAGAGGAAATAGTTTGGGTACAGTCAAAGTACATTTCCACTAGGGAGAAAGGCAGGGCAACTAAAGTCATGGCTCCCTGGATGACGCAAGAGGTAGAGAGGAAGATGAAGCAGAAAAAGAACACGTATGACAGATGTCAGGTCGAGAATACATCTGAGAATCAGGCTATATATAGAAAGTTCAGAGGAGAAGTGTAAAAGAAAATAAGAGGGGCAAAGAGAGGGTATGAGAATAGAATGGCAGCTAGCATAAAAGGTAATCCAAAAGTCTTCTATAGGCATATAAATAGTAAACGGGTAGTAATAGGAGGGGTGGGGCTGATTAGGGACCAAAAGGGAGACTTATGCATGGAGGCAGAGGGTATGGCTGAGGTGCTAAATTAATACTTTGTATCTGTCTTCACCAAGGAAGAAGATGCTGCCATAGACATAGTGAAGGAGGAGGTAGAGGAGATACTGGGTGGGATAAAAATTGATCAAGAGGAGGTACAAGAAAGGCTGGATGTACTTAAAGTAGATAAGTCACCAGGACCAGATGGGATGCATCCTAGAATGCTGAGGGAAGTGAAGGAAGAAATCGTGGAGTTACTGGCCATAATCTTCCAATCCTCCTTGGTGGTGCCAGAGGACTGGAGAATTGCAAATGTTACACACTTGTTCAAAAAAAGATGTAAAGATAAACCCAGCCACTATAGGCCAGTAAGTTTAACCTCAGTAGTGGGGAAGCTTTTAGAAACAATAATCAGGGACAAAATTAACAGTCAATTATACGAGTGTGGATTAAGGAAAGCTAGCATGGATTTGTTAAAGGCAAATCATGTTTAACCAACTTGATCGAGTTTTTGATGAGGTAACAGAGAGGGTTGATGAAGGTAATGTGGTTGACATGGTGTACATGGATTTCCAAAAGGCATTCAACAAAGTGCCACATAATAGGCTTGCCAGCAAAGTTGAAGCCCATGGAATAAAATGGGCAGTGGCAGCATGGATATCAATTTGGCTAAGTGACATGAAACAGAGAGTAGTGGTGAACGGTTGTTTTTCGGTCTGGTGGAAGGTATACAGTGGTGTTCCCCAGGGGTTGGTTCTAGGATCACTGTTTTTCTTGATATATCATAGAATCATAGAATCATAGAAAGTTACAGCACGGAAGGAGGCCATTTCGGCCCATCATGTCCGCGCCGGCCAACAAAGTGCTATCCAGCCTAATCCCACTTCCCAGCTCCTGGTCCGTAGCCCTGCAGGTTAGAGCATCCCAAGTGCATATCCAAGTACTTTTTAAATGTGGTTAGGGTTCCTGCCTCTAACACCCTTTCAGGCAGTGAGTTCCAGACCCCACAACCCTCTGGGTGAAGAAATTTCCCCTCAAATTCCCTCTAAACCTTCCCCCAATTACTTTAAATCTGTGCCACCTGGTTTTTGACCCCTCTGCTAAGGGAAATAGGTCCTTTCTATCCACTTTATTTGTGCCCCTCATAATTTTATGCACCTCAATAAGGTCTCCACTCAGCCTCCTCTGTTCCAAGGACTTGGATGTGGGTGTACAGGGCACAATTTCATAACTTACAGATGACACAAAACTTGGAGGTATAGTGAAAAGTGAGGAAGATAGTGATAGACTTCAAGAGGACATAGGTGGAATGGGCGGACACATAGCAGATGACATTTTACGCAGAAAAGTGCAAAGTGATACATTTTGTAGAAAGAATGAGGAGAGGAAATATAAACTAAAGGGTACAATCCTAAAGGGGGTGCATGAACAGAGAGACCTAGGAGTATATGGGCACAAATTGTTGAAGGTGGCAGGGCAGGTTGAGAAAGCAGTTAAAAAGGCTTACGGGATCCTGGGCTTCATAAATCGAGCTATAAAGTACAAAAGCGTAGAAATTATGATGAACCTGTATAAAACATTGGTTCGCCCTCAACTGGAGTATTGTGTCCAATTCTGGACACCGCACTTTAGGAAGGATATGAAGGCCTTAGAGAGGGTGCAGAAAAGCAGGACAAATCCAATCCGGCCAATTACCACCCCATCAGTCTACTCCCAATCATCAGCAAAGTGATGGAAGGTGTCTTCGACAGTGCTATCAAGAGGCACTTACTCACCAATAACCTGCTCACTGATGCCCAGTTTGAGTTCTGCCAAGACCACTCGGCTCCCAACCTCATTATAGCCTTGGTCCAAACATGGACAAAGGAGCTGAATTCCAGAGGTGAGGTGAGAGTGAAAGTGACTGCCCTTGACATCAAAGCAGCATTTGACTGAGTGTGGCATCAAGGAGCCCTAGTAAAACTGAAGTCAATGGGAATCAGGCAAAATGCTCAACTGGCTGGAGCCATACCTAGCACAAAGGAAGATGGTTGTGGTGATTGAAGGTCAATTATCACAGCCCCAGGACACCGCTGCAGGAGTTCCTCGGGGCAGTGTCCTAGGCCCAACCATCTTCAGCTGTTTCATCAATGACCTTCCCTCCAACATAAGGTCAGAAATGGGGATGTTCGCTGATGACTGCGCAGTGTTCAGCGCCATTCACAACTCCTCAGATAATGAAGCAGTCCATGCCCGCATGCAACAATACCTGGATGAAGTTCAAGCATGGGCTGATAAACAGCAGGTAACATTCGCGCCACAGAAGTGCCAGGCACTGACTATTTCCAACAAGCAAGAATCTAACCACCTCCCCTTGACATTCAACAGCATTACCATCGCCGAATCACCCACCATTAACATTCTGGGGGTCACCATTGACCAGAAACTTAACTGGACCAGCCACATAAATACTGTGGCAACAAGAGCAGGTCAGAGGCTAGGTGTTCTGCGGTGAGTGTCTCACCTCCTGACTCCCCAAAGCCTTTCCATCATCTACAAGGCACAAGTAAGGAGTATGATCGAATACTTTCCACTTGCCTGGATGAGTGCAGCTGCAACAACACTCAAGAAGCTCGACACCATCCAGGACAAAGCAGCCCGTTTGATTGGTACCCCATCCACTACCTTAAACATTCACTCCCTCCGCCATCGATGTACCGTGGCTGCAGTGTGTACCATCTACAAGATGCACTGCAGCAACTCGCCAAGGTTTCTTCGGCAGCACCTCCCAAACCCCCGACCTCTTCCACCTAGAAGGACAAGGGCAGCAAGCACATGGGAACACCACCACCTCCAAGTTCCCCTCCAAGTCACACACTATCCTGACTTAGAAGTTTATCGCCGATCCTTCATCGTCGCTGGGTCAAAATCCCGGAACTCTCTCCCTAACAGCACTGTGGGAGTACCTTCACCACATGGACTGTAGCGGTTCAAGAAGGCAGCTCACCACTACCTTCTCAAGGGCAATTAGGGATGGGCAATAAATGTTGGCCTTGCCAGCGATGCCCACATCCCATAAGCGAAAAAAAAATGAAAAGATTCAGGAGAATGATTCCAGTGATGAGGGACTTCAGTTACGTGGATAGACTGGAGAAGCTGGGGTTGTTCTCCTTAGAGCAGAGAAGAACGAGAGGAGATTCTATGATTCTATGAAGTCCATCAGCATCATCAGTCAGCTTTCTTTGGAGCTCCTGTGACTGCAGGCCGCACATTTTACAGGAAGGGGCCTGAACCCTGATGTTGTGTTTCAGATTGTCCATGGTCACCCTTTCATTGACTTGTTCTGTACTGCAGCTGTGCCATGGCTTGCAGGTTGTAGATGCGGTTGGCTAACTCCAGGATTAGCTCATCCGCCTTTGGATGGCATTTCCTCTATCAGGGTTTCCACTCCCACCTGCAGGACTTGTACACCCAAAGCCATTGGCACTTTCTGGAGGCGACCAAGTTACTTGACTGCTGCCAGGCACTTGGTGTTGACCAATCACAGGTAGCACTGTCTATTGTCATTGTGGTAGCAGGTTTTATCATACAACCTGACACCATTGAACTCCATAGACTCCATTTATCACACTGGTATCTGCACTGGTCTTTATATCTTGATCATCCTGATTTTCATCTCAGAGCCCAATTAACTGAATTTATCCAAGGACTGCTGGAATGGCAGACAGACAGCTATCTTAGCAGGAATTACACGGGGAACAATAACCTATCAGCCATTAACTGATGCTTAAACTGGCCATTCACTTAATTAGATGAGATATAATATAAATGCAGAACTTTAATGACATATACTGGACGGTTCATCCAGTGGTACAAACATTGTTATGCTCACCTGTCATTCATCAGTAAATCTCAGGCTTCATTTATCTCAGTTGGATGAGTCTCATTGAGTTCTTTATCAGGCCACTAGAGGGAGCAGCACTGCACAAAAGCAACTATACTGTGGCATTCCACCTGAGGAGGGAAACTCATTGCTCGGCGCAAAACACACCTTTTGCCAGTTCATGGAGAAGTGGTACTGGCTGTCATGGAAATAGCTCCAGTTCAGGTGCTCACCAGAATCCATTCTTCAAGCTCTGGAAAAAGGAAGATGCAGAAAAATGCATTAATTAAAATATAAATGGCAAAAATAGATAGTATAATCACTACAGAGTACAATTACTGTACTTAAAAGGTGAAATTTGTACTAAGTTGAAACAATATGTATAGTTATGTATGACTTTAATATTTTACAGGTTTGAATTTCGCTTGCTATGATTACCTTTTTGTCAAAGAATGACAAAGCTTTTACCTTCCCACTTGTTTTTTCAATGTTTTGTTCATTTTAATTTCACATCCCATTCATTTTTTACAGTTGAGATCTTTCAAACCAGTCTTATTAATAATTACATATTATTGTGCGATTTTTATTTTTATAAATTACCCATTGCTGACCACCACTGCTGTCACAAACCTGACCAAAAAAATGATGCTCAATTGAACATAAAAAAGCAGTTCTCTGTAAACCTCAATTAACCATGATGTCTTATGACAGTCAGCATTTACAAGGTATAATTACACTATCACATCTGACATTTCAAGACTACAGATAATTTAAACGACCTCTGCTTCAAGGGCTCTGTGCAAGCACTAATAATAACATCAATTAGCTTGGCACCATTACAATATAATGAGACTTCACTTAACTGAATCATTAGATGCGGCAAAACTCTTCATTTAAGTCTGTTAATTTCCCAACTACCGCCAAGCTCAACATTTTGTTAAACTTGGTGAAAAACTGGTAGTATTTTATTGAAACAGGTAACAAATACATTTTATCAATAAATAAAGATTAAAGAAGTATATTAATGGTAGTTATTTTCTTTCCATTCATTTCTTCTATTGATAAATCAATATCATGCACCATCATTTCTAGATTAAAGTGTTGTTACTGAGATGAAGTCAGAGGCCTGGAATCCAGCCCAGTAATTGCTTCTTCACAATACCATTTCCAAAGTTCCAGCCAGTTTCACCATAGCAAGTTTCCATCACTTGCTCAACAGTCTGCAACTGATAGCTGACAGGATTTTAGTCCACTTTATTTCAGTTTTGCAGCATTTACAGTTATGCTTTTTATCTCCTAGATCATTAATTTATTTGAATATGCCTGTGTTGTGGTAAAAACGAAAAATAAAAACAGATATATTGATAGCATGTGAGTCAACATCTGAAAGAGAAAGGTAAGTTAATATTTTGGGTGGGTCGCTTCATCAGAAATCATTGCATTTCACATCACAAACACATTTTTCCACAATGCAAGTAAATGTATCTATTCAACTCGCCCTTCCTCCAAAATATTTGTTGCAATGCAACTCATTGGGAGTGCACTATCAATCCATTAATGTGGTCCTTAGAGACCAGCAACAAACTTGTTTTTTAAGATAGTTCCTGTATCGTGACAACAAAATACCCCAAAACTGGGATATTTAATTGCAAATGCCCTTCAAAATTTCAATTTGAAGTCCCTCAATGTAGTGTTTGCACCAGATTTGTTCTTTGTTGCTTGTGTGCGCATTTGGAATGGGAGCGAAGGAAGCTTCATGTGTGAAGAAGCTCTCAAATTGTCAAAGGCTTGGTATTTTTTGTTGCAATGTTTGCGATGCCTTTTTAACACTTTGCTATTTTTATTAGAGAATTTATGAATTCTGTCATTTGAAACAGAATGGATCTGTTTCCATCGCAGGCAATGTTGTTTCAATGTAGCAGGGTGTATAGCTGAATTTAAATGAATTTAAAGGTCACAGGTGATTGTGAACTATTTTGGGTAAATGTATGATTCAGAGACAGACTGAAAGAAAGAAAGTAAGAGAGTTTCCTCTTCCCTATGACTGGGAGACCTCATACATCTGGTTTGTACCTTCGGTGCACTGCCCAAGGACTTCCTTGGCATCAATAAAGTTACTTAACTGGACCTATTCCCAGAGTAGGCTCAGGCCCCGTGTAAGGACTTAAATGAGGTAGGAGGTGTGTTTCCGGCCTCCACCGTTGGTTTGCTCTGTGTCACAAGGGCACCTTGGCAATGTAGCTTTCGCTGGGAGCTCCAGCAGCCAGAGGGTCTGGGGAGGTCTCAATGCAACCTGAACAGGAGAATCAGGTGTTTTCAGTTTCACCTCCGCACCCCCAGCCCCCACCCACCCACCCCCCGGTGCAATCTTAATACCTTTGATAGCATTGTGCCTTCAAGCTGCTACTCTCCAACTCTTAGACCTGCTGCTGCCCACGACTTTCTGTTGCCCGGGGGTAGGCCTGCCCGTGAAATATCCCCAAGCTGCGCAAATGGCCCAGGGCAGGAAACTTGGAAGCACCTCTCCTTTTTACAGGCTCAGCACACATCAGAGACAATAGGGCCCGGATAATAACGCCGAGGCATGGTGGGAGAGTGGGGATCCGATATCATGTGGGAAACCCGGAAGTAAGTTCAGCGCATCTGTCTATGACATTTTAACGTAGGCACCTCGTTATCATTTTACTTCTGGGTTTGGCATCGAATTCACGGCAGCGGGCGTGGTGCAGAGCCGCATGACGCAATCTCAACTCTAGTATTTAAAGGGCTAATCCAAAGATAGAATTTGGAGGAGTTGGGAGTTGGAAGCAAGAGAAAACAAGGTGTGACAATGGATTCAGGATGCTCAAAGGAGTGCACCCCTCTTCAATGACACCTCCCTTGATGTACTGCTGGAGGCTGTGAGAAGCCAGAGAAAGATACCCTTCCCCAGCAACGGGAGGAATAAATGCACCCACTTACCTTGCAAGCGCACCCATCCTTCTCTTTCTATGCACTTCCTCACATCCCCATCTATCCACCCACCACTCCCACTCACCCTCATCCTTATGTAATTGCATGTCTCTTCCTGATAGTCACCCTCACCAAACGCACTGCATCCATCAGGTGAACACATGCCATTACATCCACTTATAGGTCCTCTCTTTCACCAGTTGCATGAGAAATGAGTGCAGAACACAAGGGAGAGGGAGAGAACCGGAGGTGGGCCACCACAGATCTCAAAACTGACAACTGCAGAGGAGGAAGCGCTGAAGATGAGTGGCATCTCGGCGTCCCTGGCTATCGGAGATGGGGAGATGGGGACCTCCCAGTTACCTGGTGACAGGATGAAATATAATGCATACACATGTCATACAACGTTCAGTCCTGTTGACTTGATTTCAGCAACGAGTGAAATTTGATCACATTCATAATGATAAGTTGCAACATTCTTACCTTGCCAGGACTAATTCATATCTTTTATCTCTGACAGGGCCTTCACATGTGCACAGCAGTCAGTGGAATTTGTGGATGATGAATCCGCAGAGGAGCTAATTCCTTCTGAGGGTGCAGTCAAAGGACTCATGCTTACCATGCAACAGCACAGATACTCACACTTTGGTGCGTCCAGTTAGACAGATAGTTGGATTTTTACCTGGTGACTCACACTTCAAAAGTGAGAAAGAGCAGACAGTGGTGGCAGGGACAGCTGTGGAGAGACCACATCATCTCAATTAGACATAGATGCTGTACCCTGGGAGCCGTCGATGGAAAGGATAATCATTGACAGGCAACAGAAAATGTGCATTGGACTGACAGGCATTTCACACACACTGTCCATGATTGCAGAGGGAATGGAGGAGTCTGCCTCAAGCATGAGTGGGTTGAAGGGCCGAATGTCCTACTCCTGCTCCTATTTTTCTGTTTCCTATTTTTCTATGTCTTGGATGGATAGATTGACCAACTCCATGGAACCTCAATCGCGGCAATCAAATGAGTCCACACACGCCTTGACCATGGCTGTGCAGATTCTGGATGCCAACATGTCTGCCACCTTAAAGACGATGGCAGATACCTTAGCCATGGCCTTACAGCATCTCACTGATATGCACTAAGCTGTTCTTCAGCAGAGTGGTAGGAGTGAAGTAGGGCTGGCCCATGAGAGGGATCATGATGAAAGGGGACATGGAAGTGGGACTCCACTCAAAGCGCTTCCACTTCTCACCCATTGACCATCCCACCTCCAGCCGTCCCCCCAACCCCTTCACCCTCAGTCAGTACCTGGCATGCTCCCAATGGCCAAGTTTACCCCTGCACTGATGTAGGTGGTACAGTCTTTGGTGAAACCCAGAAATCAACAACCAAGAGCATCTCAGTAGTCAGAGTAGAGATATGAGCAGCCTGTCTCTACCTCTGCTGAAGCCACAGGGGTTGCAGCATGTAAGAGCAGTAGGTAAGGAAAGAATAAAGCTTTTTAGCAGCACAAGGGTATGCACATGGGTGGATGAGAAAATGTTATGTGGTGAAATTTCCGTTCTTTAGTAGAATCTCAAAAAAATTATTAATTTATACCATTTTCCTGTGTTGTCCATTCTTGGTTGCTGACTGGTAACTCGCCTTTTCACTTATTTGATGGTGAATGGGAAGACAGGAATTGACAGGGACCGATGGGGGCATGTGCAAGGGGTGGTTGGTTGTTTGGAGGACTGGTTTGTGTCAGTGGCATTGGGTGGGGGGGTTGGGGAGGGGAAGAATTTCTGTTACAATTGGTTCTGACATCGGTCCAGTGGTGCAACCTAAGTGAACCTTGCATGAATAAGGGCATCCCTGGTGCCAATGTGAGCAGTTATTGCTGCATTGCCATCATCACCTTCTTCTTCCTCATCTTCCTCTTCCTCCTCCTCCATGAATTTGACGGAAGAGGATCTGAGCTCTGCGCCTTGTTCCTCCTGCAGCTCCAATCCTCTATGCTGTGCAACCACAATCATTCTGGACACCCTGGCTAGTGCATAGCAAAGGGTGCCTTCAGATCTGTCCAGGCGCCTGAATCACATCTTCAGCGTGCCGTTGGCTTGCTCAATGACACATCGGCAGTCATCTGGCTTTCATTGTAGCACCCTTGGGCTTCATTGGTCGAGTTTCTCAAGGATGTCATCAGCCAAGTTTGAATGGGGTATTCCTTGTCCCCTAGCAGCCACCCCTTAAGTCTGCTTCCAGGTCCAAAGATGTCAGGGTGCTTGGACTGCCACTTGACGAAAGCATCACAGCAACTCCCTGGGAATCAGCGCACAACTGCAGAAATATCTTTTTGTGGTTGCACACCAGTTGCACATCGATGGAGTGGAAGTCCTTGTGGTTCACAAATACTCCTTGTTGATATGGGGGTGTGCGTATTGCAATGCATGTGCAGTCAATGATGTCCTGCACCTGTGGGAAGCCAGCCAGAAATGCAAACTCAAGTGCCCACTCATTCTGACTGGTGTCATGACAAGCGAAGTTCACATAATTGCTGGCCCTGGCAAACAACCCATCAGTTAACTGTCGTATGCATTTGTGGGCCGCCGACTGGGAAATCCTGGAAATGTCTTCGGCAGAGCTCTGGAAGGATCCAGAAGCAAATAAGTTGAGGGTGGTGATCACTTTGACAGCTACTACAAGCAGCAGGCAGCAGGTCTGCTAGGAGGCTGCAGATGTCTGCCAGCACCTGACGCGACACCCTGAACCTCCTGAAGCACTGCTGTTCCGACATGTCAAGGAAACTCAGCCTCTGCCTGTACACCCTGTGTCACAGGTAGTGCGTTCTGTGAGCTGCACCCCTTTGCTGCTCCACTCGTTGCTGCTGACCTCTCTGCAGCTTCCCTCTCTGCTGGTCTCCTATGCTGTCCAGCTGCAGGTTTTTGAACAGCAGCCTCTTTCTGCTGGTGCTGCTGGTGCTGGTGCTCTTTTTTATTCATTCATGGGATGTGGGTGTCACTGGCAGGGCCAGCATTTATTGCCCGTCCCTAATTGCCCTTGAGAAGGTGGTGATGAGCCGCCTTCCTGAACTGCTGCAGTCCGTGTGGTGAAGGTGCTCCCACAGTGCTGTTAGGGAGGGAGTTCCAGGGTTTTGACCCAGCAATAATGAAGCAATGGCAATATATGTCCAAGTCAGGATGGTGTGTGACTTGGAGGGGTACTTGCAGGTGGTGGTGTTCCCATGCGCCTGCTGCCCTTGTTCTTCAAGGTGGAAGAGGCCGTGGGTTTGGGAGGTGCTGCCGAAGAAGCCTTGGCGAGTTTCTGCAGTGCATCTTGTAGATGGTACACACTGCAGCCACGGTACATCGGTGGTGGAGGGAGTGAATGTTTAAGGTAGTGGATGGGGTACCAATCAAACGGGCTGCTTTGTCCTGGATGGTGTCGAGCTTCTTGAGTGTTGTAGGAGCTGCACTCATCCAGGCAAGTGGAGAGTATTCCATCACACTCCTGACTTGTGCCTTGTAGATGGTGGAAAGGCTTTGGAGAGTCAGGAGGTGAGACACTCGCCGTAGAATACCCAGCCTCTGACCTGCTCTTGTTGCCACTGTATTTATGTGGCTGGTCCAGTTAAGTTTCTGGTCAATGGTGACCCCCCAGGATGTTGATGGTGGGGGATTCGATGATGGTAATGCCATTGAATGTCAAGGGGAGGTGGTTAGACACTCGCTTATTGGAGATAGTGATTGCCTGGCACTTGTGTGGCGAGAATGTTATTTGCCACTTATCAGCCCAAGCCTGGATGTTCTCCAGGTCTTGTTGCATGTGGGCATGGACTGCTTCATTATCTGAGGAGTTGCGACTGGAACTGAACACTTTGCAATCATCAGTGAACATCCCCACTTCTGACCTTATGATGGTGGGAAGGTTATTGATGAAGCAGCTAAAGGTGGTTGGGCCGAGGATACTGCCCTGAGGAACTCCTGCAGCGATGTCCTGGGGCTGAGATGATTGACCTCCAACAACCACAACCATCTTCCTTTGTGCTAGATATGACTCCAGCCAATGGAGAGTTTTCCCCTGATTCCCATTGACTTCAATTTTACTAAGGCTCCTTGATGCCACATTCGGTCAAATGCTGCCTTGATATCAGGGGCAGTCACTCTCGCCTCACCTCTGGAATTCAGCTCTTTTGACCATGTTTGGACCAAGGCTGTAATGAGGTCAGGAGCTCCTAAACTGAGCATCGATGAGCAGGTTATTTTTGAGTAAGTGCTGCTTGATAGCACAGTCGACGACACCTTCCACCACTTTGCTGATGATTGAGAGTAGACTGATGGAGCGGTAATTGGCCAGATTGGATTTGTCCTGCTTTTTGTGGATAGGATATTTCTGGGCAATTTTCCACTTTGTCAGGTAGATGCCAGTGTTGTAGCTGTACTGGAACAGCTTGGCTAGAGGCACGGCTAGTTCTGGAGCACATGTCTTCAGCACGACAGCCGGGGTGTTGTCGAGGCCCACAGACTTTGCTGTATCCAGTGCATTCAGCCATTTCTTGATATCACATGGAGTGAATTGAATTGGCTGAAGACTGGCTTCTGTGATGGTGGGGACCTCAGGAGGAGGCCCCCACCTGCTTGTCATATTGCTCCTCGTCCGATGTCCAATCGAAGGCACCACCCATCCTGATCGGATTTATAAAAGCTCCAAAGTGTAGAAAGTAACCTCTCAGCAAAAGTCCTGTAAAGAAACCCTTTTCCACTAGTAGGTAAGAAAACAGCTGTGAGTACTGAGTATTTATTGCACTATTTCCAGGAGTTTTAATCAGCCCCCTCAATTGCCATTATGTTCTCGCTTTGCTTTCAATGCTGCATTTCATGAAACCCGGGAAACCTGTGGATACAATGTTAAACTTAAAAGTATGTTGAAATATCATTCCAATTGAGCGCTTAGCATATGTTAATATGCAACCCTTCTCTCCCTGTAATGCTTAAAAATATGCTGAGAGGAGAATTATAACAGCAATCGTCATTTTGAACTGGAACCATCAAAGGCACAAGAAAAAGGTAAAGACACAAAAATGTGAGCAGAACAGACTTTGCAACTCTTCTCTCCCTTGCACACTCTCTCTCCTTCTGTCCCTTCTTTGATTAACCTCCCTCCTTGAAGTGTATTAAGGCCAGTTCCCAAAACAAAAACTGTTGAAGTAGAGACTCATTACTAGTACACCAAACCTGTGCATCCTCTCCAAAATCAACAGATATAAATGAGAGCAGCCTTCATTTAAGTGCAGCAGAAGCAATAGCATGTCCTTCAGGTTATATATATTCAACGTTTTTTAATAAACAGTCAATAAAGAAATTCTAATCAAGTTGAAAATTCCTTTTAAGAAATGAAGTCAATGTCAACCTTGCATACTCTGAATATCAACATGGATCACATTACTAAAGTAATAGAAGGCCTCAAATCCAAATTAAATTTAACAATCAATAATGTATTTGAAACAGAAGACAGTGATAATTGATGTCTAATCTCCTTATTGGAAAAAGTGGGGAAGGTTGATTAATTACCAATAGCAGAGAGGCTGGGCTGCAGTAAAACCACCTGCGTACATGGGTTAATAAGATTTTCAAGAAAGAAGACCCAACTGTATTAATTTAGGACTAGTTACCTGAAGTTTTAAAGCTTGAGTCAAAAATAATAAGATTGGAAAGAGCTCATAGGGTTGGAAAGCAATACCCCAAATCTAATAGGATTCAAATGACAATGATAATGCAATTTCACGATTACAAAGATTGCCAGAAGGTTCTTGCTATGGAGCTAGGATGGAAGGAGAAATTAATATGGATGGGAACTGGGTAATAGGTTCTTCAGACTTTTCACCACACTTACAGAAGAGGAGGAGAAAATCTGACAAAGTTAAGAAAATGCTTTGAAACTCTGGGATTTTGATGGTACAGTAAATGATTTGCCTCCTTTTTCCCTGAGCCTGGAGAAAGTGATACATTTTATTGATAAAAAAGCCAAAATAAGCAAGCAGGATAGGAAAGACCCAATAAGTAGAACCATTTTTGGACAGTAAAAATTAATTTTAATATATGAGGTATATAAATATAAAAGTGAGTATAACATAAGTCAGGAGTGTGATGGAATACTCTCCACTTGCCTGGATGAGTGCAGCTCCAACAACACTCAAGAAGCTCGACACCATTCAGGATAAAGCAGCCCGCTTGATTGGCACTCCATCCACCACCTTCAGCATTCACTCCCTCCACCACCGGCACACTGTGGCTGCAGTGTGTACCATCTACAAGATGCACTGCAGCAACTCGCCAAAGCTCCTTCAACAGCACCTTCCAAACCCACGACATCTACCACTTAGACGGACAAGGGCAGCAGACGCATGGGAACATCACCACCTACAAGTTCCCCTCCAAGCCACACACCATCCTGACTTGGACCTGTATCACCGTTCCTTCACTGTCGCTGGGCCAAAATCCTGGAACTCCCTTCCTAACAGCATTGTGGGTGTACCTACACCATATGGACTGCAGCGGTTCAAGAAGGCGGCTCACCACCATCTTCTCAAGGGCAATTAGGGATGGGCACGAAATGCAGGCCTAGCCAGCGACGCCCACATCCCATTAATGAATGTAAAAAAAAACCTGTGCTGTGATGTAGCATTAATACAATAATCATGCTTAACACATGGAGAGGCATCATAAGTGACGTTAGTGAGTTAGGCTATACACTGATCTCTCTCCTGCACGACTATCTCCTTTATGGCATCATGTTAAAGTCAGATCTGTTCAGCTTATTATTGCAATAATAGAAGAATACAAGAACAAAGCTGCTATATAAACGCAAGACCATTTCCTTTAAAAAAAAATGCAAACTACCAAATTGGTTTTAAAAGTGTTTGTGAAACAGACACACTATTGTGATGAACAAAAACAGTCTCAATTGAAGGTATCGCTCTTGTGCTTTAGTCATCCAGCAAAGGAGTGTGATGGCAGTAGGGCTTACTCAGTGCATCTTTGTTCTCTGCCTTTACCAATATATACTTCCCTGCATAACTCTTGAGACTAGAGCTATAATTATGCTCTTCCTCCTTTCAAATGTTGATTTTGAAGACAGCAGCTGACACAGAAATCAAGCTGGTGCCAATTTAAAAAAAGAAAAAAACAAAGACTTGCATTTATATAGCGCCTTTCACGGCTTCAGCATGTCCCAGAGCAATTTACAGCCAATGATTTACTTTTGAAGATGTAATAGCAGAGCACTTGGAAAACAGTGACAGGATCGGACAAGGTCAACATAGATTTACAAAAGGTAAATTGTGCTTGACTAATCTACTGGAATTTTTTGAGGATGTAACTGGTAAAATAGATAAGGGGGAACCAGTAGATGTGGTATATTTGGACTTTCAGAAGGCTTTCGATAAGGTCCCGCATAAGAGATTAGCGTGTAAAGTTAAGGCACATGGGATTGGGGGCAAGGTATTGACTTGGATAGAGAACTGGTTGGCAGACAGAAAGCAAAGAGTTGGAATAAATGGGTCTTTTTCCGAGTGGCAGGCAGTGACTAGTGGGGTACCGCAGGGATCGGTCCTTGGACCCCAGCTATTCACAATATATATTAATGATCTAGACAAGGGAACTAGATGTAATATCTCCAAATTTGCAGACGACACAAAGCTGGGTGGGCATGTGTGCTGTGAGGAGGATACCGAGAACCTCCAGGATGATTTGGACAGGTTGGGTGATTGGGCAAAAGCATGGCAGATGCAATATAATGTGGATAAATGTGAGGTTATCGACTTTGGTGGCAAAAACAGGAAGGCAGATTATTATCTGAATGGCAATAGATTGGGAGAAGGGGAAGTGCAACGAGACCTGGGTGTCCTCGTGCACCAGTCGCTGAAGGTAAGCATGCAGGTGCAGCAGGCGGTTAAGAAGGCAAATGGCATGTTGGCCTTCGTAGCGAGAGGGTTTGAGTGCAGGAACAAAGGTGTCTTGCTGCAGTTATACAGGGCCTTGGTGAGACCACATCTTGAGTATTGTGTGCAGTTTTGGTCGCCTTATCTGAGGAAGGATGTTCTTGCCATGGAAGGAGTTCAGCGAAAATTCACCAGGCTGATACCTGGGATGGCAGGAATGACTTATGAGGAGAGATTGGGTCGATTGTGCTTGTACTCGCTGGAGTTTAGAAGAATGAGAGGGGATCTCATTGAAACTTATAAAATTCTGACATGACTGGACAGACTAGGTGCAGGAAGGATGTTCCCAATGGTCGGGGAGTCCAGAACCAGGGGTCACAGTCTAAGGATAAGGGGTAGGCCATTTAGGACAGAAATGAGGAGGAATTTCTTCACCCGGAGAGTGGTGAACCTATGGAATACTCTGCCACAGAAGGCAGTAGAGGCCAATTCATTAAATATATTCAAGAAGGAGTTGGATATATTTCTTAAGGCTAAAGGGATCAAGGGGTATGGGGAGAAAGCAGGGACCGGGTACTGAATTTGGATGATCAGCCATGATCGCATTGAATGGCGGAGCAGGCTCGAGGGGCCGAATGGCCTACTCCTGCTCCTATCTTCTATGTTTCTATGTTTCTATGAAGTGTAGTCACTGTTGTAACCGTAGGATTCTCAAAATTTACAGATCCCCCATTACGAAAGAAAACCCTATTAAAGTGATTTTGGACCCTTGCTAAAAACTTCAGGAGTGATAAAAGGGCATGTTGGGCCTAACACGGAGATTCAAGGTCAAAAACAGACTTGGCATTTTAAAAGGACATGTTCAGGCATGTTTGGGGAAAAGGCTGCAACAAAGAATGGGATCTACCTATGCAGTAGACAGTTTGAGTATTTGAGATAATCAAATTTTCTGGGGGAACTGTAAACGTCACTCAGCCCCCGTCAAGAAATTTACATGCTAACAATAAGACCCACGAAAGAACAGCCTCACAGAACCTATCAAAACATGCATAAACCAAATCGTTTAGCCAACCTACAAAGAATCTCAGGCCCACAGGAAACTCAAAGCTTGAGGACAATTCACTACAATTAGATAAGAGCTCAACAGCTCAGTAAAACCATCCCGAAACTACTTCTCACATTTTTAACTGCTTCAACAACTCAGGAAGCCATCTCGAAACTGCTTAAACATTTTACACAACTTAATATTAACGAGCCCGCCAAAATCTAACAAAAGACTTGAACAGATTTGGTGCACAGATTAGCAGGCCTCATTTTGTATAATTGGGGGCCTGTTCAACAGTTAAACGGTATCATCTCACAGTTCAGTATGTTCAAGTTCAGCAAGGCGGAGTCGAGCAGTACAGCACAGTTCGATCGGAAAAGAAGAAACAAGTTCAAGGAGAGCCATCGCGGAGCAACATCGAGGTCGAGGAGCAAACATCTCGAAGCAGTTCTCTCTTGAAGAAGTAACACACCAACGGACACCTCACAGCACCAAAGGCCCCACGAAACAACCAACCGAATATTACCCACAGCCAACCGGGTAATATTGGGCCACCACGACCAACGAAAGACCAACTTGGAAGAAACCGAAGATTGCACAAGTCTTTTCCACTCTACAATCTATCCTGACTTACCCCTGGGTCAGATTTTATCCAAAAGACTCTAGGCCCTATTTCTAGCCAAAGAAAATTGGGTACTCACCTGATAGATCCAATACGCACCCTACCGCATCAGTGGATTCGTGAAGACTGACCAGCTACGTAGGTGAAGTCCTCTACCGCGTCCGGGGTATGCAGGCCCCAACCGACACATCTAGTGAACCCCAAAATCGCGAACCAGCTCACCTGTCAAGAAGTCATTTTGGTGAGCATTATCCCTGGTCCTTCAGAGCCTAACTTAGCTAGTAAGGTGGGATTGGGAGGGGTGAGAGATTTGTCTACTGTAATTTTTCCTTCGTGTATGTCGAAGTGTTTCCCCATTTTATTACAGTTTTATTATTGTGTTGTATCTTCTTTCTCAAATAAAGATCAAAGTTCTTGCACCAAAAATCAGTTGCCTGCTGCACTTTTATCACAACCCCCAAATAAGTCCAAGGTCTAGAACCAAGGGAGTGGAAGCGATTCGAACCGCTCATAAGTCAGAGGTGAAGCTGACCCCAAACACCACCCCCTACATAATGTAGGAAACACGACAGCCAATTTGCGCACAGCAAACTCCCACAAACAGCAATGTGATAATGACTGGATAATCTATTTTTTTAGTGATGTTGATTGAGGGAAAAGCATTGGCCAGAACACCGGGGATAACTCCTCTGCCTTCTTCAAAATAGTGCCATGGGATCTTTACATCCACCTGAGAGAGCAGACGGTATAACGTCTCATCCGAAAGACAGCACCTCCGACAGTGCAGCACACCCTCAGTACTTCACTGGAGTGTCAGCCTAGATTCTTGCACTCAAGCCTCTGGAGTGGGACAATCTAAGTTGTTTTTGATGGAAATTAGTTATGTAGCAACCTCCTGTCCTATGCCTCAGACAATCAATTAGGTTTTCATTTTTGCTTTTAGTAGATTATTCGAACAGAAGGGGTAATTTTACAAGCCCGTTTTTGTGGTGCAGAGCCTCAGCTGCTGGGAACACACATTAGGAATTCAGGTAAGATAGCAAAACACTGCAGATGCTGGAAATCCGAAATAACAACAGAAAATGCTGGAAAAACTCAGCAGGCCAGGCAACACCCGTGGAGAGAAATTAAAGTCAACGTTTCTGGTCAAAACCCTTCATCAAGACTTGACCACAAAGCTCGGCCTTTAATTTAAAAAATGACCAACATTTTGTCACACCTCCTACTTTTTGCCCTTTGAGGGTGATCTCCTTCCCTTGCGCACTTCCCCCCTTCCCACCCTACTGCTCCTCCGTAATGGGACCCCAGTGGCTACAGCAAGGCTGGTGGAAGGCTGCTGATTGTCAGAACCTGAGACTGCAGATGCCCTTGAAGGATGGCCTCGACCAGCTCTGGGCCTGGAGGGCCCGGCTGCAGACTGCACCAACTCTGCATGGGCGGCAGCAGTCAGTCCTATAGGCGGTGGCAAGTGCAGTGGAGAAGTGAGAGTGGTGGCAGCAGGAATGCTGTCATCTTGAGAGAGGACAGCAATTCCCTGCTCGACTGACACACTGGCACTCCCACGGGGCAGCACTTCAGCATCCGGAGCAATCTGCTGGAGCACAGATTGCTGGCCTGCTGCGGCGTGGTCAGAGCCCCGGGGAAATGTGTCCGAACCAGCGAGGATGGCAGCAGTCAGTGCTCGCGTGGCCTCAATCTGAGTCTGCATGAGAGAGGTCACAGATGGGGTCATGGCAGCCAGTGACTGAATTGCAGCACTAAACATTTGCGTGGCATCCGCCTATGCTACAGCGAAGTGCTCCACACTCCTTGCCAGTGATTCAATGCATTCAGGCACCCTTCCCACTGCACCCATGAGCTCAGTGTGCATGTCCACCGCCTGGGTGTTCATTTCAGCGATGAGCCGCTCCTCCTCTGCGTCCAGTGCAATAGGACTCGCTGGGATACTCTCCCTCCGGGGAGAAGGCCCCCAAGCTTCCCTACCCCCATCGTGTTGCTGCAGCCCGCTGGGTTCTGGAGCTTTACCCTCATCAGACCCTTCCCTCCTGCTCCCCTCCAGGGAAGACGTGTTCCCAGTGTAGGCATGGGCTTCCTCGGGAGAGGGTGGCGCTGATGCTCCAGCTTCATCTTCCTCCTCGCCTGCAGCTTCACTCCCATAGGCAGCTTGAGGGCCCGTCTCCTCAGCTGGTGAATCACCATCTGAAAGCAGGGCGGTACAAGAGTGGCTTTAGCGTGAGGACAGGGTGGCAGTAAGGGAGGAATGAGTGCAGTGATTTAGTAAGTTGGATTGAAAGTTGTCAAAGGCTGGTGTTCTGAGGGACAAGTGGAAGGAGAGGACAAAAAGGTGATGATCTTACTATTGCTGTCCAGAACGGGGTCAGCCTCTCCAGTGGTGACGGGACCGATCACCCGGCTTGCCACAATCCTGTGGATGCGCTCCTCAAGATTGCTGAGGGGTTGCAGCTGAGGCTGCCCTCCACCCGTCCGTTGCTGCTGTCTCCTATTATGAGATAGCTTGGCCTGCAAGAAAAAGGAAGACGTCTGAGTAAATATACAGCCATGGTCTGGCCTGATGTGCCTCCCATAGGTGAATAGCCCTTACTGTATGCAAAGTGTGAAATGTGCATGTGTGTTTCATGAGAGGGCCATAGGTGTTGGATGAGTGTTGGGCATTGGGGTTTTAAGACCCTCTGGCCATAGAGTGAGGTTGAGATGGAGGGATGGAGAGGTATTGAAAAAAAAACACTCACCCTGACAACCCGAGTGAGGTCGTTGAACTTTTTTCTACATTGTATATGGGTCCTGGGCACCATGCTCCTGGAGGAGACGCTCTGTGCCATCTCCCTCCACACTCTTCTGTAATCGCACGGCAAAGGCCTCCTGCCACGCTCTGGGTACAGTATTGATCTTCTGCGCTCCACCGCGCCAACCAGAGCCTCCAAGGCCCGCTCGCTGAAGCGCTGTGCTCACTTCCTGGCCCTCTCCATAGTCCTTGGCTGCAAGATTTAGGCACAGGTCTCTCCAGGCCGAGATTCAAGGCTCCAATGAGCAGGGTGTGGCTGGAAAGCAAGATCGACCCTCCCCTTTACGAACTGTCCGGCGCCAGTGTGTGTGTTCCATGGCTAACTGACAGCACCTGCGCTGCGCCCGCGCTCTGAGTTAACACCTCGCTTCTCGGCCTTTGCACCTTAAGAGAGGTGTGTAGCGCCTGATTTAGCGCTCCAATCACCTCCAGGGGCGATAAAAGCCAAGTTTGCCATCGGAGGCGATAATTAGCGCCAGGCGCTAAACTTTGCGCACGGCCGATAATCGCTCCCCAAACGGGGCGATACTGAATTTTTCCCCCAATATGTTTTAAATAGGGAGAAACTATTAAATGTTAGTGTTCAGAGAGATTTAGGTGTCCTCGTATAGGAAACACAGGGACTTAACATGCAGGTATAGCAAGCAATTAGGAAGGCAAATGGCATGTTGGCCTTTATTGCAAGGGGTTTGGAATACAAGAGTAAGGAAGTCTTACTACAATTGTATAGGGCTTTGGTGAGACCATACCTGGAGTACTGTGCACAGTTTTGTTCCCCTTATCTGAGAAAGGTCATACATGCCTTAGAGGCAGTGCAACAAAGGTTCACTAGATAGATTTCTGGGATGAGAGGGTTGTCCTATGAGGAGATATTGAGTAGATTGGGCCTATACTCTTTGGAGTTTAGAAGAATGAGCAGTGATCTCATTGACAAATATAAGATTCTGAGGGAGGTTGACAGGGTAGACGCTGAGAGGTTGTTTCCCCTGGCTGGAGTGTCTAGAACTAGCGGGCATAGTCTCAGGATAAGGGGTTGGCCATTTAAGACTGAGATGAGGAGGAATTTCTTCACTCAGAGGGTTGGGAATCTTTGGAATTCTCTACCTCAAAGGGCTGTGGATGCTGAGTTGTTGAGCATAGTCAAGGCTGAGATAGATAGATTTTTGGAGTCATGGGGAATCAAGGGATATGGGGATCGGGCAGGAAAGTGGAGTTGAGATCGAAGATCAGCCATGATCTTTTTGAATGGCGGAGCAGGCTCGAGGGGCCATATGACCTACTCTTGCTTCTAATTCTTATGTTCTTACGATCACAGTTGGAGTACTATATTAGGTTTTGGGCTCCATATTATATGAAAGATGTTCAGGTGATAGAAAGGGAACTATGCACAGGATGCTGCCTGCTATAAAAAATATATAAATACGAAGATAGACCTAAAAAAGTGAAGCTGTTTTTATTAAAACAGATAAGATTATAGAGTGCTTTGATAGAGGTGTTTAAAGTTCTGAAGGGATGGGACAGAGTAGATAGAATCAGACTGTTTCCAATGTTTGAGGGATCCAGGATGAGGAGACATAGATATAAGATTAAATGTAAGAGATTTAGGACAGAGTGCAGGAGAAACTTTTTTACACGGAGGATTGTGAAGCTGTGGAATGCAAAACCAGTGTTAGTGATTGAAGCAGAGACCATGTCAACCTTTAGAATAGTTAGATAGGTGGTTGAAGGAAAGGGGATAAAAATATATGGGAACAGGACAGGCACATGGGATTAGGACGACTGCTCGTGTAGAAGATAAACACCAACACAGGCTAGTTGGGCAAAACAGCCTGTTTCCGTGTTGGATTGGGCCAGAAATTCGTGACCAAAGGCGTGAGTACGGTCGGGGTACTCACGCATCTGGCCATTGGAAATGCCGGCGTTCAGCATGAACAGCGCATGCGGGGAACGCCGGCATTTCCAGACCTCGGAACGAAGGGGTTCATAGGCACAGCGCGTGCGACTGCACAGGCAGCGCTTGCGCAGTAAACTTCGTAGATTTCATTCATGGATTCAGTGAGGGTAAGTCCTTACAAGTTACACTTGAAAAAAGCAGGTGTAAAGTTGTTCCAAGGCTGCGGAGGAAGATATATTTTATCGTGGAGCTTCTGAAAGGCAATATTTTTGTTTGGGAAAGGGAGGGAAGTTATTTTAAGAAGTTTTAAAGTTTAAATTTTTTTTTTTAAACGGGTTTTCAGAACGGTAGGTAGAAGGAGCAATTGTGGCTGTGTGAATGGAATGTGAAAATGAGTGTTCTAAAATGAGTAATGTAACATTTCCAGCACTTTTAAGAAAGAAACTTTTCATCAGTAATAAGTAATTATGTATGTATGTCCGCATATATTCCTTTACGTATATGTATGTATGTTTTATATTCCTTTACTAATGTGTATGAATGTATGTTTTTAATTATGATTTTCCAATAAGTTACTTTCTCTGAAAGTCATAATTAAATAATACATTCATACACATAAGTAAAGGAATATATACATAACACGCAAAGGAATATATACAGACATACATACTTTCAGAAGCTCCACGATAAGAAATATCTTCCTCCGCAGCCTCTGGAGCAACTGTACCCATGCTTTTTTCATGTGTAAGTTGTAAGGACTTGACCTCACTGAAATCATGAATGAAAGCGGCGAATTTTACTGCGCACGCGTTTTGCCTCTGAACCCCTTCGTTCAGAGGACAGGAAATGCCGGTTTTCCCCGCATGCGCTGTGCATGC
Organism: Somniosus microcephalus; assembly: GCF_052327205.1. Classification (NCBI taxonomy): domain Eukaryota; kingdom Metazoa; phylum Chordata; class Chondrichthyes; order Squaliformes; family Somniosidae; genus Somniosus; species Somniosus microcephalus. Next base: position 133,035,035 of record NC_140987.1, read on the forward strand.
TGAAAACCGGCATTTCCTCCGGCCAGACGCGTAAGTACCCCGACTGTACTCGCGCATTTGGAAGGGAATTACTGGGCCAACATTTTACATGTAAAAAAAATGAAAAATTTAACAATTGCGCGATTTGCCCCCTCGCATCTGCGACTGAGGGTCCAAGGAGGTGCATTGCGCAAGAGGTCATCGTCGTACATATCCTCACACTGTTCCCTTTCGGGAACTGTATGAAGTGGTGGAAGGATTTATGGCCGTGATTAACGCTCATTCCGTGACCGTAACCATCTTTGAACCAGCCATTAGGGTGGTTAGTCCTATGGCGTGAGGGTTTTACGGGCTCCCACAACCCATCTGAGGGGGGGGGGCCACCCACGCCCACGGACGCAAGTATCCCGCTGGATGTCCACCCAGAATTTATAGTTGGAGCTCCGACTCCACTTGCCGGGACTGTCTGGAGTGGGGTTCGAAACCTTACTCCTTCTGGCCCAGCGGCGGGGATGCTTACTGCTACGCAAAAGGCCCACTCCGCACAAAAGGTGACACCCATACGTTTCCTGCGCCTTTTCCCTCCCCGTGACTGGAGCCCTATGCTGCCACTTGAAAGACCAAGCTATCATCTGCCCTTTTTGCGGCGCCTTTGACTTCCATTACCAATGATGAGCAGGCGCTGCGCCTCCACCTCCTTGAGGAGATTGCTGAGGTCATCATCAGTTCAATTGTGAGTTCTTTTAATGCCGTGAATTGTGCTCATTCCAGCCATTTCACGTTGCTAATCGGATTGGGCCTTTGGCATAGCGGTAGGATCCCCGCCGCTGGGCCAGATCAGGGTAGGGTTTCGAACCCCGCTCCAGACAGTCCCGGCAAGTGGAGTCGGAGCTCCGGCCCTAAATTCTGGGTTGACATCCAGTGGGATATTTGCGTCCGTGGGTGTGGGTGGCCCCCCCTCCTTGTATAGCTTGTGGGAGCCCGTAAAACCCTCCCGCCATAGGACTAATGGCTGGTTCAAAGATGGTTACGGTCACGGAATGAGCGTTAATCATGGCCATAAATCCTTCCACCACTTCATACAGTTCCCCAAAGGGAACAGTGTGAAGACACGTATGACGACAACATTGCTAAATAAATACATGGAATTAAAAAAATTCTTTTAGGGCTTTTAAAAGTCTTTAAATTGCTTTAATTCTGTTTAAAACTACTTCAGATTCTTCAAAATAATGTAAATGTTTTTAAAATTTTATAAAAGTTCACAAAACATTCATAAAATAGCAGATAACTTACTTTCCCTGCAGCTGTGTAACTACAAAGTCCTCTGCAGCTGCTTGGAGAGATTGGGGGCGTGTCCTACTACAATGAGACCTTAAGGGGCGTGTCTCACTTGCACTGCACGCTCCAGGCTTCGCGCTGGCTGCACTCCTGGGCGGTGTGATGTCATACGCTGCCCGGGATTCTTCTTTTTGAAACACCAATTCCAGACGTCCCTGGAGGTGATCGGCAGGAGCGTCGGGTAAGTGCATATACGGGACTTGCACGCGCGGCAAGCCCCGTTCACGAATTTCTGGCCCAATGTAATATGTAAGATCATTGTCATCTGCTGTATCCTCTACAACTTTGCTATACAAAGAGATCTAACCATGGAAGCAGATGAGAACCATCTGGGAACAATGCCAGAGGAGGTATAGGCACATGCAAAAGTGACTCCAGAAGCATCAGTGCAGCCAAGAAATATCAATGCACCAGGTGCTCATCAAAGTACATTTAGCAAAATCCTGACTGCAGTTTAAATAACCCCCCTGTCTACATGTAAACAATATAGTGGCTCAAAGCACCTCTGGAACACTGCCCTTAGAACCATCTCAACTAGCTTCAAATGTCATTGCTCATTTCTGCAACCTTATTCTACACAATCAGAAACAGAATCTGGACAATGTTCAAATACAACAACAACAACTTGCATTTATATAGCAATTTTAACATAGTAAAATGTCCCCAGACGCTTCACAGGAGTGTTATCAAACAAAATTTGACACCAAGCCACATAAGGAGATATTAGGACAGGTAACCAAAATCTTGGTCAAAGAGTAGGTTTTAAAGAGAGGTAGAGAGGAGGAGAAGTTTAGGGAGGGAATTCAAAGACTGGTGTGGGAGAAATGGGTTTTGCTTCCTGGGACACTGGCACCAGTACTGGGGCAGGAGGGAGCTGTTCCGTTGGGACGGGCTTCACTTGGCCAGTGCTGGGACTAGAGTCCTGGCGGATCATATAACTAGGGCTGTAGAGAGGGCTTTAAACTAACTAGTGGGGGTGAGGTTCCTAGAGAGCAAATAATAAAAATGACAACAGAGAAGGTCATAGACTTAGATAGCAGTGGGGAAATTAAAAACCAGAGCGTGTCAGGAAGGGGCAGAAGGTATGGAGTAAAAGGTAAAGTAATAAAAAGGGCAAAAGCAGGAACTAAGTGTCACAAAACATCTTTGAAAGTTCTCTATCTGAATGCACGTAGCATTCGTAACAAAATAGACGAGTTAATGGCACAAATAACTACATATGGGTATGATCTTGTGGCCATTACAGAAACATGGCTGCAGGGTGACAATGCCTGGGAATTAAGCATACCAGGTTATTTAACGATCAGGAAGGACAGGCAGGAAGGAAGGGGAGGTGGGGTGGCTATGTTAATAAAGGAAGGAATCACTGTAATACAGAGAAATGATATTGGGTCAAAAGATCAGGATAATGAAACAGTTTGGGTGGAGGTAAGGAATAATAAGGGGGAAAAAACACTAGTGGGCGTAGTCTATAGGCCTCCGAACAGTGGCAACTCTGTTGGACGGAGTATCAATCAGGAAATAGTTGAGGCTTGTAATAAGGGAACATCTATAATTATGGGGGATTTTAACTATCATATTAATTGGACAAATCAAATTGGGCAGGGCTGCCTTGAGGATGAGTTCATTGAGTGTATTAGGGATGGGTTTCTTGAGCAGTATGCAACTGAACCGATCAGGGGACAAGCAACCTTAGATCTGGTCCTGTGTAATGAGACAGGATTAATTAAAAATGTCCTAGTAAAGGATCCCCTTGGAATGAGTGACCATATTCCATATTCAATTAGAGGGTGAGAAGGTTGGATCTCAAACAAGCGTGCTAAGCTTGAATAAAGGAGACTATGAAGGTATGAGAGCAGAATTGAGTAGAGTGGATTGGGAAAATAGATTAAAGGGTAAGATGATACATGATCAGTGGTGTACATTTAAGGAGTTATTTTACAACTTCCAAAAAATATATATTCCACTGAGAAGAAAAGGGTGTAAAAGAAAAGACAGCCATCCGTGGCTAAGTAAAGAAATTAAGGATAGTATTCGACTAAAAACAAGGCATATAAGGTAGCCAAATCTAGTGGGAGGATAGAGAATTGGGAAAACTTTAAAAGACAGCAAAAAATAACAAAAAGATTGATTAAGAAAGGGAAGAGAGATTATGAAAGTAAATTAGCAAAAAATATAAAAACAGATAGTAAGAATTTTTATCTATATATATAAAAGGATACTTCTGTCTGTCATTCCGTCTGTCTGTCTGTCTTTCTGTCTGTCTGTCTTGAATTAACTCGAAAGTTATAGAGCGTACCTACACGTGCGTTACGTCGAAAGAAAGCTGACGATTCCAGAACCGTCCCAAGCGTATTTACGTTTCGGCCTGACAAAAATTGCACCCGCGGTATCCAAAAAACGTTCAACATTCTGCTCATTATCCGCTCATTAGCATCGAGTGACGTTGAGGTCGACCAATCGTACGGCGGGTTCCTGGCGCGTGCGGCCGGGCCCTCCTACGGTCGAGTGACAGGACGATTGACCAATCCTACGCTTTGGTGACCTGACGGTCCACCAATCGGTGCCTGTGTGGGCGGGCCTTATCGTTCTGAACCGAGGTGAGTCGCCGCCATCTTGATTCCAAACTTTTCCTTTCTTTTTCCCACTTTCTGCGTCTTTAAAAAAAAAGTTGCTTTTAAAACACATAGGCCTAGAAATTGAGTGCCCTTAGCGCCGATTTTGCGGCGCTAGAGGGCCTAGCGCTGCATTTGGCGCCGGCGCCGAAATTGCCTGGGGCCCTTACGCGCGGTAGACCGGTAGCGCTGCGCCGGCACCGATGACGTCATCGGTGTGCGCAGCGTCCCGGTTGCCATGCCGACGGGCCCCAGCGCCGAAATTCAGTTGCGGCCGCCTCGCCCGTGACAGCCGCAACTAAGACTCTGGCAACAGAGTCTTACGAGTCTTTGCGCCGGCGCATTAAAGGCCCCGCGGCGGCCGGCCGCTTTCCCGCCGGCCGCCTGGCCGCAGCTCCCTCCCCGGACTTCCCCCCCCCCCCCCGCCGGAACAGAAGCAAGCCCGGCACTTGTCCGAGGTGCCGGGCTAATTTTTTAAAAGATTTTCGCGGGCCGCGATCGGGTGCAGGCAGCTCCTCCTTAAGGGAAGGAGGAGGCCTGCACTTCCCGAGCCTGCCGCACCGCATCGGGTGCCGCAGCGCCGGAATTGCGGCGCGAAACGGCAGTTAGCGCCGATTTACCGCCGCAAAGACACTTCAGTAGCGCCGGCAGCCGTTTGGGCGCGGCCCTGCTGAATTTTTGGCGCGCGCAGGGGGATTTAGCGCCGGCACTAACTTCCGGCGCTAAAGCCCTGGCTAAGCCAAAACTCAATTTCTCGGCCATATTGTTTTTTAAAAAAGTTAATTACTTTCTAAATCTTTTATCTAATCTCATTAATTTTCCTACCTTTCCCCGTTTTTCCAGGTAGGCCTCGAAGCCTGGGCATCTGTTGCCAGCCATGCTGGACCCTAGGCAATTGTTTTGTGGCAAGCTCCTCCCACCCCTTACCCCCCCGCTGGGCCCGATTCCGAACCATCGGCCAGCCATCTTGGTAAAGGCTGGCTGGGCTCACTGCAAGCTCCTGGCGGTTCATTCAGGGGGGGTCGGGGCTCGGGAGGGGAGGGGGAGCGGAGAGGGTTACCCCGGCAACCGGGCTCGCCAGCCGCAATCGGCCGCTCAGGCCCAGAGATCGGGAGGCGGAGAGGGGAAGAGGGTTACCAAGGCAACCGGGACTCGGGAGGGGAGGGGGAGCGGAGAGGGTTACCCCGGCAACCGGGCTCGCCAGCCGCAATCGGCCGCTCAGGCCCAGGCCCAGAGATCGGGAGGCGGAGAGGGGAGGAGGGTTACCAAGGCAACCGGGGCTCAGGAGGGGAGGGGGAGCGGAGAGGGTTACCCCAGCAACCGGGCTCGCCAGCCGCAATCGGCCGCTCAGGCCCGGAGATCGGGAGGCGGAGAGGGGAGGAGGGTTACCAAGGCAACCGGGCCCGGCCAGCCGCAATCGGCCGTCTCAGGCCCCCCTTCCCCCTCTCCCCCCCTCCCCCTCTCCCTCCCACCCCCCTCCCTCTCCCTCCCACCCCCCTCCCCCTCTCCCTCCCCCCCTCCTCCCTCTCCCTCCCCCTCTCCCTCCCACCCCCCTCCCCCTCTCCCTCCCCCTCCCTCCCCCCTCCTCCTCCTCCCCTCCCCCACTCCCCCCTCCCTCCCCTTCCTCTCCCCCTCCCTCCCCTCCCTCCCCCTCCCCCTCTCCCACCCTCCCCCCTCTCCCCCCCTCCCTTCCCGCCCTCCCCTCACCCCTCCCTCCCCTCCCCCTCCCCCTCCCTCCCCCTCCCCCCTACTCCCCCTCCCTCCCCCTCCCCCCTCCCTCCCCATCCCCCCTCCCCCCGCCCTCCCCCTCCCCCGTCCCCCCCTCCCCCCCCCTTTCTCGCTCTCTCTCTTCCCCCAGTCGCTCTCTCTCTTCCCCACCAGTCGCTCTCACTCTTCCCCCCCAGTCGCACTCACTCTTCCCCCCAGTCGCTCTCTCTCTTCCCCCCCAGTCGCTCTCTCTCTTCCCCCCCAGTCGCTCTCTCTCTTCCCCCCAGTCGCTCTCTCTCTTCCCCCCAATCGCTCTCTCTCTTCCCCCCAGTCGCTCTCTCTCTTGCCCCCCAGTCGCTCTCTCTCTTCCCCCCAGTGGCTTTCTCTCTTCCCCCCAGTTGCTCTCTCACTTCCCCCCAGTCGCTCGCTCTCGTCCACGCAGTTGCTCTCTCTCTTCCCCCCAGTCGCTCTCTCTCTCTCTTCCAACAACAACATGCCCTCAAAAGACCCTTGGCACCACCGGGCACTTCAGCTGGTAGTTATATAAAAAGAAAAAGGGTGGCTAAAGTAAATGTTGGTCCCTTAGAGGATGAGACCAGGAAATTAATGGTGGGAAATATGGAGATGGCAAAAACACTGAATGAATATTTTATATCAGTCTTT